>NC_068927.1:40997500-41345000 GCF_023091745.1 Budorcas taxicolor
GGACTGCGTTTTGTGTCGTTCCCGGGTCCGAGTAGCTCAGGAGTTTGGCGAGCGCGATCGCTGCGACTTGTCGCCTTTTCTGCCTCTGTTGCTCAGTTTTCTGGGTGGACCGCTGGCGCCCCTTGTGAGGCAGATGGTGACTGTCCAGCACCCCCAGAAGTCTTAGCAAAGAAGCCTGCTTGCAGTTTGGTAAGTGAAGTCTCTGCGGGTCTGCAATTGCCCCTTTCCAGCCCTTACGGCTCTGGCTGCCTATCCCTGGCGGGGGATGGTCTGCAGCCGGCTTTTTCCCTTCCGTCCTTTGTTCTGTGCTCGGTCCTGGCGGTGTCTTATGTTTGAGCTTTTCGCGTGGTAGCTATCCCACAGTCTGGTTTGCTAGCCCAAGTTAGATTGTTCCGGTTGCGCGTGGGGCGTTCCTGCCCGATTCTTACAAAGCACTGCAGCCCGCGCCTCCCGCGCTTCCCTGCCCTGCCCCCACTTCCTAGTGGCAGATGCAGGCGTCTGTGCTGCTTTTCCTCTGGGGGGGTTACTGTTGGGCTTGTAATCTCTTGGTTTTAATTATTTATTTATTTTTCCCTTCCTGTTATGTTGCCCTCTGTGTTACCAAGGCTCGCCACAGACTCGGCAGGGAGAGTGTTTCCTGGTGTTTGGAAACCTCTCTTCTTAAAATTCCCTTCCCGGGACAGGCTTCCCTTCCCGGGACGGAGCTCCCTCCCCACCTCCTTTGTCTCCTTTTTCGTCTTTTATATTTTTTCCTACCTGTTTTTGAAGACAATGGTCTGCTTTTCTGGTTGCCTGATGTCCTCTGCCAGCCTACAGAAGTTGTTTTGTGGAGTTTGCTCAGCGTTGAAATGTTCTTTTGAGGAATTTGTGAGGGAGAAAGTGGTCTTCCTGTCCTATTCCTCCGCCATCTTAGGACTGCCCCCTGTAATAAAGTTTTATTAAAGTATAAAGGAGATAGAGAAAGTTTCTGACATAGGCATTAGAAAGGGGCAGAAGGAGTACCCCTCTGCTAGTCTCCAGCTGGATGTTATATAGTCACTAGCAGTCTGTTAATGAAAGAAAGGAATGTCTTAAAACTCAGAATGGCACCAGGCCCCCCATCCAGAAGATACATTTTAGGATAATCTTGGTACCAGATGATTTATTCTGGGCCGTAAAACGATTGACTTGAATCTTGTAGAAGGGCAGATTACCATACAAATAGTTTCATTTACATAGATTAGGGGAACAATATCTGAGTATAACATACTGGTTTGTCAAGTAGGTTCTGAGCCATTAGGCAGAACTGACTTGAAGATAGAGTCTGGGGTAAATGCATAGTACATTAACATAGCTTAGGACAAACATTGCCATAAGAAAAATACATTGGTTAACTCAAGGTTTGAGAATAGTTAACTTCAGGTGAAACCAGGTGTCTTTATGGCAACAGTATTTTAAGAGAAACTTCCTTTTAAATTTGTATAGAAAGAAAAAAATATCAGTAGTTTGTTTCCTCCTGCCACTGAAGAGAGATAAAAATGTCTGACACCTGCAGCCTGTTTCCTCCGTTTGGAGACCCCTGGCCTTCCTGCCTGTTACCCTCTCATAACCATCTCATCCTCTGTCATCCCCTTCTCCTCCTGCCCTCGATATTTCCCAGCATCAGGGTCTTTTCCAGTGAGTCAGCTCTTTGCATCAGGTGGACAAAGTATTGGAGTTTCAGCTTCAACATCAGTCCTTCCAATGAACACTCAGGACCGATTGAAGAATCAAAGCTACTCCATTTTGTAAGGTTCCAGGAAAAGAGCCTTTGGAAATCCCCTGACTTCACCCCACCACCTGCGAACCAATCAGAACCCTTGGCCAGCCCGGGAAATTCGAGTCAAGCCTGGGAAAGGAGAACCAATCAGAACTCCACAGCTAACCCTTCACCAGAAGGTGAACAGTCAGACCCGGAGACTCCTGTTTTTTGAATTTTTCGCGCGATAATACCCTATATAAGCAATGTAACCCAGAGCTCAGGGCTCCTCCTTATAACTGCTGCATCAGTATCGGTGGGAGCCCCAGCTCGAGCTTGGTAATAAAAACTCTCTTGCTTTTGCATCGGATATCGGCTCCCTGGTGGTTATTGGGAGATTTCGTGACTTGGGCCTAACACCGATCTCCTTTATACTTTCCTTTAATTCCTCAAATATAATGGCCTTTAGTTCTTTGAACATATTTACAATAGGGGGGCTTTGAAATTTTTGTTGAGTTCAACATCTAGGCCCCCACCAAAGCAGTTTCTAGAGTCTACTCTTTGTTTTCTTCTTGTCACAGGTCACACTTCCTGTTTCTTTGCATGTCTCATGATTTTTTTGTTGAAAACTGAACACTGTTACAATAACATATTGTAGCAACTCTGGATTTTGACCCCTCTCTTACCTGGGGCTTATTTTCTTATTTATTTCTTCAATGACTTGGCTGGAATAGTTCACAGAAATCTCTTTTCCCCGGTGTGCAGTCTCTGATGTTACTCCTCAAAGAGTGACGTTTTGACCATGTGCAAAGTCTCTCTGACCACTAGGGATTATATTAGTTTTAGCAGTATTCTGTCTGTTTCCCTGGTCTCCCTGTTAAGCTACTAGTTGATCTGACTTGACTGTAACACTCACAGCCTCAAGCCTCCAGTAGTTGCTAACTCATTACTCTATTGTTTTTGGCAAAGTCTGGGGCATAAATTGTTCCACAGTTTAATATAACTAAAGTCAGGCCCCTTTGTTTACTGCTCTGAGCACAGAAGGGCTCTTCTTACCTGTCTCTTTCCCCGCTTTACTCTCTTAAACTTCTAGAGAGTAGAAGAGCCTCTACTACCATTTTGTTTGCTGCTACTGGTTTAAAGCATCTTAGCTGCTGCTGCTGCTGAGTCACTTAAGTCATGTCCAACTCTGTGCAGCCCCATAGACAGCAGCCCACCAGGCTCCCTTGTCCCTGGGATTTTCCAGGCAAGAACACTGGAGAGGGTTGCCATTCCCTTTTCCAATGCATGAAAGTGAAAAGGGAAAGTGAAGTCGCTCAGTCAGGTCCAATTCTTTGCAACCCCATGGACCGCAGCCTACCAGGCTCCTCCATCCATGGGATTTTCCAGGCAAGAGTACTGGAGTGGGTTGCCATTGCCTTCTCCTTAGAGAAGGAGATTGCCATCATCTTAGAGACTCCTCTTGACTGTTTACCACCAAAATCTCCATTGTTTTTGACAACATCCCATGTTGTCTTCCCAGTAATTATGTCCTGTTAGGGAGAGCTGCTGAATTCTCTGTTCTTATGGCATTCCTCTCCCCCATCCCCTAAGCAGAATCTCTGTACTATCACATCAGAGCAATGTGGGGGTGGGGACCATGGTCCACTGCTAAATGATAAACCTGTCTTGCTCCACGAGTAGGGCATTGGATGTGCATGGTAGCCCTAGTCTTTTTGGCTTACCCTCCTGCCACAGAACCTTTGAGTGAGTTGGGGTAGTTGGGAGAAGTTGGGACCCAATATTCTCAGCTTTTAGTGGCTAGCTTCCACCCTATGAGTGGGACCTGGGATTTGGAAGGGAGTCCCAGTCCAGGCTCCTGCCTGAAACAGGGGTGATATGCTGGCCACCTGCCCTTCCTTGGGTGGAATCCACTGTCACAGATTAGGAGCTGAGGGGAAAGGGAGCCCTGTCTTCTTTGACCTCCCTGCTTGAAGTAGAACTTCTGTCATAGTGAGCTGAGAGGAGATAGGATCAGAGAGTGGCTCAAATACCATAGACTCTTCCTGTTCTTATCAAGATTTACCAAACTTTCTTGAATAAATGTTTCTTCATTTTCTGTATACTCTTAAGACAATATCCAGAAATTATAAATGATTGTTTTTTTAAAAAATGATTTTCACTAGTTAAATGTTTGTTTCAGTGGGGAGATGAGCTTCTCACACTGCCATTCCAGAAGTGTGGTCACCTTAGGAAGTTTTATCTCCCCATCACTTTTTAGTGTGAAAAATTCTAAACAGCAGAGTTGAAAGAATTTTGACAGTGACTACCCATGCTCTCCTTACCAAGATTCTACCATTAACATTTTGTTATACCTGTTGTATCATATATCTGCCCTATTTGTCTATCAATCACTCTGAGGTATTTTTGGATGCAGTGCAGAGTTACTGACGTCAGTGACTTCTAAATTCTCCACCATGTATATCATTAACTAGAATTTAGTATTTGTTTGCAGTTTTTTCTTGTGAGATTAAATTTTCATACAATGAAGTACATAAATCTTAAGAGTATAATCATTGAGTTTTGATATATTCATGCACCTGTGCAACCCAAACTTCTCTATCCTGATATGAAACATTTCCATCACCCAACAAAGTTCCCTCATGTCTCTTCCCAGTCAGTCACCACCACCTCCCTGCCCCCAGAGGCAACTGCCATTATGATTTTTTTTCCTACCATTTATTAGTTTTTTTCCTGGCCTAGAACTGTCCACATTAAGACATTATATAGTATGTACAAATTAGGACATTATATATTACATGAACTCTTTCATGTAAAACTTCTTTCATTTAACCTGATGCTTTTGTGAGGCATCTATGTTATGTGTATCAGTAGTTTATTCCTTTTTATTACTGAATAATATTACATGGTATGAATTTGACAATTTGTTTATCCATTCTGCTTTTACAGTCACCTGGGCTATAGTTTACTGGAGGACTTTAGGCAGAGAATTGACACTAATTTACTCTTAAGATAGGTCATTCTGGTTAGTAAATTGGAGGCAAACCATGAGGGCAGGCAGGAAGAGACCTGGTAGGGGGTTCTTGCAGCAGTTCAGGTGAGATTTGAGGCTGGTTTGGATGAACATTATCATTGGAGATGATGAGAGGTGACCTGATTCAGGGTATATTTTGGAAGTCAAGCTAATAGGATTTGCTGATGGACAGGATGTAGAAAATGAAAGAAAAGAAAGAATCAAAAGAAAGAAAGAAAGTGAAGTCACTCAGTCGTGTCTGACTCTTTGTGACCCCATGGACTGTAGCCTACCAGGTTCCTCTGTCCATGGGATTCTCCAGGCAATAGTACTGGAGTGGATTGCCATTCCCTTCTCCAGGGGATCTTCCTGACCCAGGGATTGAACCCCGGTCTCCCGCATTGTAGACAGACGCTTTACCGTCCGAGCCACCAGGGAAGTCCAAAAGAGGACTCTACTCCCCCAAGGCAGTACTAAAACCAAACTTTGCCATTGTGAGGGTGGAGAAGCAATAAAAAAAGGAGCCATGAACTTTCTGCTTAGAGATTTGGCTAAAAAACAGTTGGAAGGTAATCACTAAGCAAGTATTTGCCAAATGTTTCCAGGGGCAATTGATTAGTTCATATGCTACATTTTGTGAACACATGCAGCTCGTTAGACAACCAGCATAATTTTCAGCTTCTCTTCCTATGATAATATCACTATTAGAAATACAAGTCAACTTAATTTTTGAACCTCTGTTTCATCCACTCTGCCACCTGCCACCTCACTTGACCTAACACTTCAGAGCTGTTGACTTTAAGATTCAACTTCCCTTATTTCTCTCTGACAGGAAACTCTTTAAATGTTGGTTATTTCTTATCTGAATCTTTAAATATGTCACTGTGTTTCATGATGGGCCTTTTAAAAAGTATTATGTAAAGAATGATCCCTTTACATGTAATGAGGCTGAGATCAAGGTTTCATTAAATAAACAAGTATTTATTTATTGAGTGCCTTCTAGATGCTGGGAACTGTACTAGACCTTGGTTATATCATGGTGAATAAGATAGACCTTACCCTAAAAGAGCTCAAATTGGGAGGTTTTATTACAATGTGATAAATACTGTAATAGAAAGAAAGCCTGTAAAAGTTGCATTCAGAGGATTAAGGTTCAAGCAGGAAAACTTCCCGAGGATCTATCTATCTACCTCAGTAGAGGACTGAGGTATTAAAAAAAAAAAAAAAATGAACCAGAGAAGTTGAAGGTGGAACAGAACAGGATATTCCAGGTGGGAGAAGCAGCATGATTTAAACATGTATGTGGTACACTAGTAGAACTTCAAATATGAGATGGGGGAAGTCAAGTCTAAGAGGGGGTTATTAGAAAGGGATGTGAGGGGACAGATCATGAAGGCTTCCTAAACTCTGCTAAGGAATCTGGACTTTCTGAGTTTTCAATAACAGTGTAGTTATTGGATTGATAGGTGCAGCATTGGAGTCAGGAAGACCAGTCAGTGGTTCAGGAAGGAGATGATGGTGGCATGAACAAAGCGGAGAAGCTTTGGCGGGGAGGAGATGTACATGAACTTAAGACATGTTGATGAGGTAGCATTGATCAGCAAAAGTAAAGGGCAAAGTCCAGGTTTTTGATATGGTAGCAGGTTGAAAATGGGGGAGGGAGACCCAGGAGAGATGATATGTGCCGTGATTGAAGGTGGAAGGGAAACTCATGAACACAGTGTTTGGACATGTTGAGTCTGAGGTGTCTTCTGAGATGTTCAAGAAATGTTGGATTGGTGGTTGGACTTACACATATAGAACTCAGAGAAGTCTCTGCTGGAGAATATACATTTGTGGGTCATCTCTATGTAGGTGGTTTTTAAAATTGTGGGTATGGTTGAGATAGTCTAAAGAGAAAGCATACAGTGAAGAGAGAAGAGGATCTGTGCTGAGTCTATGTTAAGTAACTGCAACATTTAACAGCTAGACAGAAGAGAAAAATTCTACGAAAAACTGAGAAGGGGCCAGAGGAAAACCAGCATAGTATTTCAAGGAGATATATATTTCAAAGTTCCAAAGAATAGCAAGGAGACATTAGAAAGCCTTCCTAAGTGATCTATGCAAAACAATAGAGGAAAACGATAGAATGGGAAAGACTAGAGATCTCTTCAAGAAAATTAGACATACAAGGGAACATTTCATGCAAAGATGGACTCAATAAAGGACAGAAATGGTATGGACGTAACAGAAGCAGAAGATATTAAGAAGAGGTGGCAAGAATACACAGAAAAACTATACAAAAAAGATCTTAATGACCCAGATAACCACAATGGTGTGATCACTCACCTCAGTTCAGTTCAGTTCAGTTGCTCAGTTGTGTCCGACTCTTTGCGACCCCATGAATCATAGCACGCCAGGCCTCCCTGTCCATCACCAACACCCGGAGTTCACTCAAACTCACATCCATCGAGTCGGTGATATGATCCAGCCATCCCATCGTCTGTCGTCCCCTTCTCCTCCTGCCCCCAATCCCTCCCAGCATCAGAGTCTTTTCCAATGAGTCAACTCTTCTCATGAGGTGGCCAAAGTACTGGAGTTTCAGCTTTAGCATCATTCCTTCCAAAGAACACCCAGGGCTGATCTCCTTTAGAATGGACTCACCTAGAGTGAGACATCCTGGAGTGTGAAGTCAAGGGGGCCTTAGGAAGCATCACTACGAACAAAGCTAGTAGAGGTGATAGGACTACAGCTGAGCTGTTTCAAATCCTAAAAGATGATGCTGTGAAACTGCTGCGCTCAATATGCTAGCAAATTTGGAAAACTCAGCAGTGACCACAGGACTGGAAAAGGTCAGTTTTCGTTCCAATCCCAAAGAAAGGCAATGCCAAAGAATGTTCAAACTACCACACAATTGCAGTCATCTCACACACTAGCAAAATGATGCTCAAAATTTTCCAAGCTAGGCTTCAACAGTACATGACCTGAGAACTTCCAGATGTTCAAGCTGGGTTTAGAAAAGGCAAAGAAACCAGAGATCAAATTACCAACATCCATTGGATCATAGAAAAAGCAAGAGCATTCCAGAAAAACATCTACCTCTGCTCTACTGTTAAAGAATCTGCCTGCAATGTGGGAGACCTGGGTTCGATTTCTGGGTTGGGAAGATACCCTGGAGAAGGGAAAAGTTACCCACTCCAGTATCCTGGCCTGGAAAATTTCATGGACTGTATCGTCCATGGGGTCGCAAAGAGTCAGACACAACTGAACAACTTTGATTTTCACTTTTTCTGCTTTATTGACTATGCCAAAGCCTTTGACTGTGTGGATCACAACAAACTGTGGAAAATTCTTCAAGAGATGGGAATACCAGACCACCTTACCTGCCCCCTAAGAAATCTGTATGCAGGTCAAGAAAAAACAGTTAGAACCTGACATGGAACAATGGACTGGTTCTAAAGCAGGAAAGGAGTATGTCAAGGCTGTATATTGTCACCCTGGTTATTTAACTTATATGCTGAGTTTATCATGTGAAATGCCGGGCTGGATGAAGCACAAGCTGGAATCAAGATTGCTGGGAGAAATATCAATAACCTCAGATATGTAGATGACTCCATCCTTATGGCAGAAAGCGAAGAAGAGCTAAAGAGACTCTTGATGAAAGTGAAAGAGGAGAGTGAAAATGCTAGCTTAAAACTCAACATTCAAAAAACAAGGATCATGGCATCTGGTCCTGTCACTTTATGGCAAATAGATGGGGGAAACAATGGAAACAGTGTCAGATTTTATTTTCTTGGGCTCCAAAATCACTGCAGATGGTGAGTATAGCCATGAAATTAAAAGACATTTGCTCCTCGGAAGAAAAGCTATGACCAATCTAGACAGCATACTAAAAAGCAGAGACATTACTTTGCCAACAAAGGTCCATCTAGTCAAAGCTATGGTTTTTCCAGTAGTCATGTATGGATGTGAGAGTTGAAAGCTGAGCACCAAAGAATTGATGCTTTTGAACTGTGGTGTTGGAGAAGACTCTTGAGAGTCCCCTGGACTTCAGGAAGATCAAACCAGTCAATCCTAAAGGAAATTAGTCCTGAATATTCATTGGAAGGAGTGATGCTGAAACTGTAGCTCCAATACTTTGGCCACCTGATGAGAAGGACTGATTCATTGGGAAAGACCCTGATGCTGGGAAAGATTGAAGGCAGGAGGAGAAGGGGACGACAGAGGATGACATAGTTGGATGGCATCAGTGACTCAATGGACATGAGTTTGAGCAAGCTCCAGGAGTTGGTGATGGACAGGGAAGCCTGGCATGCTGCAGTCCATGGGGTTGTAAAGAGTTGGACTTGACTGAACAACTGAGCTGACTGATTTCAAGCAAAGTAAAAGTGAAAGTCCCTCAGTCACATCCGACTCTTTGCGACCCTAGGGACTATACAGCCCATGGAATTCCCCAGGTTAGAATATTGGAGAAGGTAGCCTTTCCCTTCTCCAGGGGATGAAATGCTTAATAAAGTCAATTGTTGCTGAGAGTTCAAATCAAATGAAAATTGGGAAGTGTTCGTAGGGTTGAGTGAGCAACACGGAATTTAATTTTTGTTGTTAGAGCTGTTTAGAGAAGGAGCAAAAATCCAGATTGAAGTGAGTTGAGGAGGAAGTAGAAGGTAAGAAAATAAAGCCAATGAATGCAGATAATTCTTTAGAGAAGTTTGGCTGTGAATGTGCTGAGAGAGTGGCCAGTGTTTGGTTAAGGATGTGGGAATGGGGGAGAGTTTTTCCCAGATGGTAGAGACTTGAGTAAGTTAAAAGCCAGAGAGAAGGATTCAGTTGAAGAGAAGCTGAGTTCAGAAGAGAGGCAGTGAATAATAAAAAATATATAGTTCTTAAAAAGGTGAGAAGGGGCTGAAATACAAAACTATGATGGTCTTAACAGGAGATAGACTAACATCTATATTGTAACCCAAGATAAGAAGGAAGACAGAATGCTAAGGGAGGTTTGGTTATTTGTACAGAGTGGTTGAGACATCGGTATCTGATGGTTTTTCTTTCTCTTGGGAAGGAGGGGAAGGCATGTGGTCAGAAGATGGTTGTGAAAAGTTCTTCTGGAGAGGAGGGAAAGGGTTGCAAGGTTGCAAGTGAGTGTTGAAGTGACCATAAAATGATGGAGGTGATTCTAATTCTTTGTGAACTAAGCTGTGATTTTCTCCATTCAGCTTTTGCCTGCTTGGGCTTGGCAGGAGGCAAGTTGAAGCCAGAGTGTTGGGGCCATCCAGAGTTATGGTGGCTGAAGACAATTCAGCATTTCTCTAACTGGTCTTTCTCAAAATATTACCCTGACAGATGTTAACAGGACAAAACTTCCTTGGTCAAAGAAGTTTGGGAGAACTGCTGTATACTCCAATCCCTTCTTAATATGCATAACATATTTGAAGCTCTGAGGGTCTCACATTTGAATACTCAGTTAAATTTAGTGTAGTCAACTTTTTCAAGCTTATTTGCGTCTCGAGTGGCGTGTGTGTATTGCATCTGCTAAGGTCTTACAGTTTGGTTTAGGTTGGGTCATTCACCTCACTGCCATGTAAAATGGTAGGAACTTTTCTTTTCATTCAGCATGTTTAAATGATCTGCAGTTAGCCATTTAGATTCACATTGATATAGGGTAGAGCAATAGCTACTGTTTTCTGAAACGCTCCTCGTTCTTTATGAACCTATTTCATGTGCCTGTTCCATTGGTTACCAACTCTTGTTATAAACTTAAAAAACAAACAGACCGTAAACTGGCTTCCTTATTGTTCTTCCAGGACCATAAGAAGTCGGTGTGACAACTGGCAAGGAAAGCTGGACCATCCCAAATGATTAGGATTAGGGCTGGCAGGGAGGACAACAGCCAGAGTTACTTGTATTATTATTTTACTACTCAGTTCAGTTCAGTTCAGTCACTCAGTCGTGTCCGACTCTTTGTGACCCCATGAATCGCAGCACGCCAGGCCTCCCTGTCCATCACCAACTCCCGGAGTTCACTCAAACTCACGTCCGTCGAGTCTGTGATGCCATCCAGCCATCTCATCCTCTGTCGTCCCCTTCTCCTCCTGCCCCCAATTCCTCCCAGCATCAGAGTCTTTTCCAATGAGTCAACTCTTAGCATGAGATGGTCAAAGTACTGGAGTTTCAGCTTTAGCATCATTCCTTCCAAAGAAATCCCAGGGCTGATCTCCTTCAGAATGGACTGGTTGTATCTCCTTGCAGTCCAAGGGACTCTCAAGAGTCTTCTCCAACACCACAGTTCAAACGCATTAATTCTTTGGCGCTCAGCCTTCTTCACAGTCCGACTCTCACATCCAGACATGACCACAGGAAAAACCATAGCCTTGACTAGATGGACCTTAGTCGGCAAAGTAATGTCTCTGCTTTTGAATATGCTATCTAGGTTGGTCATAACTTTTCTTCCAAGGAGTAAGTGTCTTTTAATTTCATGGCTTCAGTCACCATCTGCAGTTATTTTGGAGCCCCCCAAAATAAAGTCTGACACTTGTTTCCACTGTTTCCCCATCTATTTCCCATGAAGTGATGGGACCGGATACCATGATCTTTGTTTTCTGAATGTTGAGCTTGAAGCCAACTTTTTCACTCTCTACTTTCACTTTCATTAAGAGGCTTTTTAGTTCTTCTTCACTTTCTGCCATAAGGGTGGTGTCATCTGCATATCTGAGGTGATTGATATTTCTCCCGGCAATCTTGATTCCAGCTTGTGTTTCTTTCAGTCCAGTGTTTCTCATGATGTACTCTGCATATAAGTTAAATAAGCAGGGTGACTACTGCTAACCAAAATTTTCATGGTCTTTTCAGTTTACAAATTGTTCTCATATGTGTTATTTTTGAAAACCATATTCAGTCATTATTGAGCAAGGTACAGCTATCATTGGTGAGCATAAGGAACATAGTTTGGGGAGATGACAAATGAAAAGATATGATGAGGAAATAAAGAGAGGAGCTACATGGAATGGAGCTTAAAAAATATTGGGACAGTGGTCTAAAGCATGCATTCTCAGTGAAGGTCAAAATTACCATGGGTATAAAAAGTGTTTTAGGGGAGGCAGAAAAATGAGTAAATATTACGGTGTTTTGGACCCTCCAAAGGGCCACCATAAAAAAACAGACATGCCATGTGTTAGTTGTATTAACATTTCATGGTGGGGGTGGCAATTAGGGGGAAAAACATCTCAGAAGGCTTGTTGGTTGGGGGTGGTGATGGTGGTAGTGATGAGGTATTGTGGTTTAAATTCTGTGGTTTAAATTCTGTGGTGCCTATGGAACTTTTTGAGAACTGTCAGTGTGTCTTCTCTTCCCAGACATGTTAGACAGTTCATGTGTCTAGCACAGAGTCTGCGTCTGGCTTCATTCGTCTGCCCGTTTCGCCTAAGGCCCTATGTGACCTTGTTTTGTACCTTTAAACTCTCCTCTTCAAGCCACAGCTAACTGAATTAGGGTGGACATGAGTGAAGATCAGTTAAGGCATAGATTAGCCTGTGAACGACTGGCTGGTCTTGGGAAGCCTGGCTGCGGTCACTTCCTCGTGTCCGACTTCTGTGGTGCTATTCTTGTTGTTATAATGTGTCTACCACTTTCCCCTTTGAGATAACTTGAGTGGGTCTCAAATGAGCCCAGGTTATAGCATCACTGCAGTCATAACACTTGGCCTGCTGGTGTCCCATTTGAGTGAGACTGAATGAAGGTGGAAGAGAAATTTATTTGAATCTTCATCTCTTTGTCCTTCGCGTATTAATCATGTATTAGTTAAGGGAGGGCTTTCCTGTACATTGTAGGTTTAGCAGTATTCCAGGCCCTTCCCCACTAGGTGCCAGAAATGCCCCTTCTGCAAAGTGTGACAACCAGAAATGTCTCTGGATGTTGCCACATGTCCCTTGTGAGGCAGAGTCACCTCTGGTTGAGAACTACTGATATTGAGAAACTAGAAAGTCAGAAAATTATCAATTTCCTAATGGTATCATGATTAGAAATGCCTTAAATAAAGGGTTTGTGATCTGCTGTTAAACTTCACCTCAATAAGGATGTTACCAGAAATGATGGAAGACAATCCTTAAGAGCTGAGACCAGTGTTGTTACCAACATATTCACAGCTAGCAGTAATGAGCACCAGATGCTTTCTAAGCAGGTTCTGTGTATCAACTCGTTTAGCTATCCTGGCAACTCCAAGGAGTCAGTACTGCTATTATTATACCCACCCTACAGTTAAGGAAACTGAGACATGAGATGTTGAGAGACTTGCTGAGGTCACCCAGCTGGTAACAGCAGAGTCACCCTGACAGCCCAGTTCTAGAGCCCACATGTTTCTGAGCAATAACCTCTTGGTCATACTGTTCTTTCTGTAACATCTGTACTTCTTTATCCTCCACAACACTCAGCATACTACCAAGCATATAACAGGTTCTCACTGGACCCTGGTGGATCCTGTCCATATTGACATTGGCATTTACTGGGGCACTTTGTCCCAGATCTCCACAAATGCCTCTGCTCAAATAACACTTTCTCAGCAAAGATATTGCTTATTGCCCTTTTTAAAACATTACTCTCCCTCACCTCCCAAACACATACCCAGCTTTATTCTTCCCCACAGTACTTATCACCATCTGACATGTATTTATTGTTTATTCCTCCACTCCCCAACAGACTGAAATAGAAGCTGCATGAAAGGAGGGGCTTTGCCTATGGGGTTTGCTGCTATATCCACAGCACCTTGAACATTCCTTGGCATGCCCATCAAATGTATGAGATGAATGAAGAAATCCTTTAACTTAATCCTATATCCAATATCATTGCTTTGATTATCTGTCCTTACTTTTTCCTCAGTACTGCTTTTAGAAAATAATCTTTCTCTGAATGAACAGGAACATTTATGCAGGAGAGGGGCCTAGCCCTCAATAGAAATGCCAGGGTATTGGAGATCCCCCACTAACATGGACCAGACATATTCTGGTGGCCTATGTCACTTACATATGTTTATTTTTAATTTTGCTTTGCTGGTCTGTGAAAGTAATTCGATAGAGTTATTAAAATATGCATACTCAGAGAAATTAACTTATGTTTTGCTTTGTATTTACATAGAACAATTAAAAGCTATTCTTTTAAGAAAGATGTTATATACTGTTCAGTGACAGCTTTTGCACAAAAATCTGATTCTACCTTATTTCTCCCTATAACTACTATTCATAAGCTGAAAAGGATATAATTTTAATTAAAAGTAATTTAAAAACTTAGCAATTGCTCTCATCATATAGAAAATGTAGCCACAGAGAAACATGGTCAACACCACTTTGTTTCCAAGCTAACCTTTTCTCACCCTCCAAACACATATTTAAAATTTTGGGGCTCCCTTCTCTCCCCAAAGTGGTGGGCTTAGGGCACTTTCCCAGTATGTCTTTTTATAAAAATCATCAATCGCTTTCCTGCAATTAGGCATTTCAAGCCATTATGTTTCTCTAGACAGGAAATAGCTCATTCCCCAAGCCTGATTGCTGCTGCTGCTGCTGCTAAGTCGCTTCAGTCGTGTCCGACTCTTTGCGACCCCATAGACGGCAGCCCACCAGGCTCCCCCATCCCTGGGATTCTCCAGGCAAGAACACTGGAGTGGGTTGCCATTTCCTTCTCCAGTGCATGAAAGTGAAAAGTGAAAGTGAGGTCGCTCAGTTGTGTCTGACTCTTCGCGACCCCATGGACTGCATGCAGCCCACCAGGCTCCTCCGTCCATGGGAGTTTCCAGGCAAGAGTACTGGAGTGGGGTGTCATTGCCTTCTCCGAAGCCTGATTACTAGCCCTAAGAAATTTAGATCAAATTCAACCCTAATCTGTGTTCAAACTCATTCTTGGATCCCATGCAGCTCAAATAGGCTTGGCAAGCAAACAAATACCTCCCTGTTTGGCGGGGGTGGAGGGCTGGAACAGATGCCTCCAGAGTAGTAAGGCTGTTCTGTAGAACACAGTCCTCTGAACTCATCATGGGTTCTCAGCTTCCCAAATTTCCCATGTCCCATAATTGATTGTACTGCTGCTGGCACCCCTGAACTCCAGTGCCAGCTTCCTGAACACTTCAGTAGGAGACATTGCATTGCTCTCTAAATATTGCTCAGCACTGGGTCAGTTTTAGAGGTAATATAGTGTGCTTTTATACTACACATTCTTACATAAGAATGCCATTACAGTATTATATTCTCCAAACTTTTTTGGGGGGGTTGCAGTTTGAGGTTAAGAATATGATACTGCAAACAAATAGAAATTAATTTAGACCAGAGATATCTGATAGAACTTTTACAGTGATGGAAATGACCTATATCTGTGGTGTCCAATACAGTAGCCATTAGCCACACGTTGCTATTTAGTACTTGAAACATGGCTAATGGGACTGAGGAACTGAATTTCTTTTTAATTTTAACTTATTTATCTAAACGGCCACCAGTGGCTCCTGTATAGAAGTGGTCCTCAACCTTTTTGGCACCAGGGATTTTGGCACCAATTTCATGGAAGACAATTTCATGGGGTGGGGGTGCATGGTTTTGGGATGAGTCAAGTGCATTACGTTTATTGTGCTCTTTATTTCTAATCAAATGCTACTGCTGATCTGATAGGATATACCAGTCTGTGGCCTGGAGGTTGGGAACCTCTGCTATATAGGGTCATGTATAAGACTGTCCTTCAAGAAGATGGACCTCATCTGACATCAGGACTTGGAATATAGGAAATTTAAAACGATTTTAAAGTAGATCCTAATTTTAAATAAGATCCTGAGATTTCACTCTGTCCTTGTCTGGAGATGGGGTGACTCTTTCGGAGATGAAAAAGCAAACTGCTCTGTACTCTGACATTCCATAGAGATGGTTCCTAAGGAAGTTGCTAACTTTAAGACAGAGGTAGAGGCTGGAATTTCAGAGGGAAAATCAGAGATGGTTGTCTATCACTATCTCTTCCTCTCACTGACCATCTTCACTCTGTTTCCACCATCACCTGCTGCCGTGGCCTTATTTTCAACGTTGGGGGAATTTTTACAGTTTTGAAAGGTTTGTAGTGGCAAGAAGCACATGCCTGAGAGATTCCAGGCTCTTGAGGAGGGTCTAGAGTGGCATGGGTTTAGATATTAGAATAAATTCACTCATTTAAAACCCACATAAATTGACTTCAAAGACCCAGATGGCAAAGGTATCTACTCAAGCATCTCAGGGGTGGCAGAACCCAGGAGCAAAATGGAGTGGGAAAATTTCCATCTGACGTGGAGGGAGCTTCATGAAGTGAGGACCATGCCAAAAGTGGGCATGGGAACAAAAGAAACAGTGAAATGATGGTACCTCTCAGATGTGAACAAAGAGAAATGTTTATAGAGTCAGGACTTCAGACACAGAGTTTCAGACACACAGGGACCTTCTTCCTATTCCTTCCAACCTAAGGATAGCACCTGTGTCATGAGTAAGTGCTTAGATACTCGGCAGGCACTGGAGAAGCCCATCTGTCTTGGAGCAAGAAGGCAAAGAGTGCTGCTGCCGAGGGCAGGGGATACCACTGTCAGACGGGCTGTGGAAGAGTTAGAGTCATGTGATAAACATACAGAATCCCAGCTTCTTCAGTAGATCTGAAGTTGGACATGACAAAACACATCTTTAACAAGTGATTCTGATACACAACTAGATGTGAGGAATCCTGCAAAGACTGAAGGAAGGAATCTTTCTTGTTAGGGGAGGCGACCAGGAAGAGCTGAATGGCACCAATTATATTATAACTGAGGTCCTCTGGCTGAGATATGAGATTAAAAGAACTATAGAACCTAGAGTGATGCATCCTGTATTATTACAGCTTACATCTTACATGAGAGTGGGCTTAGCTGTGGTTGTCTGCTGCTGCTGCTGCTAAGTCGCTTCAGTCGTGTCCAACTCTGTGCGGCCCCATAGACGGCCTCCTACCAGGCTCCTCTGTCCCTGGGATTCTCCAGGCAAGAACACTGGAGTGGGTTGCCCTTTCCTTCTCCAGTGCATGAAAGTGAAAAGTGAAAGTGAAGTCGCTCAGGCATGTCCGACTCTTAGGGACCTCATGGACTGCAGCCTACCAGGCTCCTCCGTCCATGGGATTCTCCAGGCAAGAGTACTGTAGTGGGGTGCCATAAATTCTTGAGAGGGCAGTGTATAGATGAGTACTGACCAAGTTAGACTTAGTCCATCGTCTGAACCAAACACTGTCTTAACAATTTTGTTCTATGTGTGGGTGATAAATAACAAAAGTATTTATTAAGAATCTATAAATATAAGAATATATATATATCTGAATCACTGTGCTGTACACCTGAAATTACTACAACATTGTAAATCAACTATATTATAGTAAAAATATTTTTTTTAATTTTAAAAGTAAAATATTCCAGTAAAAGAAATCTATAAAGATGATTAAACTGTTAGTTAAGATCCCATAAGAATGAACATTTACTACTAACTAATTAGAAAGCATAAAGAGGTACACTCCAAACAGAATCTTATTTTGAAATTTTAGTGTTAACAGACGGCAATTTCACAGCTTAAAATAGGAAAACACTGAGGGGAACTGATGTCCAAATTGGGTCCAGCCACCCATGAACTTAAAAGCTTGCTCTGTTGTGCAGAGATTTTCTTCTGTATTTGTGGTAGTTGACAGTTGTTACGGCCAGGCTCACAGGTAAGCATCCCACCCTGATCCCTGCTCTCGTTTTTTAATCCACTGGGAGCTCTGAGGGCTCAGAGTTCACATGCCTGTTGAATGTGTTGGTGGGCTCTTTGGCAGAAGACCCATTTCCCTGTTTTTTCCTGTTTCTCTCCTTTCCCATAGGGCAAGATGTGGACAGAGGAGTTTATGGATTTCCTCCAGCGATACTGCTTGTACCATGTAGGACCCAGGCCACAGAATCCCTGAGGTATACACAGGTAGGAAGGCCAAAAAGAGAAGAAAGGCATCACTTCTGTTTTGTTGGTTGGTGTGTGCTTCTCACATAAGGTTCCCAAGTCTCTTTTCTAGAAATGAGCAGAGACACAGAGATCTCCCGATTTGAACATGTGTGGGCAAACCCATACTCACGCATACACTGACATATACTGTCAAAGCTCAGAAACAGCCTTCAGTTAATGTGGCTGAAGCTGGTGCTGGGTGGAGATGGAGCCTCAACCCTCTTGATAGACCAGCTCATAGGGGCTCCAGGTAGACAGAAGATCCAGCGACAGGTTTTTCTGCTCTTGGTCTGATGTGACAAGGTGGTAGCCTAGTAGGTTCATGGTATTCCTGCAGACTTTCTGAAGTCGAAAAACCTTTTTATAAGGCAGGGACCAGCGCCAGGCCTGAGAGACATTGAGCGCATTCCTGGCATTTGTGTGGAAGGCGTGCTTACCCATGCCCTTGCCTCGAGTGATATTATGTACCCAAGTCTGGAGCCGGGGCAAGAATTTCAGCCCTACGTATTCATACATTCGGGCAGTTTGGCCCAGGGGGTCCCGAACCAAGTCCTCATAGCGCACGAGCAGGTAGCGCTGCCTTAGGGCTTTGGGCAAGGACTGCACGGCTTTGAAGATCTCCAGCTGGCTTTGGCAGATGACTTGCATCGCGTAGTAAGGTTGATCCTCCTTCTTGAGTTTCTGCCGGTACTGCCCCATCACAATGTGGCTGTCAATCTCAAGTTCATTCGTGGTGCGTTCTCGGGACCGGAACACTGCGCGGGGGTCCCGGACCAGGTGCACAATGTGCAGGTTGAGGGAAGGGTCTCTCAGCAGAGGGTAGAGCACCTGCAGGTTGAAGAAGCGCACCTCCTTGAGCACCACATGGCTGTAGGTGCGGCAGGCCTCCTCCACCACCTCGAAGGGCTGCTTGTGGCACAGAATCCTGCAGTGGGCCTGGGGTATGATCTTATCTCGCGGGAAGAGGTTGCAGGCAGGTGGGGAACACAGGGCCCGGCTGCCGTCCCACTGGAATAGGCTGGACTGTTTCCGGGGGCCAGGATTCATGTAGGCATCAAAGACGCTCATGTCACACAGAAAGACGGCCCGAATGAGGTCCCGCACGGCCATATGCAGCCTCTGGGCCGTGCTTTGTGTGAAGGTCATCCACACATGCCAGGCGGGCTCCATCAGGTAGAAGACATCTGGGTGCTGTCCAAAAAGCTGCCCTACAAAAGAGGAGCCAGAGCGCCACGAAGACAGGACCAGCACATGCATGTGCGGGGACTTGGGTTCCTCCTTCACCTGCAGGGAGTTGTCGTTGTGGGAGTATACAAGGATGAACAGAATGAAGATGGCCATCTGGGAAGCCAGGAACAGCAGGAACTTCATTCTGAGTGGTATCATGCTGAAGTGGAAGACCGGGGAAGAACAAACAGAGGGGTATCTTAGGCTATCACAACATAGAATTTTATTGTACAGATGTACCACAATTTATCAGTATTTAACCAGTGTCCTCATTGGTGAGCTTTGGGGTTGTTTCCAGTCTTTGGCTTTTCAGAGCTTTCGATAATGACCTTTATGTTCACACATCACTATCCAAGCATGTAAGCTAACTCCCAAGAAGTGGAATTGCTGAGTCAGAGAGTATGGGTATGTGTACCTTTGGTATCTGTTGTCCAGTTAGGCTTCATACTGGTCATAAACCACTGTCTGTGTCTAGAGCTCTAGAGATTTTAGGAAGCAGATTTTAGAGGAGGAATTGGACAGCCACAGATGTGACTCTTGGAGTTTATGGCTTGCTTCCTGAAGAGGTAGAACATGCTTTGCTAGCCCATAGGCTTCCCTTGGAAGTCCCCTGAACCTTCTGGGAAGTGTGTGATGACCTCAACCAAACCTTAAGTGGCAGTGGCCCAGAAACCTTTCTCTTCCATTCATGACAACAATGCATTTCCTCCACATGTGCCAACAGATCCAGTGAGGATCATCTCTCCCAGGTGCCAAAAAAAGCACATTGTTATATGCCAGGAACATATTAATGAATAGTAATTCCTGTCTCGGCCCTGAAGGTTACAGCAGGACCAGCTAAGAAGAACAGGACCTAGTTCTTTTGAACTTGAGCCCAAGAGGAAATGATTAGAAACTAAGCCATGTTTGATAATGACTCAAGGATTGAGCCAAGTATTGAGGAACTGACCAGAGACCTTCTCCCAAAGACAATACGAATGTGAGGAAAAGTTTAGAATAAATATAGGAATTAATGGAGCAAAAGAGAAAGGAAAGAACTTGACCTATGTAGCAATATAAGGATAGAATTTTATAGGCAGGGCCTATAATCAGCTCAGGAAAGATAACATTTCCTAGGGACTGGTAACATGGACCTTTCAAAAGTCCACCTCCTGCCCCCATGTGGCTTCGGGCCAGCTCAGGGTCCAGAGTGGGCTACATGCTCTGAGCACTCCTTGCCTGCCTGTGGCTCCTGACCTCATGCCCATTCTCACCCAGAGCTGGAGCCTGGCCTTCAGATTCATCCCCAGTTGTCCTCAGGCTTTAATTGGGCATGGTTTTCAGGGACTGCCAAGGGAACCCTCTCACTTTCTTTCTGTTTTTCCTTTCCATGAGCACTTTCCTTGGCCAGCAGGAAAGTGTGCTTTTGTAAAGTGAATCCTATCTCTTGTCACTGGGATCTGGATACAACCTGGATCTAAGCAACCCATGATGGGGCTGATGAGCTCAGCCAGAGACCCTTGAGGGTGTGTCTCAGGGAAAGATCATTTCTGCAGTAGCTGGAATCAGTGTAGAGGCGGCCCAGAAAGAACAGGAAACTGAAGGCTTTTCATGGCAATCTCCTCTTATCTAACCATCACCTCTCCCCGGCCTGTCCTACACTACCTCCTCTGTAGACCCTCCTTGAGGTTGGGAAGCATTTTTGAGAGGTCCCTAGTGCACCTTCCTGAGTGTTCTTTTCTGGCTATTTGATGCATGCTTGAACCCTGCCCTCTCTGTTATCGAAATGAGTCTGCTTCTCTCTAGCCTGGCTTTTATAGTAAGTAGCCTCTCACTTCTGTCTCTCAGTTCTCTCCCTCAGCTCTCCACCTCATTCACTGCTGCCAAAATCTATCTTTTTAAAGCACAAGCCTGTCACTCCCTTCCTTAAAGTCCTTCAGTGGCTTTCTGACTCATATAGGATTAAATCCCCAATTCTCATGTCTGGGGGCCCTACATAATCCGATCTTAGATCTCCTGTCACTCCCTTCCCTTTCTGACACCTTAGGTTCTGAATTTTACTTCCAGTTCTTCCAACTTGCCCTGTTATTTATTTTTAATAATTTAATTTATTTTTGGCTGTGCTGGGTCTTCGTTGCTGCGAGGGCTTTCCTCAGGTTGCAGTGAGTAGAAGCTACTCTCTAGTTGTGGTGCGCAGGTTTCTTATTGTGGTGGCTTCTCTTGTTGTGGAGCATGGGCTCTAGGGCTGGTGGGCTTCAGTAGCTGTGGCTCCCAGATTTTAGAGCACTGGCTTAGTAGTTTTGGCACATGGACTTAGTTGCTCCACAGCAAGCAGGATCTTCCCAGACCAGGGATGGAAACCCATGTCTCCAGCATTGGCAGGTGGATTCTTTACCACTGAGCCACCAGGGAAGCCTCTGCCCCATTGTTTACAAGCTCTGAGACATTTGCAAGACAACCACTGTTTCCTCAAGATTCTGCCTACCTCTCAGCTTTCTCCCTGAAAGGTATCTTGTTTCCTCCCAAGATTTAGTTCCCCCCGAACTTTCCTTTCCCATCCATCTCTCTCTCTGTAGTACAGTTAAGTGAAGTGAACGTTGCTCAGTCATGTCCAACTCTTTGCGACCCCATGGACTATAGAGTCCATGGAATTCTCCAGGCCAGAATACTGGAGTGGGTAGCCTTTTCCTCCTCCAGGGTATCTTCCTAACCTAGGGATTGAACCCAGGTCCCCCGCATTGCAGGCAGATTCTTCACCAGCTGAGCCACAGGGGAAGCCCCTGTAGTACAGTGGAGGATGAATATCTCTCACTGGGCTGCTGTTACTTAAAGGTGAACGCTATGTCTTATCTCATTTACAGGCACATAAAACACACAACTGATTAGGGCTCATTAAACATTTGTTGAACAAATGACTAAATAAATGAGTGTGAGAAGTGGCATGTGTGTGCACATGCTAAGTCACTTCAGTCATGTCCACTCTTTGCGACCCCATGGACTATAGCCTGCCAGGCTCCACTGTCCATGGGATTCTTCAGGCAAGAATACTGGAGTGGGTTGTCATTTCCTCCTCCAGAGGATCTTCCTGACCCAGGGATCAAACCCATATTAGTTACTAAAATTTAGATCATTTTATTGAGTATTGAGCACAAAACCAATACTATCTCAACTGCATGGAGCAAGATATTAAGTCAGAACCATAGTTTAGAAGCAATATGGCACAATGAACCTAACTCCAAAAAATTAGGTTCTATACAGAGCATGTATTATTTAGGACTCAGGGGGTAAAAACCATGAGCATCATTTTAAAAAATATTTATTAATAAGAAATTAAAGCCCCACTGAGGGGCAATAGACTACTGACAAAAATTCCCTGGGTCCGTTAGTAAAAGAAGAAAATAGAAGGGAAAAAACACTCACAGCACAACCTGTCCTCTCCTTCCAAAAAATGTAATTTAGAAACATACTGGAGTCTTCCCGGGTGGTGCAGTGGATGAGAATCCGCCTGCCAATTCACAGGACATGGGTTTGACCCCTGATCTGGGAAGATTCCACACACTGCAGAGCAACTAAGCCTGTGTGCCTCAACCACGGAACCCAAGCTCTAGAGCCTGACAGCTCCAACTGCCGAGCCTGTGTGCCTCAACTCCTGAAGCCAGCATGCCTAGAGCCTGTGCTTTGTGACAAAAGAAGCCACCACAATGAGAAAGCCTGAGTACCACAACAAAGAGTAGCCCCCACTTCCGCAAGGAGAGAAAGCCCAAGTGCAGCAACGAAGCCCCAGTCCAACCAAAAATTAATAAATAAAAGAAAAACAAACATGATATTGGAACTTCCTTGGCAGTCCTGTGATAAAGACTTTGCCTTCCTAGGCAGGGGGTCAGGTTCGATCCCTGGTCGGGCAGCTAAGATCCAATATGCCTTGTGGCCAGAAAACCAAAACGTAACACAGAAGTAGTGTTGTAACACATGCAATAAAGACTTTAAAAATGTTCCACATGGGGCTTCCTTGATGGCCCAGTGGTAAAGAATCCACCCGCCAATGCAGGAGGCATGGGTTGGATCCCCTGATCTGGGAAGATCCCATAGGCATTAGAGCAACTAAGCTAGGGTGCTGCAACTACTGAATCTGTGCTCTAGAGCCCATGAGCCGTGACTGACGAACCCTGTGCTGCAACTGCTGAAGCCCGTGCCCCTGGAGCCTGTGCTCTGCCACAAGAGAAGCCACCACAATGAGAAGCCCAAGCACCACAACCAGAGAGTAGCCTGAAGCCCCAAAATAAGTAATTAAAAAAAAAAAAAAGGTATTTTACTTCCAGTTAGAAGTTCCAGACTTGTCCACAGCCTTACAAGACAGAAGTCTCTTCTACCTTGGCTGACTCACTGGCTTCATAATTTTAATCTTCTTTTACATCGGAATGGAGCCCCACAACTTTGAAAGCCCTTCTAATCACAGTAATGACAACACTCCCATTAAATACATCACACAGAACGGTGATGAGCCACACCTCCATGTTTCAGAATAAGTGAACTTTAATTCTCAGTGATAAAAACAGCCCCGCATGATTAGACTCGGATATTTTGGGTCCCAGATCTGAGAATTCAGTTATCACACTAAATTTCAGCTGAGCTAGAGAAAATCTGTAGCTCCTAGCACCTCTGGTCCTCACTTCCCAGCACCTGAGCAGAGGAGAAGCTACAGGAAGCACAGAAGCCAGCACTGGAATAAGTAAGACGAACCAGCCATAAAGTATACATCAGAATAGCCCCACTCAGTTTCTAGGGTTTTTCTTAGGGATGGGGGTGGGTGGGGTTAGGAGAGCTGCTGGCAGGCAACTTGTGTTTTGGGGGAAGATTATCCAGGTGATTCTGATCCAGCCCCTCTCCAACACCTCCTCTCTGCCATTCACAAAGAAATGCCCAGCTTAGTTGTCCCCTGTTATCTGAAACCCCGCTCCAAGGACCTGGGAATAATGACCCTGCTCTGGAGGTGTACGCGAGAAATTCTCTCCTTACCTTGTTAATGGCTTGTCCTTCTCCACCACTCTGAAGGCTCTGCCAGCCAAATTGTGCAGCTTTTTTCCTCTGACTCACCAGCTCCTCTCTCAGCTTCCTTCTCCTCCTCGAATCTTGCATAACCATCCCTACTCAGAGCACATTTCACTGTCTTCTTCCTCTGGCCAGAAATCAGCCACCTTCCAAGACAGGGTTAAGAAAGCACTGACTGCCAGGGAGATGTGATCCCAGCAGCTTTAACTCTAAGAGACTCGAGGGGTGGGGAGACGCTGCTTGAATGGGCTGGGCCTGGAGAAGCAAAGGAGGAAGTATTCTCTCCCTCAACTGGAAGGTGATGCTGGATTCAAATTCCTTAAAGGCAGTGGAAAGGTTAACTCTCTTAGGGCAAAGTGGAGAAAGGGCAAAGTACTCCAGAAGTACTTGAGGTTGTTAGGGAAGTCACAGGACAATGACAGCCAAAATGACCCAACGTGATGCCTTATTCTTAATCTCTGCTGCAAAAAGAGGAGAGAAAACCTAGAAGGTATTTCTGGGTGGTACCTTCCTGCTCACCCCACAGTATTTACGGAGATAAGTTTTTTTTTTTGGCCTCTGTGTTTTTTTCAACATCTTCACCCTTCTTGTGCGAGGTAGTAACTATATGTCCTGCCTAGATGTAGTAACTCATTCTTTGGGAGGATGTAGATGTATTGGCCATTAGTCGGCATATGGGAAATTTCCCCCTTAAGGAAAAAAAAGTTATTGTAAAAGATTATAGCTTCTAACTAGCTGTGTGTACTTGGGCAAATCATGCAACTACTCTGAACTAATTTACTTGATTGTTGTGAGTATAAAGCAATAGGCAAATTGAAAAAATTTTTTTAGTTGAAATATAGTTGGATTTACAGAGTTGTGCTGATCTCTACAGCAAAGTGACTCAGTTTAGCTGAATATTTTTAATCAGTTAACTTAAATGTGAAAAACTCAGTCAGCCAAATTATTAAAGAAATTAATATGAATTAATTTCAATTAATTAATGATAAATAATTCAATATACTAAGTAAATTGAATAAAAGTTATTTTAAAAAATGACCACTACCTTCCCCCACCACAGTGCATAGGAACTACAGACTTTTCTGTCTGAAAGGGGCTGGGAGGTGGTGTGTGTTCAGTGGTTGTTAGACTTCTCTCCAAAAACAGTGTCAGTGACCTCAGAGTTTGGGCAATATTTTTTTTTGGCTTCCTTATTTTTAACACTGGATTGTTTATAGGTGTTTGTTAAAAATGTTTTTAGTGGCCATTTACAAAATATTCTAAAGAGAAGTAAATTATAAAATGTCCCAAAATAACTAAATAAAAAATGCCTCAGGAAATTACGGGCTAGTCATGATGGCCTATTATCTAATCACAGACACTAAGTATAGTATGAAGCAGGGCAAAAGCTAATAGAGTTTTGCCACGAGAACACACTGGTCATAGCAAACACCCTCTTCCAACAACACAAGAGAAGACTCTATACATGGACATCACCAGATGGTCAACACCAAAATCAGATTGATTATATTCTTTGCAGCCAAAGATGGAGAAGCTCTATACAGTCAACAAAAACAAGACCAGGAGCTGACTGTGGCTCAGATCATGAGCTCCTTATTGCCAAATTCAGACTTAAATTGAAGAAAGTAGGGAAAACCACTAGACCATTCAGGTATGACCTAAATCAAATCCCTTATGATTATACAGTGGAAGTGAGAAATAGATTTAAGGGCCTAGATCTGATAGATAGAGTGCCTGATGAACTATGGATGGAGGTCCGTGACATTGTACAGGAGACAGGGATCAAGACCATCCCCATGGAAAAGAAATGCAAAAAAGCAAAATGGCTGTCTGGGGAGGCCTTATAAATAGCTGTGAAAAGAAGAGAGGCAAAAAGCAAAGGAGAAAAGAAAAGATATAAGCATCTGAACGCAGAGTTCCAAAGAATAGAAAGGAGAGAAAAGAAAGCCTTCTTCAGCGATCAATGCAAAGAAATAGAGGAAAACAACAGAATGGGACAGACTAGAAATCTCTTCAAGAAAATTAGAGATACCAAGGGAACATTTCATGCAAAGATGGGCTCGGTAAAGGACAGAAATGGTCTGGACCTAACAGAAGCAGAAGATATTAAGAAGAGGTGGCAAGAATACACAGAAGAACTGTACAAAGAAGATCTTCACGACCAAGATAATCATGATGGTGTGATCACTCACCTAGAGCCAGACATCCTGGAATGTTAAGTCAAGTGGGCCTTGGAAAGCATCATTACGAACAAAGCTAGTGGGGGTGATGGAATTCCAGTTGAGCTATTTCAACTCCTGAAAGATGATGCTGTGAAAGTGCTGCACTCAATATGCCAGCAAATTTGGAAAACTCAGCAGTGGCCACAGGACTGGAAAAGGTCAGTTTTCATTCCAATGCCTAAGAAAGGCAATACCAAAGAATGCTCAAACTACCACACAATTGCACTCATCTCACACGCTAGTAAAGTAATGTTCAAAATTCTCCAAGCCAGGTTTCAGCAATACGTGAACTGTGAACTTCCAGATGTTCAAGCTGGTTTTAGAAAAGGCAGAGGAACCAGAGATCAAATTGCCAACATTCACTGGATCATGGAAAAAGCAAGAGAGTTCCAGAAAAACATCTAGTTCTGCTTTATTGACTAAGCCAAAGCCTTTGACTGTGTGGATCACAATAAACTGTGGAAAATTCTGAAAGAGAAGGGAATACCAAGCCATGTGACCTGCCTCTTGAGAAACCTGTATGCTGGTCAGGAAGCAACAGTTAGAACTGGACATGTAACAACAGACTGGTTCCAAATAGGAAACTGCTACTGCTAAGTCACTTCAGTCGTGTCCAACTCTGTGCGACCCCATAGACAGCAGCCCACCAGGCTCCCCCGTCCCTGGGATTCTCCAAGCAAGAACACTGGAGTGGGTTGCCATTTCCTTCTCCAATGTATGAAAGTGGAAAGTGAAAGTGAAGTCGCTCAGTCATGTCTGACTCTTGGTGACCCCATGGACTGCAGCCTACCAGGCTCCTCCGTCCATGGGATTTTCCAGGCAAGAGTATTAGAGTGGGGTGCCATTGCCTTCTCCACCAAATAGGAAAAGGAGTACATCAAGGCTGTATATTGTCACCCTGCTTATTTAACTTATATGCAGAGTACATCATGAGAAACACTGGGCTGGAAGAAGCACAAGCTGGAATCAAGATTACTGGGAGAAATATCAATCACCTCAGATATGCAGATGACACCACCCTTATGGCAGAAAGTGAAGAGGAACTAAAAAGCCTCTTGATGAAAGTGAAAGTGGAGAGTGAAAAAGTTGGCTTAAAGCTTATTGGCATTCCCAATATCCGGTCCCATCACTTCATGGGAAATAGATGGGGAAACAGTGGAAACAATGTTATTTTGGGGGGCTCCAAAATCACTGCAGTTGGTGACTGCAGCCATGAAATTAAAAGATGCTTACTCCTTGGAAGAAAAGTTATGACCAACCTAGATATTCAAAAGCAGAGACATTACTTTGCCGACTAAGGTCCGTCTAGTCAAGGCTATGGTTTCTCGTGTGGTCATGTATGGATGTGAGAGTTGAACTGTGAAGAAGGCTGAGCACCGAAGAATTGATGCTTTTGAACTGTGGTGTTGGAGAAGACTCTTGAGAGTCCCTTGGACTGCAAGGAGATCCAGCCAGTCCATTCTGAAGGAGATCAGCCCTGGGATTTCTTTGGAAGGAATGATGCTAAAGCTGAAGCTCCAGTACTTTGGCCACCTCATGCGAAGAGTTGACTCATTGGAAAAGACTCTGATGCTGGGAGGGACTAGGGGCAGTAGGAGAAGGGGATGACAGAGGATGAGATGGATGGATGGCATCACGGACTCGATGGACATGAGTCTGAGTGAACTCCGGGAGTTGGTGATGGACAGGGAGGCCTGGCATGCTGCAATTCATGGGGTCGCAAAGAGTCGGACATGACTGAGCAACTGAACTGAACTGAATAAGGAATTGTGGAGCATGAAGATTATGAAAGACCACTGTAGCTACCACTTCTTGAGAGCTTACTACAAACCAGGTACTGTACTTCACACTTATTTGGGTTTTCACCTTTAGTCTTTGTCATGGCCTTGGGAGATAAATTCCATAATTTGCAGGTGATGAATAGAGGTTTGGAGAAGCTAAACAATGTATCCACAGTTACATGGTTTATCGTGGCAGAGTCTGGATTCCACCCTGGGTATGAGTTTAAAGCCTAGGCTTATTCATCAGGTAATATTACCTTGTTATTATCCCATGGATCATTTCTTTAAGGCAGCACTGTCCAATAGAACTTTCTGTGGTGAGGAAATGTTTTTGCACAGACATGGTGATCACTACCACATGTGGACATTGAACACTTGAAGTGTGGCTAATTCTACCATTTTGGAAAATGGAGTTAAGGTTGTACAGATCCAGTCTCTCTTAAGTCACAGAGAATCTGATAATGACCTTCTCTCTAAATAAAGTGCTCATGTGCTTATCATACAAACATAAAATCATATTCAATTTCAAGGAGGTCCCAAGTTAAGGATCCCTACAGAAGTCTGCATGCCCTTCAGGTGCTTCTCAAACTGTAATTTGTGGGGCCAGTTGTCTCCCACGGACCATATACAGCAGAACTCTGAGCTCTAACAGTTGCTCTTGGATTTTTACAGTCTGGGGACCCACCTGAATGGTGAAGAGACCCTGGGTCAGCCCCTGAAACAAAGTCTGATTTTTTCAGAGAGGTGAGCGGTCATAAACTGAAAGTGAGAACAGTTAGCAGAGAGATGTGAATTTTCCAGTCACGTTCAGCTGCTACACTTGTGCATGTATGGGGGAAGAAGGCCAGATTTAAAGGCTTACATTCGATCAGAAAAGTACAGCGAAGTGTGCCTGGAAAGAGAACCAAGGCTGTATTTGAAGGAGTGATTATAACAGACACAGAATCTAAGTGAGATAGGAGGAGAATCAAGGATACAAAGGGAATAAGTGGACTAAAACAGAGGACAGATGTTTGGAGAAGAGGAGGTCAAAGATTTTAGAAATTAGTGTTTTGGAAGGATTGTCTGTAAGGGTATTGAGATCATGTGGAAACAGGGTTGGAGGGTGATAGTGGCTACATGACAGCAGTGAGGGCTTCCCAGGTGGCATGCTAGTGGTACAGAACCTGCTTGCCAGTGCAGCAGACATTAAGAGATGTAGGCTTGATCCTGGGTCAGGCAGATCCACTGGCAGAGGGCATGGCAACCCACTCCAGTGGGTAGAATAGTCTGGTTAATGTCAGAATCAAAGCTGGGCACGTTTGGGAAGGAAGAAAGCAGAATGGCCTGGAAGTAGCAATAAGGACAAAGTGGATACCTTTTCCATTGCAGGGTGTGGGAGAAACACAGCCATCCCAAGAGAAGGCTACAGAGGAAGCATTGTCCTCAAAGAAGAGCCAGATTTCCCTTAGAGCAAGGAGAAGGGAAAATTAAAAGACTTTGTGAAAAGGATTTTACTGATCCCAACAACCAATTCCTGAAGAGTTTTGGGAGATAGGGTATGAAATTAGATTAGAAAACAGGATGAAAAGGACCATTTGGGATGAAATGTAATGCAAGGGATAAGGAATGACCTAGAAACCTGGGCTTCTTGTGTGACTGGCATAAACCAGCATAAAGAGAATCATGATGACAAATAATGATGGTTTCAAGGCAGGTAATGCTGGCCAGACTCTGGGTACTGAGGAAAGGGAAGTGTGAAAGACCTTCCAGGAGAATCCAAGGTGCACCTATCTTTACTCTTGTCGATGATGAGGCCTGGGGAGTTATGTTGTCTTATCCAGAGCACCTGACATTCTAGAAATTTAGAAACGTCATTCTGGAAATAAATAGTTTCTCTGGAGAGAAATGTCATCACTGCTGCAAATGATGCAAAGCTTCGGGAGTTGGCTTCACTAAAGGAATGGGGGCTCTGATTGAAGGAAGAAAGGGAAGTCACGGTGGGGTGTGAAATACTGAAGAACAAGGTAATTTTTCAGGGGATTTTATCAAGTTCCTTTTGCTGACACAGTTTTTATCTATTTATTTTAGTTGGAGGCTAATTACTTTACAACATTATAGTGGTTTTGCCATATATTGATATGAATCAGCCATGGGCTTACATGTGTTCCCCATCCTGAATTCCCCTCCCACCTCCCTCCCCATCCCATCCCTCTGAGTCATCCCAGTGCACCAGCCCTGAGCCCCCTGTCTCATGCATTGAACCTGGACTGGCGATCTATTTCATATATGATAATATACATGTTTCAATGCTATTCTCTCAGATCACCCCACCCTTGCCTTCTCCCACAGAGTCCAAAAGACTGTTCTATACATCTGTGTCTCTTTTGCTGTCTCGCATACAGGGTTATCATTACCATCTTTCTAAATTCCATATATATGTGTTAGTATACTGTATTGGTGTTTTTCTTTCTGGCTTACTTCACTCTGTATAATAGGCTCCAGTTTCATCCACCTCATTAGAGCTGATTCAAATGCATTCTTTTTAATGGCTGAGTAATATTCCGTTGTGTATATGTACCACAGCTTTCTTATCCATTTGTCTGCTGATGGACCTCTAGGTTACTTTCATGTCCTGACTATTATAAACAATGCTGTGATGAACATTGGGGTACTTTGTCTCTTTCAGTTCTGGTTTCCTCGGTGTGTATGCCCAGCAGTGGGATTGCTGGGTCATACGGCAGTTCTATTTCCAGTTTTTTAAGGAATCTCCACACTGTTCTCCATAGTGGCTGTACTAGTTTGCATTCCCATTAACAATATAAGAGGGATCCCTTTTCTCCACACCCTCTCCAGCGTTCTGACTGGCATGAGATGGTACCTCATTGTGGTTTTGATTTGCATTTTTCTGATGAGTGATGTTGAGCATCTTTTCATGTGTTTGTTAGCCATCTGTATGTCTTTGGAGAAATGTCTGTTTAGTTCTTTGGCCCACTTTTTGATTGGGTCATTTATTTTTCTGGAATTGATCTTCAGGAGTTGCTTGTATATTTTTGAGATTAATTCTTTGTCAGTTGCTTCAATTGCTATTATTTTCTCCCATTCTGAAGTCTGTCTTTTCATTTTGCTTATAGTTTCCTTCTTTGTGCAAAAGCTTTTAATTTTAATTAGGTCTCATTTTTTTTAATTTTTGCTTTTATTTCCATTACTCTGGGAGGTGGGTCATAGAGGATCCTGCTGTGATTTATGTCAGAGAGTGTTTTGCCTATGTTTTCCTCTAGGAGTTTTATGGTTTCTGGTCTTACATTTAGATCTTTAATCCATTTTGAGTTTATTTTTGTGTATGGTGTTAGAAAGTGTTCTAGTTTCATTCTTTTACAAGTGGTTGACCAGTTTTCCCAGCACCACTTGTTAAAGAGATTGTCTTTTCTCCATTGTGTATTCTTGCCTCCTTTGTCAAAGATAAGGTGTCCATAGGTGCATGGATTTATCTCTGGGCTTTCTGTTTTGTTCCATTGATCTATATTTCTGTCTTTGTGCCAGTACCATACTGTCTTGATGACTGTAGCTTTGAGTAGAGCCTGAAGTCAGGCAGATTGATTCCTCCTGTTCCATTCTTCTTTCTCAAGATTGCTTTGGCTATTTGAGTTTTTTTTGTATTTCCATACAAATTGTGAAGTTATTTGTTCTAGTTCTGTGAAAAATACCGTTGGTAGCATTGTAGGGATTGCATTGAATCTATAGATTGCTTTGGGTAGTATACTCATTTTCACTGTATTGATTCTTCCAATCCATGAACATGGTCTATTTCTCCGTTTGTGTCCTCTTTGATTTCTTTCATCAGTGTTTTATAGTTTTCTATCTATAGGTCTTTTGTTTCTTTAGGTAGATTTAGTCCTAAGTATTTTATGCTTTTCATTGCAATGGTGAATGGAATTGTTTCCTTAGTTTCTCTTTCTGTTTTCTCATTGTTAGTGTATAGGAATGCAAGGGATTTCTCTGTGTTAATTTTATATCCTGCAGCTTTACTATATTCATTGATTAGTTCTAGTAATTTTCTGATAGAGTCTTTAGGGTTTTCTATGTAGAGGTTCATGTCATCTGGAAACAGTGAGAGTTTTACTTCTTTTCCGATCTGGATTCCTTTTATTTCTTTTTCTGCTCTGATTGCTGTGGCCCAAACTTCCAAAACTATGTTGAATAGTAGTGGTGAGAGTGGACACCCTTGCCTTGTTCCTGACTTTAGGGGAATGCTTTCCGTTTTTCACCATTGAGGATAATATTTTCTGTGGGTTTGTCATATATAGCTTTTATTATGTTGAGGTATGTTCCTTCTATTCCTGCTTTCTGGAGAGTTTTTTTTTTTTAAATCATAAATGGATGTTAAATTTTGTCAAAGGCTTTTCCTGCATCTATTGAGATAATCATATGATTTTTATCTTTTCATTTGTTAATGTGGTATATTACATTGATTGATTTGTGGATATTAAAGAATCGTTGCATTCCTGGGATAAAGCCAACTTGGTCATGATGTATCATCTTTTTAATATGTTGTTGGATTTTGTTTGCTAGAATTTTGTTAAGGATTTTTGCATCTATGTTCAGCTGACACAGTTGACAAAGAAGTTGGGGCATAGTCAGTTAGTGCTGTTACAATAACTTGATGTTGCTGTTAAGTGCCATCTTTCTGCAGACCTTCAACCTGACACTTATTGCCTCATGGTTGTAAGGATGTTGCCACACGTCTAGAACTCACATCTAAATTCCAAATGGGAAAGAAGGAAAAGGTTCACAGGCAAAGGGTATATGCATCTGTGAGGCAAACATGTGGAAGTACTTACACTAGCTTATGTGGGTTGCTCTGTTTAAAGCATCTTCTTTATTCCCTAGCTAACTTCCATCTTCTCTTTCAAAATTCTGCTCAAGTCAGCACTACCTTCTTGGAGAAGCCACTCCTTATCTCCCTAGGCTGAGTTAGGTGCCTCTGGTGTGTGTATTCAGAACCTGCAGTAGTTTGCAGTGACAACCCCAATTCTCCCATCTCTGATCTGTGCCCTGTGCTGTATAACTCTGATTCCAGTCTCAGCCATGCAACTTTCTTTGACCAATGAGATAGTTTAAAGCAGAAGCTTAAAAATCATTTGTGCAGTTAGTTGAGCATGCTCTTCCTCTTGTGTCTAAGCCAGTGCCATGAGAACAAACCTGCTGGAGGATGAGGCCCTTGAAACAGAGATGAATCAACATGATGAGGCCATCCTAGATCAGCCAATAGAAACTAACCCCTGGACACTTCATTGAACCCAACCAAAATGGGCAGGACTGCCTAGGCAACCACTCCAGATGCATAAGAAATTAACAGTTACTGTTTCATCCACTAAAGTTATGGGCTTGGTTGCTACTCAGCATTATTATGGCATTGGATCACTGACACAGAGCCCCTTGGGTGTAGCTCTGTCACAAACCTTAACCCTGTCTCCTGAACTAATGTTAAAGAACTCGTTTAGGACAGGACACCTTTGTCCGTATACATCTGGCACTTAGCACAGTGCCTGGCACATAGAAGGTGCTCAGTGAAAACTTGTGAAGGCATGAATGAATGAACCTTTGTTCAGCCTTCACAAAGGGCCTCACTGCTTTATGCACAACAGTTGCAAAATTCCCCAAAATTAAACAACATAATCAAACAGACACACCCACGGAAAACCTGGTTCAACAAGATATGTGAAGCTACAGTATGTAATAAACTCTCATCACAGATTAAAGTGCTTTTCTACCTCAAGTACAATGGCCATTTCTTAAACATTGGGCAATCGATTTTATAATTTATTTTGTTTTATAGATCAATCTAAATATAATCTAAATCCTACAGGTACACTTTAAAGGTTAGAGTGTAAGTAAGTGGATATGACTCGGTCTAGAGATCCTTGCTGTTATCTTCAGTATATAATACTAAACCATTGTTAACTACAGACATTTCCGAAATCATGTCAAGAGACTTGCATTTCATAAAAAAAAATTGTATGAGTATAAAAAAGAGATAATTTCTGCTAGGAGTCTACAGAGGAAAAATATCTAATAGCCTAGTCAAGTATGAGGGTGGGAAGGCAAGAATATTATCGTTATGAAAGGTCAGCAACAATCATATGGTAGGGCATGTTTTGGGGACACTGAGCAAACTAGTTTTGCCAAAGAGAGTTTTTTGCAAAGAAATAGTAAAACAACAAAACTAAAAACAAACAAAAAGTCTGCGAGTAGTAGAGCAGGATGGAACCCAGTTGTGGAAATCCCTGAATATAAGGTTAGGGGCATTTTCACATTATCTTTTACACACCAGGGGATAGTTAATTTTTGAGTGAAGGAGTGACATAATGAAGGATTGGGTCAGTCTTAGCTGCTGGATTCTAGCAGCATGGTGTATGGATGGTTTTTGCAGACATATAGCTAATAGTCATATCAAATAATTTAATACAAAGTACTGTTATTCAGATTCGGTTCCCATTTTTAAATTGATTAACTTATGTGGGCTTTCTCTAGTTGTGGAGAGTGGGGGCTACCCTTTAGTTGCAGTGCTCGGGCTTCTCATTGTGGTGGCTTCTCTTGTTGCAGAGCACAGGCTCAAGGCACACAAGCTTCAGTAGTTGTGGCTCATGGACTTCGTTGTTCTGCAACATGTGAAATCTTCCCAGACCAGGGATCCCACCTGTGTCCCCTGCATTGGCAGGCAGATTCTTATCCAGTGTAACACCAGGTTAGTCCCTGTTCCCGTTTATTTTTAAATCCCATGTCTTGAGTAAGTCTGGATTTCTGCTGGATACAAATGACCAAGGAATTATTTTGAGATCAGAAAGTTTGCTATTCTCTCCCTGACTGTCTTAGCCTTTGTCCATTGGAAGTACATGAATTGTCCATCCCACCCCACCCCACCCATCAACCATTGGGTTGTCTCATTTTCTTCCGTTTTGTCTTTGATACACTCCCCTGGCTCTTCCTGGTCTAGTTCTGTGAAAAACTAATGATATCCTGGTATAGAGGTCAGATGTAAGGATAAATGAGACTCCACGTAACCAAAATCAACATTGGAAGAAACTATTCTAAGCTCTTAAGAGCACATCTCACCTGTGTTGTGGTGTCATTTTATCCTCAAAAGGTGTTTCATAATCCAATGATTGTATTACCAGATATGTGTCACTGTCTATTCAAGCAGAGCTTAGAGTCAGGAAGGAAAAATATCAAAAATCTTATGTTAGTGATGTGTGTTAGTTGCTCAGTCATGTCAGACACTTTGCGACCCCATGAACTGTAGCCTGCCAGGATCCTCTGTCCATGAGATTCTCCATGCCAGAATACTGGAGTGGGTAGCCTTTCCCTTCTCCAGGGGATCTTCCCAACCCAGGGATCAAACCCAGGTCTTCAGCATTGCAGGCAAATACTTTACTGTCTGAGCCACGAAAGAAGCTCCTGTTAAGCCTTCTAAACTTTGTTCAGACATGCGCTGTCTATGCAACGTTTCCTTATCCACACTCAGTTCAGTACCCCCCCCCCCCCCCACTGAAATGACCATTCTCTGGGTTGTACGGATTTCTGTAATTATGCACATTATTTTACATGTCTTTCTCCCCTGTTGGACCACAGGGGTGTTGTGGAATCCATGGGGAGAGAATCTAAAGGCCAAGTAGAGAATTCGAAATTCAACTAACAGTCTAAGCATAAGATAAAGGGGCAACACCTAAAACCATCCGCAGTTAGATTCATTTTCTTCCTGCTTTAAACTGTTTGAGAAGGAGTTTTCACAGCCCTCCAATAGCCATCAGGGGGATGGTGTTCACTGCAGGGGCTCGATGCCGACTTGCTGTGTTGCTTGCTTCTCACCTGCTTTTCTCTCCTCACGCCCCCTGGACCCCTCCTGGGTGTCCCTCAGGGTACAGTTGCTTTTTCTGCCTTCCTGTGTTATGCTCACTCCTCACTTTGCTTTGCCCTTGTTTTTTCATGTTTCTGTCACCCAGGAACTTTCCTTTTTCTGAGGAGGTCTGTCTATCTTCCCCTCCACATCCTCCTCCACCCACTGCCTCCTGAACGCCACCCCCCCAACCCCCCACCCGGGAGAGTGGGCGGAGAGGACTAACTCCTCTGGGCCCCAGGGTGTGTTTTCTTTTACACGGTGAATGTTCCTTCCAACTTTTCAAATCTGCAGTCTGACAGGCATGAAATGTAATCAACAGGTGGTGAGGACTGAATGAAAGTGAGCACAGCTTACTTAGGGGGTGAGGAGGAAGTCTCCCCTGGCGGGCGTGCTTTTCCAGCTTCTTCAGGTTCCCTGTGGACAGAAACACTGGTCAGCTGGCTTAGGGCTGAAACGAGCAGGTGGACCTTGGCAAAGCTGAGTCCTAAAGCTTCACACACATCCTGTCCTCAGGATGCTGAAAGAACCTGGCACAGGTGTGCAGCTCCCCACTTGAACTCCTCAGATCTGTAACAAAGCTGGGCCCAAGTGGCCCCAAATGCTCCAACTCCAGGGTCTCCTTCTAGTAGATGATGAGAACAGATGGAGTGGGGAGAGAAATACGCCAACCTTTCCTTCCTCCCACCCTCCAGTTTCTAACAGGTGCCTCCTAATGGCTGAGCCCAGCTGGAAGCCAGAAGACAAAGAAGCCCATCGATGCAGCCCTTAGGGACCAGCCTGCCCAGGGGAAACCAGAACTGGGCAGAGGAGGGCAGAGAATGGATCTGCTGGGAAGAGGGAACATACAGGGAATAACAGCACAGTCAGTGAGGCTGAGTGTGGCATGCACAGAGGTGGAGCCTGCCTTTATTTAAAACTTAGGCATTGTATTGAAAGGTTGTTGCTGAATGAAAAGACTCTGGGATTCTTGGCCTCCAGAGGAGAATTCAGTCCGAGCCAGAGACGAGGCTTGATCGCTCAGAGTTTTTGTGTAATAAAGTTTTATTAAAGTATAAAGGAGATACAGAAAGCTTCTGACATAGGCATCAGAAGGGGGCAGAAAGAGTACCCCCCTGCTAGTCTTCAGCTGGATGTTATATAGTCACTAGCAGTCTGTTAATGAAAGAAAGGAATGTCTTAAAACTCAGAATGGCACCAGGCCCCCCATCCAGAAGATGCATTTTGGGATAATCTTGGCACCAGATGATTCATCCCGGGCCATAAAACGATTGACTTGAATCTTGTGAAGGGCAGATTACCATACAAATAGTTTACATAGATTAGGGGAACAATATCTGAGTATATCATACTGGTTTTTCAAGTAGGTCCTGAGCCATTAGGCGGAACCAACTTGAAGATAGAGTCTGGGGTAAATGCATAGTACATTAACATAGCTTAAGACAAACATTTCCATAAGAAAAATGCATTGGTTAACTCAAGGTTTGAGAATAGTTAACTTCAGGTGAAACCAGGTGTCATTATGGCAACACAGTATTTTAAGGGAAACCTTTTAAATTTGTTTAGAGAAGGGAAAAATAGTTTGTTTCTTCCTGCCACTTAAGAGAGAAAAAAATGTCTGACACTTGCAGCCTATTTCCTCCGTTTGGAGACCCCTGGCCTTTCTGCCTATTACCCTCTCACTATCATCCTGGACTTTCTTTACAATAATTTTGATTTTTTAAAAAATTAAAATATTACTGATTTTTTTTTTTTTTTTTAGTCCCTCCCCTTCCTCTTAAATTTTGGACCTGAGGCAAAATTCACCTCACTTTAACCCTGGCCCTGAAATGGTACTCCCTGGATTAGGGGTATTATGTGAGGTTCTTATTTTCTCATTTTTGCACACCTAGTTTTAGTTTATTCTAGGGTGTTTTTTTTTTTTTTTCAAATTATCATCTATTTATTTTTAAAAACTTATTTGTTTATGTTTATTTTTGTTTGCGCTGGGTCTTCATTGCTGCACATGGACTTTCTCTAGTTGCAGTGAGTGGGCTGCTCATTGTGCTGGCTTCTCTTATTGTGGAGCATGGGCTCCAGGTGCATGGGCTTCTGCAGTTGCAGTATGCAGGCTCAGCAGTTGTGGCTCTTGGGCTCTAGAGAGCAGACTCAGTAGTTGTGGTGCACAGGTTCTGTTGCTTGGTGGCATGTGGGAATTCTTCTAGACTAGGGATCGAACCTGCCTCCCCTGCATTGGCTGTCAATATCCGCTGTACCACCAGGGAAGTCCCGATCATATATTTTTTATAAAAACAGTCAAATGCAAGATATCTTCTTTGAAAGGAGAGACTTGGCAGAAAAATCAAATGTTTGTTGGATGAGTAAAGAATGTGTGTTGTTGTTCAGTCCCTAAATCATGTCCTACTCTTTGTGATCCCATGGACTGCAACATGCCAGATTCCTCTGTCCTTCACTACCTCCCAGAGTTTGCTCAGATTCATGTCCATTGAGTCAGTGATGCTATCTAACCATCTCATCCTCTGCCACCCCCTTCTCCCTTTGCCTTCAATCTTTCCCAGTATCAGGGATTTTCTAGTTAGTTGACTCTTCACATCAGGTGGCCAAAGTACTGGAGCTTCAGCTTCAGGAACAGCTTACAATGAATAGTCAGGATTGATTTCCTTTAGGATTGACTGGTTTGATCTCCTTGCAGTTCAAGGGACTCTCAAGAGTCTTCTCCAATCACCACAATTCAAAAGCATCAGTTCTTCAGCTGTCATCCTTCTTTATGGTCCAACTCTCACATCCATACATGACTACTAGAAAAACCATAGCTTTGACTATAAGGACCTTTGTCAGCAAAGTGATGTCTCTGCTTTTTAATATGTTGTCTAGGTTTGTCATAGCTCTTCTCCCAAGGAGCAAGCATCTCTTAATTTCATGGCTGCAGTCATCATCCGCAGTGATTTTGGAGACCAAGAAAACAAAATCTGTCACTGCTTCCATTTTATCCTCGTCTACTTGCCATGAAGTGATGGGGCTGGATGCCATTATCTTAGTTTTTTGAATGTTGACTTTCAGGCCAGCTCTTTTTGCTCTCTTCTTTCATCCTCATTGTCAACTCTGTTCCCAAACCCTACCTCTTCTCAGGTTCTAACTCAATGCCACTTTCTGATAAAACATTTCCTTATATCCCAGATCACACTGGCCTACCAAGACCTACACCATGTGTCCGTGGGCCACCCCCATCTCTCCATATCCCTGCTTACCTCCTGCTACCTTTCTTCTCCAATATACTAGCCTCCTACTAGCTATTGCTCCTGGAACACAGGAAGCAATTCATTAATATGTGTTGAGAATGAGTGGGACCACTCCCTCTTCCTATCATTCTTGACATAAGTTTTTGTTCTACAATTATATATTCATTTTATCTCCCCTGTTCTTAAATGACTCAGGCTATCTTACTTTGATATGATTCTTGGTGCCAGGCACAGTGCAAGCAAGTGCACGTGTTGTTAATATCAAATATTAACTACAGTTTTAGAAGAGCCATCATTTGAGTGATTTCTCAAGCACTGTATTAAACACTTAGGAGTACCCTCTCGCTTATATAATTTATTTATTTATTTATTTTTAACCTCTTGACTTTTTTTTTCTTTAAAAAAATTATTGGAGTATAGTTGATTTACAATGTTGTGTTAGTTTCAGGTGTACAGCAAAGTGAATCAGTTATATCAGTTCACATTCACTTTTCTTCAGATTCTTTTCCTGTATAGGTGATTACAGAGTACTGAGTAGAGTTCTTTGTTCATAAAATAGGTTCTTATTAGTTATCTATTTTTTTTCTTTTTTCAAGAGTTTATTTGTGTTTTTTTTTTAATTTTTAAAAATTTAAATGGAGGCTAATTAGTTTACAATATTGTGGTGGTTTTGCCATACATTCACATGAATCAGCCATGGGTTACATGTGTTCTCCATCCTGACCCTCCCTCCCACCTCGCTCCGCATTCCATCTCTCAGGGTCATCCCAGTGCACCAGCCATGAGCACCCTGCCTCATCCATCAAACCTGGACTGGTGATCTATTTCACATATGTTAATATACATGTTTCAATGCTATTCTCTCAAATCATCCCACCCTTGGCTTCTCCCACAGACTCCAACAGTCTGTTCTTTATATCTGTGTCTCTTTTGCTGTCTCGTATATAGGGTCATCTTTACCATCATTCTAAATTCCATATATATGCGTTAATATACTGTATTGATGTTTTTGTTTCTGATTTACTTCAGTCTGTATAATAGGCTCCAGTTTCATCCACCTCATTAGAGCTGATTCAAATGCATTCTTTTTAATACCTGAGTAATATTCCATTGCATATATGTACCACAGCTTTCTTATCCATTCATCTGCCAGTGGACCTCTAGGTTGCTTCCATGGCCTGGCAATTGTAAACAGTGCTGCGATGAACATTGGGGTACACGTGTCTCTTTCAATTCTGGTTTCCTTGGTGTGTATACCCAGCAGTGGGATTGCTGGGTCATATGGCAGTTCTATTTCCAGCTTTTTAAGGAATCTCCACACTGTTCTCCATAGTAGCTATACTAGTTTGCATTCCCACCAACAGTGTAAGAGGGTTCCTTTTTCTCTGCACCCTCTCCAGCATTTATTGTTGGAGGAGGCAATGGCACCCCACTCCAGTACTCTTGCCTGGAAAATCTCATGGATGGAGGAGCCTGGTAGGCTGCAGTCCATGGGGTCACTAAGAGTCAGACACGACTGAGCGACTTCGCTGCCAAGTCGCTTCAGTCATGTCTGACTCTGTGCAACCCCGTAGACGGCAGCCCACCAGGCTTCCCCGTCCCTGGGATTCTCCAGGCAAGAACATTGGAGTGGGTTGCCATTTCCTTCTCCAATGCATGAAAGTGAACAGTGAAAGTGAAGTCACTCAGTCGTGTCTGACTCTTCATGACCCCATGGACTGCAGCCCACCAGGCTCCTCCGTCCATGGGACTTTCCAGGCAACAGTACTGGAGTGGGGTGCCATTGCCTTCTCCGGCTCCTATGTTGGGTGCATATATATTATTGTTATATCTTCTTCTTGGATTGATCCTTTGATCATTATGTAGAGTCCTTCTCTGTCTCTTCTCATGGCCTTTGTTTCAAAGTCTATTTTATCTGATATGAGTATTGCTACTCCTGCTTTCTTTTGGTCTCCATTTGCATGAAATATCTTTTTCTAGTCCTTCACTTTCAGTCTGTATGTGTCCCTAGGTTTGAGGTGGGTCTCTTGTAGACAGCATCTATAGGGGTCTTGTTTTTGTATCCATTCAGCTAGTCTTTGTCTTTTGGTTGGGGCATTCAACCCATTTACATTTAAGGTAATTATTGATAAATGTAATCCCATTGCCATTTACTTTGTTCTTTTGGGTTCAGGTTTATAAACCTTTTCTGTGTTTCCTGTCTAGAGAAGATCCTTTAGCATTTGTTAGAGCTGGTTTGGTGATGCTGAATTCTCTGAGCTTTTGCTTGTCTGTAAAGCTTTTGATTTCTCTTTCGTATTTGAATGAGATCCTTGCTGGGTACAGTAATCTGGGTTGTAGGTTTTTCTCTTTCATCACTTTGTTCTATTGAAAGATAAGCTGTTATCCTTATGGGGATCCCCTTGTGGGTTAATTGTTGTTTTTCCCTTGCTGCTTTTAATATTTGTTCTTTGTGTTTGATCTTCGTTAATTTGATTAATATGTGTCTTGGGGTGTTTCACCTTGGGTTTATCCTGTTTGTGACTCTGGGTTTCTTGGACTTGGGTGGCTATTTCCTTCCCTATTTTAGGGAAGTTTTAAACTATTATCTCCTAAAGTATTTTTCTCAAGGCCTTTCTTTTTGCCTTCTTCTTCTAGGACTCCTATGATTCGAATGTTGGGGCATTTGACATTGTCCCAGAGGTCTCTGGGGTTGTCCTCATTTCTTTTAATTCTTTTTTCTTTTTTCCTCTCTCCTTCATTTATTTCCACCATTCTATCTTCCACCTCACTTATCCTATCTTCTGCTTCAGTTATTCTACTATTGGTTCCCTCCAGAGTGCTTTTGATCTCAGCTATTGCATTATTCATTATTGATTGATTCTTTTTTATTTCTTCTAGGTCCTTGTTAAACTTTTCTTGAATCTTCTCAATCCTTGTCTCCAGACTACTTATCTGTAACTCCATTTTGTTTTCAATATTTTGGATCATTTTTACTATCATTATTCTGAATTCATTTTCAGTTAGACTCCCTGTCTCCTCCTCTTTTGTTTGATTTGTTGGGCTTTTATCATGTTCCTTTACCTGCTGAATATTTCTCTGCCTTTTCATCTTGTTTAGGTTGCTGTGTTTGGGGTGGCTTTTCTGTGTGCTGGAAATTTGTGGTTCCCCTTTATTGTGGAGGTTCCTCCTGTGGGTAGGGTTGGACGCGTGGCTTGTCAAGGTTTCCTGGTTAGGGAAGCTTGCGTCAGTGTTCTGATGGGTGGAGCTGGATCTCTTCTCTCTGGAGTGCAATGAAGTGTCCAGTAGTGACTTTTGAGGTGTCTATGGGTTTGGTGTGACTATATTTTGGTGGCCGCCTATATTTTTGTGCTTGGGATTATGTTCCTGCTTTGTTGGAGAATTAGCTTGGTATGTCTTGCTCTGAAACTTGTTGGGTCTTGGGTGGAGCTTGGTTTCAATGTAGGTATGGAGGCTTTGGGTGAGCTTTTGTTGATTAATGGTCCCTGGAGTCAGGAGATTTCTGGTGATCTCAAGTTTTGGATTTAGGCCTCTTGCCTCTGGCTTTCAGTCTTATTCTTGTAGTAGCCTCAAGACTTCTCCATCCATACAGCACCAATGACAAAACGTCTAGGTTAATGGTGAAAAGATTCTCCACAGTGAGGGACACCCAGGGAGGTTCACAGAGTTACATGAAGAAGAGAAGAGGGAGGAGGAAGATAGAGGTGACCAGGAGGAGAAGAGGGGATCAAAAGTGGAGAGATCAGTCTAGCCAGTAATTAATTTCCTATTTGCTCTCCACAGTCTGGAACACTCAGAGAGGTTCACGGAGTTCCACAGAGAAGAGAAAAGGGAGGAAGGAGCTAGAGGTGACCCAGAGGAGAGGAGGGGGAGTCAAAAGGAGAGAGACCAGTCTAGCCTGTGATCAGTTCCCTAAGTTTTCTCTGCAGCCCAGAACACCCAAAGAGATTCACAGAGTTAAGTAGAGAAGAGAAGGGGGAGGGGGGAGATAGAGGTGACCTTGGGGGAGAGAAAGAAGAGTCAAAAGGGGAGAGAGCAATCAAGCCAGTAATCACACTCCTAAGTAAAAATGGGTACTGAAGATTGGATTCTTAAAGGTACAAAATTGATAACAATTACCAAAAAGCAAAGATAAAAAATCTAGAGTAGAGGTTAGACTCTCAAAATACAATATTAAAAAACAAAACAAAATCATAAAAGTTATATAAAAAATATGAAATTTGTTTTAAAAATAGGGTCTTTTTTTTTTCAAGGTAATAGGTTTTAAAAATGAAAAGTAAAGGATTAATAAAAAACTTAAAAATTAAAAAATTAAAAAGAAATTTAAAAATGAGAATAGTAAAATATATCTAGGATTTTCTCTGGAGCTATTGAGGGCAGTGGATGGTCAGTTCAGTTTCAGATAGTTCCTTGTTCCACCTTATACATCTTCTCAAAGTCTATAGGTCTCTTCCAGTGTAGTCAGTATTAACTACAGGCTTTTAATCTGTTGCACCTGTCACTTCCAGAGCCATTCCCTCCTCTTGGTTTATTTTGGCTTTCTCTGTTTGCAAGTCTCTTCAGTATCTAACTTCTGCCCTGACACAAGGGGGCAAAGGTGGTCGTTTATTTAGACTCACTTGTTCAATTGTGCTGCGGGGAGGGAGGAACACTGCAAACAAATATCACTGGTGGGTGTGGGGAGTGCTCACAGTGTCTGGGTCACACTGGGTTTGCCCCTGCTCACGCGTGTGTGCTTTCCCCGTCTACACTGCTTAGGCTCCAGGTTGCTATGCTGGGGAACTTTCTGGGGCGGGCCCTGGGTTGCATGTACTTCCCAGATCTATGCTGCTCAGGTTCAGGTTCTCAGGTACTCCACAAAGGCAGACTCAGTTGGACCTACATTTTGTGCCCTTCCCAGGTCCAAGCAGCTCAGGCGACCAGATGCTTGGCGAGCGCACACTCCCCAGGTGTGGTGCGTCTCATCGCCTCCCCGGTCCCAGCTGCTCAGTTTCCTGGGTGGTGTGTCTCTTCTGGGGAGCTGACCTCTGGCTGCAACTCTCCTGACAGATGTCAACCGTCTAGGATCCCAGGAAGACTTGGTTAGCAACTGAGAACCTGCGCGCAGTTTGGGAGGGGATGCCGTCTCTGGGGCCGAGTTTGCCCCTTTCCTTCTGGCTCTGGCTGGCATCCAGGGCCTGCCTCCCTGCCTCCAGCGGGAGATGGGCCTGTCCGCAGCCAGCTAGCTCTCCTCTGGTATTCGCTCAGTCCTTTGTTCTGTGAGTGGGACCTGCAGTGCCTTAAGTTAGAGCTTTTTTGGGGGAAAGTTCTCTGTCTCTTTCTTCCTTCTTTTTTTAATCCTCTCTGGCTATTCCACGGTTTGGGTTGCTATCTCACGTAGCTCCTCAGATTGCCCTCAGGGCATTCAGGCCTGGTCCTTACCCTAAGCAGTGCAGCCCGTGCCTCCCTGTTCAGCCCCCGCTTGCTGGTGGTGGAGACGAGCATCTGGGCTACTTCTCCTCTGGAAGTTGGAGTTAGATCCGCAATCTGTGGGTTTTAATTCATTTATTTTTTCCTCCCTCTGAGATTCCAAAACTCCCACAGACCCACCGGTGAGAGGGTCTCCTGGTGTTTGGAAACTTCTCTTTTAAGACTCCCTGCCCAGGACAGGTCTTCATCCCTACCTCTTTTGTCTCTCTTTTTATCTTTTCTATTTTGTCCTACCTCCTTTCGAAGATGATGGGCTGCCTTTCTGGGTGCCTGGTGTCCTCCGCCAGTGTTCAGAAGTTGTTCTGTGGTATTTGCTCAGCGTTCAAATGATCTTTCGATGAATTTGTGGGGGAGAAAGTGGTCTCCCTGTCCTCTTCCTCCACCATCTTAGGACCGCCTCCTCACTTATATATTTTAAATGACTATGAGGAAACACATTTATAGGAATCCACACAGTCATAAAAAAGGCTATTTTAGTCTGGCTTCACAGCTAAGGAAGCTGAGGCATAGAGAGATCAGGTAACTTGCTGAAGGTCACTTTGCTAATAACTGGCATTAACAGAAAGTGTAATCCTAAATTACATCAGACTGGTAGTTCTCAAACTGTGATCCATGAACCTCTGAGGTTCCCAAGACAGTTGAGTTTGTATATTCAAAACCGCTCTTGTATGTATATAGAGTTTTCCCTGAGACTCCATGCCATGTGATAGCAAACACCTTGAATGCAGAAGCAGAGGTGTGAATCCACTATCTCTTGTTAAGTCAGGTACTCAAAAGATTTTCAAAAATAATGCCAATCTTTTTACTTATATTTTTTCTGTTTTGGAAAACATAGGTTTTTTTTTTTTTTTTAAACCTAGAAAGTCATACTTATGTTATCATGCAATGTGCTTATTATCATTTAAAAATTATATTCTTAAATATTTTTAAAAATCCATCAGTGTCCATTTTTAATATGGTAAATGTCCATAGATACAGCCCACATAGTCAAAAACTCTTTGGAGTTCTCAATATCTATAAGAGTATTTTGAGCCTGGTTGCTCAGTGGTAAAGAATCCACCTGCCAAAGCCCAAGATACAGGATTGACCCCTGGTCCAGGAAGATCCACATGCTATGGGGCAGCAACTAAGCCCATGTGCCACAACTACTGAGCCTGTGCTCTAGGGCCTTGGAAGCCCAAGTACTGAGCCATGTACCACAGCTCTGAAGCCCATGCACCCTAGAGCCCATGCTTTGCAACAAGAGAAGCCACTGCAAAGAGAACCCTGCGCACTGCAACTAGAGAGGAACCCTCGCTTCCCACAACTAGAGAACGCCTGCATGCAGCAATGAAGACCTAGCACAGCCAAAAATAAATTAAGAAATAATAATAATAAAGTATTATGGAGCCCTGAGACCAAATTCTTTGAGAATAGATGTGTTAGGTAATTTCTAAGTTTTTTCTCAGCTCTAGAATTTGAGAGTTCTCCATCCATGAAGCAGTTTTGGAGGGCAGGGAAAGGAGCTCAAGATCATTAATCAGTGTCAGAGAAGAGGGGCGGTCTTGAGGCCAGACTCCATGCTGAGGTTCTACATAGTCTGACTAGTCTTGGTTACCTGGATTTATTCTTAACTCCTTAACAGCAGAACTTAACTGCTCTGTAGACTTCTGAAAACTCCCATTCCTGCCTTGGACTCATGGATATTTTGCAGTCTTGCTATTTCATTCCTTTCTCCTTCATCCTCTTTTCTGCTTGCGTGCTGTGGCATTTTTTATCTCAACCCGGCTTCCAACTTTCTATACTTAGTCTTCCATAACTAAGGTTTTATAGTACCTGAACACTTCCTGGGCTTCAGATTAGCCCCAAGTGGTTTAGCTCATGTTGCCCCTTCTATGGACAGAATTACAACGGATTTCATGTTTTAAATTCTTTCTCATTGATTACCTCTGGCAAAAGGAACGGCTGCTGCTGCTGCAAAGTCGCTTCAGTCGTGTCCGACTCTGTGCGACCCCATAGACGGCAGCCCACCAAGCTCCCCTGTCCCTGGGATTTTCCAGGCAAGAATACTGGAGTGGGTTTCCATTTCCTTCTCCAATGCATGAAAGTGAAATGTGAAAGTGAAGTCGCTCAGTCATGTCCGACTCTTAGCAACATCATGAACTGCAGCCTACCAGGCTCCTCTGTCCATGGGATTTTCCAGACAGGGTGGAAGTGAAGAAGAGTGGACAAGAAACCTCTTTTGTAATACCTTTTGCATTACTAGTCAAAAAATAAATGAAAACTTTGTTTCAAGTGAAGTAAAAACAAAAACAAACCCCACCCCCAAAGTCTCCTGAAAAGTAATTATTTCTGCAAATTTCCTTGTTTGGTCAGCAGCATTCCTTGCAGCAGGGGCATCACCTAGCAGGGTGGTTACAGAAATAGGAAATATGTCATAGATCACTGCACAGTCAAGAATGAATGTGCATTTGAGGACAGAGACTACTTTATCCTGGCTTCAGGTTTTTGTTTCTTTTCCTTTTCAGTTAAATGAGTCATGCTTTGGTGGAGTAAACTGAGAAAATATTTCTTGGCCTCTGTCACTGTTAAGAAAATGATTTAAAAACAATCTGAGTGTAGTATAAACTTCGAAATACATACGTATCCTATGTGTTGTTTAGAATATACATGCTAGATATGCTTCATACTTTGTGTGTATTGGCTGGTATTTAATTTAATTGATGGTTTCCTTGGGCTCTCCTTTTGTTGTTTTCTCAGTATTTTCCCATGCTGATGTATTTGGAGAAAGGAGGTGCTATTCCCAAAGAGGTCACTTGTTGGCTATGACATCTTTTTCTAAAAAAAAACTTTTTATTTTTTATGGGAATATAGCCAGTTAACAATGTTGTGATAATTTCAGGTGGATATCTGAAGGACTCAGCCATACATATACATGTATCTCTTCCCGACATGAGATCTTTGGCAAGACTTGTCCTGCGTCTCCATGACCCACATCTTTGAAGGCCAGTTAGGAGGAAAGCACAAGGTCCAGACAACAAAGCCTTTTAGAAAGATGAAAGAACTATTCAAAACCTGAGTGGTATTATTAACTGTTCCTCTTGATTAGTTCTCAAAATACCATGGGAAGGAAATAGGTCAGTAGATATTGATTCCACTTTTCAGATTAGAACAATAAAGCTAAAGACCGTTCCATGAGTTCCAGAGCAAACTAGTGGTCAAGTCTGCTCTATCTACTTCTTCCCAGTCCACGGAAATGACTTCAGAGCTAGAGGCCAGCACTTAGTGGTCTTCTAAGTGGGACAGCAGCATGGGCAGTCCTAAGGGAACCCATTTCCAGATTCTCATTTTATGCTTCATCTGTGCAAGCAGGCCTGCTTGCTCAGGTGGCTTTTCCCTTTCCAAAGTCTCTTTCATCATCTGACCTTCTCTTAAATATTCTTACTCTGCCCTAGACTGCCCCCAGGAAAACCTCTGAGGCACCACACAATGGGACACTTGAAAACACGGATTTCTGAAAAGGCTCCTTGAATAATTAGTCCAAGAGCAAAAACAAGCTGCCCACGATATGTCTTCCATTGTCTTATATGTTTTTTTTTATTGGAAGGAATTAGCCTACGTTGGAATATGCTGAATTCAGATATTATGGAGTGTGATAATAGGGTAGGAATGGCTTCATCTCTTTTGACTCTAGTTTATTATTGAAGAAAGCCTCACTCCTAACAACAAGCTCATGGAAGCAAAGCAAACATCAGATCCTCAGAATGCCTTTCCTGTTTTTAAGGATTCCATTGAATCCTCAATCCAGGACATGTCTTTTATGGAAAGGATTGGTACAAGTTAAAATGCTGATTTTTTTCAACGAGACATGTGTTCTGGGACTAATAAATTATTCAAGATATACTGGATAAACTTACCAACAAAAGTTTTATGTGATTTCTCCCAGATTTTTTGCACATCAGTCTGGTAGTTCATGATGGCAATTTTATCAAAACATATCATGAAATATTTATTCCAATGCAGTCAATCCTCATCTTATTTTCTCTTATAAAATGTTAATGATACAAAGGCCAGACAAATTAGTGCAATATATACATTTCTCTTTCATAGAAAAAGTTCACTCATGATATGAAGCAAAATTAGTAAAGTTAATTATCATATTTATACATCATTTTATTTATTTTCAAAAGCTGAATACCTAGCATTGATATACACACATGCAAACATCAAAGAAATGCCATATTTTCCCTTATATTTCTTGCTTTATAAATAACTTACAATGTTAACTCCACATTACCTTAAAGTATAATTGACAAATGCACGATTATGTTGTTTTTCTAAATTATTCTAAACGTGAATAAATTATATAAGAGTTACATTATTGAGGGGCTCACGTAATTTATTCACATTTAGAATAATTTGTAAATCTTAATGTTTAGTAATATATCTTACAAAATCTATTTCATGATTTATTTTTCAGTAATTTTTATATATTCTCCCAAAATATCTATTAGCACATTTACTTGGATATTAAAAGCCAGAAAAATTATCTCTGATTTAGTTTATTGATTTGAAAATGAGGATCAGAGTTGCCAGTTAGGTTTTATGATGAGTATTTTCCATAAATAGGATGACATAAATCTCTTAAGATTTTTTGAAAAGAATGTATTTTAAATGTGGGGTGAGACAAAATTATTTTTATTGGAAAAATGTTGAGTTGGTTGTGATGCATTAGAGCTAATATTTTTATTTTCTCAATATCTTCTGAGTTTATCAAATTAAACAAGGTATCTCTTAAATGAAGGAGTAACATATAATTCATTATGATTATATAATCCTCAACATTAATAATTATGTATAATAATTCTTGAAATTTTAAAAGTTATGCTAGTTTACAGGAATTTAAAAAGTGAATGAATCTAATAAGAAGGCAACAAATTCTTTTGCAAGGTAGTGATTTGTTTTTATCAAAATCAAAGGAGGAACTTGTAATGAAATGGTGGATCTAAGAAATGATCACTAGTGACTGCTCAAACCATTAGATGAAAAGCTGATGGGAACCTTGATAATGAGTGGATACACTGAGCCCACTGATTAGTACTGTCATGAAAAAAAGATATATTCAGACTTTACGTACTTGCAGTGAAACCAGAAGCACACAGACACCACCTCTGAAGGATTCTTGCTAAGGTATCAACTCAGAATCTGACCAAGCCTAAATATCAATTTTCAGGAAATACAGAGGCCAGAGAGATATGATCAGTAAAATCCAGAAGGTGGAAAACCTACAAGAAAAATGATCCAAATGTTGGTTTTTCGACAGACCATTTACAAGAGGAAAGAAAAACAGGAAGAAGAGTCTACCATTAAAAGAGACAAGGGAAATATCAGCCAAAAGCAATTCGTGGGCATTGTTAGGATCTTGAGTTGAAAAAACAGCACTGAAATCCAAACCAAAACAAAATACAAGAGCACATATGAGACAACCAGAGATCTGAATGTTGGCTGAATACTGGATTACTCACAATTTTTAGGGATACTAGTTTTTAAATGAGTCTTGATTTCTTAGAGCTATATATGGAGGTATTTACACATGAATGGCATGATACTTGGGATTTGCTTCAGAATAATCCAGCAGTGGTGAAGGGTGGGAGTTGGAGAGGGGAGAGTGGAGAGATTAAACGGGACTGGCCATAGGTTGATAAAATTGTCTAAAGCTTTATAGTGGTCACATCGAGGTTCATTTTTTTATTCTTCTACATTTGTATACATGAAATTTTCAATAAAAAAATGAAAAGATAGATTTAAAAAGTGAGTCAAAAAAAATAAACTCACTGAAGGAATACCTAATTTAGCTGTCAGCAGATAGATCACTGAAACTAATTTTTTGATGATTAACCACTGGGTGGCTTTTGGCACATATCTTGAAAGGGCTGAGTGACTGACACTGATACAACAAAACTCTCTATTCCCATCCATTTGTTTATGTGAACAGTGCTTGAACATATAGAAGCAAAATCAAGAAACAGGAGTTTATGCTGAACTCTTTCATTTGGCAAGAGGTAATAGTTACCCATGAATTCATGAAAAAACAGGAAAAAAAAAAAAACCCTATCCATCTATTAAGGGATCTGTATTGTCAAAATTTTTTATGTTTAATCATTGTATTATATATCAAAATGTATAATACTTATGCTTTTCTGACAAATGTATACTAATACCAATTATTATAATCCAACCCAGAATAAATTTTTAATATTTGGAACCCTTAGTATCAGGAAACTAAAACAAAAACCTTAAAAAATTCACAAGGATAAAAATACATGGGGAATTTAATGGCAGTATCATTTTAAGGAGAAATAGGAATGATGCAAAATATTGATAGTTCTTTTTTCTTATGTGTATGAGCCATACATTCTGGTTTCTTCGTATATATCATAAGTGGCTTTTTGTTGTTGAAAACTGAATATTTTAAGTAAAATAATGTAGCGACTCAGGAAAAATAAATAAAATATTTGAGAGTTAAAGAAGAGTTTATGTATTTTCACAAACGGATGATGGGGTATCAAGTTAGAGCATTAAGATTGTATGGATATATTTAAAAGAATGATGTAACAGTTTTATTTTAAATTATCGTTATTTATGTCTCCCAGGTGGGAGATCCTGGGTTGGGAAGATCCCCTGGAGAAGGGAAAGGCTACCCACTCTATTATTCTGGCCTGGAGAATTCCATGGACTGTATAGTCCATGGGGTCGCAAAGAGTCAGACATGACTGAGCAACTTTCACTTTCAAAAATGGGTAGGGAGACTACTTAGGTCTTTTTTTTCTTTTATTTATTTCTTATTGAATAAAATTCACAAAACATAAAATTAACCATTAACCATGTTAAAGTATGCAACTCAGTAGCATTTAGTATGTTTACAGTGTTGTACAACCATCACATCTATTTCCATCACATCATTTCATCATCTCAAAAAGAAACTCTGGGCCCATTAAGCAGTCATTCCTCCTGGCAACCACTAATCTGTTTTCTGTTTCTTTTGATTTAATACTCTTCATATAAGTGGAATCATACAACCCATAACCCTGACTAGCTTCTTTCACTTACTGTAATGTTTACAATGTTTATCTAAGTATCATGTATCAATATTTCATTCCCTTTTTATGGTCGATTAATATTCCACTCACTGAATGGATATATTACATTGTGCCTATTCATTCATCAGCTGATGGACATTTGGGTTGTTTTTACCTTTTGGCTATTATGAACAGTGCTGTTGTTATGAACATAGTTGTACAAATATTTGTTTGAATACTTATTTTCAGTTCTTTTGGATCTATAACTAGCAGTGAAGTTGCTGAGAATTCTGTTTAAACTACAATTAGAAAACAAAATCTAGGGACTTCCCTGGTGGTTCAGTGGTTAAGACTCTGCGTCTATTGCGGTGGGCATGAATTCAGTCCCTGGTTGGGGAACTAAGATCCCACACGCAGCACGGCAGAGCTAAAAAAAAAAAAAAAAAATAGCAAAGAAAACAAAATTTTCTTTCTCTGCTGCTTACTAGATTAGCCCTTTTCTGTTTTGATGACATCATTATAAATGCTAAGCTTCTAAGCCTCTCTGATGAAATAATGCCAGAGTTAGCTAGCCCCTTGCACATAGCGACCTTTCTCCATGCTAATTTATTAGTTTGACATGACAACTGGTGAACTCTGCTTCGCACAGACTGAGTGGGAGTGCTAAGGGAGAGACATTTCTGTGTCAGGCTGAAGGAAAATCACTGCACTGGGGGCAAGACCCAGGCATCACAGTTTTAAAAAATCTTCCCAGGTGATTCCATCGTGCATCCCAGTTTAAGAGCTGTGTTGATGGAATTTCCTTTGGGAAGTGTATCCTGGTGGAAAGTCCCAGGACTTTTGGAATGGGTTTTAATAAACTGATTCAATGTTGATTCAGTAAGGATGGATATATTCTAAGTCATATGAGAAGTTCCATTCATCCTATGTAGTAAGCATCCGTTTCTTTCCGTTAAGGGGATTTTGGAAAGCAAACTGTGAGTATGGTGAGATGTCAGCAAAGCCAGCTGAGCCTATACCTTAACAGGGAATCTTTACAGTGAGCTAATGAAAAGGACCTGAGCGACACTTGTGGACCACTGGGGTGTGTACCTTATTGGTGCCAAGATAGTATTTACCACTGAGCGGAGGAACCCTGTGGGCAAGCATTTGTGTTAGGGGATCTATTTGTGTGTGTACGCGTGCTTAGTCACGTCAGTCATGTCCAACTGTTTGCGACCCCATGGACCGTAGCCTGCCAGATTCCTCTGTCTATGGAACTTCCCAGGCAAGAATACTGGAGTGGATTGCCATACCCACCTCCAGGGGATCTTCCCGACCCGGGGATAGAACCCTTATCTCCTGTTTCTCCTGCACTACAGGTGGATTCTATATTGCTGAGCCATTGGGAAGTCCAGGGAACTCTATTTACATGTCATCAAATAAGAAATCTAAGTTAATAATAATCATAATGAAAGAGACTGACTGAAGGAGTAGGTATGTTAATACTTTTGAAACATACTTTAAACCTAATTGGTGTACATAAGCATTTATACATTTCAAGTGTGCTCCTACTGTGGCGGGAACTGTAGGTTGGCTCAAACCAAACCCTTTCCATTTTCTTTCTGTTACGGAAGCCAAAAAGCTAAAATCTTGCCTTCCTAATTCCTCTTCTGTTGGAAGAAGCCATGTGACATAATTTTGGCTGTTAAGAATGCAAGACTATGATGGCAGGGATTTTTATCTCTTTCGTTCTCTGCTGGTCAAAACTCATCAAATTGTACACCCTAAAAATGTCCAGTTTGGTGGGAGGATGACAGATGTTGTTTAAAGCTACAAATTTGCAACAAGTAGTAAATAGGTCCCAGAGATTTAATGCACACAGAGTGAATTTGAAAGTGTTAGTCACTCAGTTGTGTGCGACTCTTTGCACATGGACTGTAGCCTGACAGGCTCCTCTGTCCATTAAATTCTCCAGGCAAGAATACTGGAGTGGGTAGTCATTCCCTTCAGCAGGGAAGTCTTCCCAACCCAGGAACCCATGTCTCCTGCATTGCAGGCAGATTTTTTACTGTCTGAGCCACCGGGGAAGCTATGGTTTTTCCAGTAGTCATATACAGATGTGAGAGTTGGACCATAAAGAATGCTGAGTGCTAAAGAATTGATGCTTTCTAATTGTGCTGGAGAAGACACTTGAAAGTCCCTTGGACAGCAAGGAGATCAAATCAGTCAATCCTAAAGCAAATCAACTGAATACTCACTGGAAGGACTGATGCTGAAGTTCTGATCCTTTGACCACCTGATGTGAAGAGATGATTCATTGGAAAAGACCCTGATTCTGGGAAAAGACTGAGGACAGGAGGAGAAGGGGTTGACAGAGGATGAGATGGTTGGATGGCATCCATTGACACAATGGACATGAGTCTGAGCAAACTCCAGAACATAGTGAAGGACAGGGAAGCCTGGTGTGCTGCAGTCTACGGGGTCACAGAGTCAGACAATGCTGCTGCTAAATCGCTTCAGTTGTGTCCGACTCTGTGCGACCCCATAGACGGCAGCCCACCAGGCTCCCCCATCCCTGGGATTCTCTAGGCAAGAATACTGGAGTGGGTTGCCATTTCCTTCAATGCATTAAAGTGAAAAGTGAAAGTGAAGTCGCTCAGTCGTGTCCGACTCTTGGCGACCCCATGGACTGCAGCCTACCAGGCTCCTCCGTCCATGGGATTTTCCAGGCAAGAGTACTGGAGTGGGGTGCCATTGCCTTCTCTTAGCAACTAAACAAATGAATGAATAATGAATATAGGGCTTCCCAGGTGGCACTAGTGGTAAAGAACGCTTCTGCCAATGCAGGAGATATAAGAGACGTGAGTTCAATCCCTGGGTCAGAAAGATCCTCTGGAAGAGGGCATGGCAACACGCTCTAGTATTCTTGCTTGGAGAATCTCATGACAGAGGAGCCTGGTGGGCTATAGTCCATAATGTTGCAACGAATCTGACAGGACTGAGCAACTTAGCATTGCACGCATAGTAAATACAAAAAAATACTATAACCATCAAACTTTCTGAGAGACTAGAACTTAAAAATTCCAACCACTAAAAAGAAAGAATAATTATGTAATCTGGAAGCAGTGCTAATTATCACTATAATAGCAATCAGATGACAATATATAAATGGCCCAAAGTACCATGCTGCTGCTGCTGCTGCTAAGTCGCTTCAGTCGTGTCCGACTCTGTGCGACCCCATAGACGGCAGCCCACCAGGCTCCCCCATCCCTGGGATTCTCCAGGCAAGAATACTGGAGTGGGTTGCCATTAAGTTTACACAATGTTGTGTCAAGTATATTTCAGTTTTAAAAATTTAAATGTTCAGTCGATTGTATATCAATTTTATCTCAACAAAGTGGAAAAAGAACAGTTGTTAAGAAAAATAAAAGGCAAATTAGAAAATGGAAAAAAACAGAAACAAATTTCTCAGCCCTACAGGAAGCTGAAGTGAGAATCCTGAAAGGAAAGGAGGCATCGACACCCTGTTTCTCTGAATTTCAAGTCACTTCCAAGGCTAGCTGAGATTTATCTAGCTAACACTAGGTGGCACCATTGTGCTTTTTTTAAAAAAAAAAATGCTGATGCTCATGTGTGCTATTTAATATTCAGGACCAAGTTCAGTTCAGATCAGTCGCTCAGTCCTGTCTGACTGTTTGTGACCCCATGAATTACAGCACGCCAGGCCTCCCTGTCCGTCACCAACTCCCGGAGTTCACTCAAACTCACGTCCATCGAGTCGGTGATACCATCCAGCCATCTCATCCTCTGTCATCCCCTTCTCCTCCTGCCCCCAATCCCTCCCAGCATCAGAGTCTTTTCCAGTGAGTCAACTCTCCGCATGAGGTGGCTAAAGTACTGGAGTTTCAGCTTTAGCATCATTGCTTCCAAAGAACACCCAGGGCTGATCTCCTTTAGAATGCACTGGTTGGATCTCCTTGCAGTCCAAGGGACTCTCAAGAGTCTTCTCCAACACCACAGGTCAAAAGCATCAATTCTTCCACGCTCAGCTTTTTTCACAGTCCAACTCTCACATCCATACATGACTACTGGAAAAACAATAGCCTTGGCTAGACGGACCTTTGTTGGCAAAGTAACGTCTCTGTTTTTGAATATGCTATCTAGGTTGGTCATAACTTTTCTTCCAAGGAGTAAGTGTCTTTTAATTTCATGGCTGCAGTCACCATCTGCAGTGATTTTGAAGCCCACAAAAATAAAGTCTGACCCTGTTTCCACTATTTCCCCATCTATTTGCCATAAAGTGATGGACCAGATGCCATGATCTTTGTTTTCTGAATGTTGAGCTTTAAGCCAACATTTTCACTCTCCTCTTTCACTTTCATCAAGAGGCTCTTTAGTTCTTCCTCACTTTCTGCCATAAGGGTGGTGTCATCTGCATATCTGAGGTTATTGATATTTCTCCCAGCAATCTTGATTCCAGCTTGTGCTTCTTCCAGCCCAGCGTTTCTCATGATGTACTCTGCATAGAAGTTAAATAAGCAGGGTGACAATATACAGCCTTGACGTCCTTCTTTTCCTATTTGGAACCAGTCTGTTGTTCCATGTCCAGTTCTAACTGTTGCTTCCTGACCGGCATACAGGTTTCTCAAGAGGCAGGTCAGGTGGTCTAGTATTCCCATCTCTTTCAGAATTTTCCACAGTTTATTGTGATCCACACAGTCAAAGGCTTTGGCTTAGTCAATAAAGCAGAAGTAGATGTTTTTCTGGAACTCTCTTGCTTTTTCCATGATTCAGGGGATGTTGGCAATTTGATCTCTGGTTCCTCTCCCTTTTCTAAAACCAGCTTGAACATCTGGAAGTTCATGGTTCATGTATTACTGAAGCCTGGCTTGTAGAATTTTGAGCATTACTTTACTAGTGTGTGAGATGAGTGCAATTGTGCGGTAGTTTGAGCATTCTTTGGCATTGCCTTTCTTAGGGATTGGAATGAAAACTGACTTTTTCCAGTCCTGTGGCCACTGTTAGGTTTCCCAAACTTGCTGGCATATTGAGTGTAGCACTTTCACAGCATCATCTTTCAGGATTTGAAACAGCTCAACTGGAATTCCATCACCTCCACTAGCTTTGTTTGTAGTGATGCTTTCTAAGGCCCACTTGACTTCACATTCCAGGATGTCTGGCTCTAGGCTTTATGACCAAGGGAGGTCCTAAAATCCTAAAAGATGATGCTGTGAAAGTGCTGCACTCAATATGCCAGCAAATTTGGAAAACTCAGCAGTGGCCACAGGACTGGAAAAGGTCGGTTTTCATTCCAATCTCTAAGAAAGGCAATGCCAAAGAATGCTCAAACTACTGCACAATTGCACTCATCTCACACACTAGTATGGAGAAGTCAATGTCCCCCCACTCCAGTACTCTTGCCTGGAAAGTCCCATGGATGGAGGAGCCTGGTGGGCTGCAGTCCATGGGGTCGCGGAGAGTCGGACACGACTGAGCGACTTCACTGTCACTTTTCACTTTCATGCATTGGAGAAGGAAATGACACCCCACTCCAGTGTTCTTGCCTGGAGAATCCCAGGGATGGGGGAGCCTGGTGGGCTGCCATCTATGAGGTTGCACACGACTGAAGCGACTTAGCAGCAGCAGCAGCAGCAGCACACACTATTAAAGTAATGCTCAAAATTCTCCAAGCCAGGCTTTAACAATATATGAACCGTGAACTTCCAGAAGTTTAAGCTGGTTTTAGAAAAGGTAGAGGAACCAGAGATCAAATTGCCAACATCTGCTGGATCATGGAAAAAGCAAGAGAGTTCCAGAAAAACATCTACTTTTGCTTTATTGACTATGCCAGGCCTTTGACTGTGTGGCTCACAACAAATTGTGGAAAATTCTGAAAGAGATGGGAATACCAGATCACCTGACCTGCCTCTTGAGAAACCTGTATGCCGGTCAGGAAGCAACAGTTAGAACTGGACATGGAACAACAGACTGGTGCCAAATAGGAAAAGGAGGACGTCAAGGCTGTATATTGTCACCCTGCTTATTTAACCTCTATGCAGAGTACATCATGAGAAACGCTGGACTGGAAGAAGCACAAGCTGGAATCAAGATTGCTGGGAGAAATATCCATGACCTCAGATATGCAGATGATACCACCCTTATGGCAGAAAGTGAGGAAGAACTAAAGAGCCTCTTGATGAAAGTGAAAGAGGAGAGTGAAAATGTTGGCTTAAAGCTAACATTCAGAAAACAAAGATCATGGCATCTGGTCCCATCACTTCATGGCAAATAGATGGAGAAACAGTGGAAACAGTGGCAGACTTGATTTTTGTGGGCTTCAAAATCACTGCAGATGGTGACTGCAGCCATGAAATTAAAAGACACTTACTCCTTGGAAGAAAAGTTATGACCAACCTAGACAGCAGATTAAAAAGTAGAGACGTTACTTTGCCAACAAATGTCCATGTGGTCAAGGCTATGATTTTTCCAGTAGTCGTGTGTGGATGTGAGAGTTAGACTGTGAAAAAAGCTGAGCGTGGAAGAATTGATGCTTTTGAACTTTGGTGTTGGAGAAGACTCTTGAGAGTCCCTTGGACTGCAAGGAGATCCAACCAGTCCATTCTAAAGGAAATCAGTCCTGGGTGTTCCTTGGAAGGACTGATACTGAAGGTGAAGCTCCAATACTTTGACCACCGATGTGAAGAGCTGACTCATTTGAAAAGACCCTGATGCTGGGAAAGTTTGAAGGGGAGAGGAGAAGGAGACAACAGAGGGTGAGATGGTTGGTGGCATCACTAACTCAATGGACATGAACTCTGGGAGTTTGTGATGGACAGGGAGGCCTGACGTGCTACAGTCCTTGGGGTCACAAAGAGTCGGACAGACTGAGTGACTGAACTGAACTGAACCAAGGGAGGCCTTCCAGTGTTTGAAATTGTTGCATTTCTCCCCTCTCCTGATCCCAGGATGTGATTGCTGTGGCCTTATTAAAACTCCATGAACCCTGACTGTCTCTTGTATATGATTCATTCTATATCCCTTGAGCCGGGTAATGCTTGAGGCGATCCATGCTGGAAGGAAGAGACCAGGGAGGGCACTGGCCTCAGTGCTCCTAGTGGAGGGCCTCTCTGGTACAGTGGTTCCCACCTTGGAGTCTCTGCCTCAGCCCTGGGATGAACAGGTCCCCTGGGTTTTGTTACCAAAAGCTAAGGCTTTAACCGCAGTTGTTGAAGTGTCCAGTGGTCTTGGAGCATCCAAACCCACCAGTTTGGTACAAGAATCCATGTGTAACACAGAACTTATTGTACCCAAAGTTTTTAATGATTCCTGGGCTTTGGCAAGAAATATCAGGAAGCACGTATTGCATATGAAAGATAGGAAAATGGTTCATGAGACCTCACATTTAATTTGTTGCATTAGTAATTTAGAAATTTATGTTTAGGATAGTGTAGTTCATGAGTGTATAGGGTCTTGCCTTCAGTGAAAAGAGTAAGGGCTCTCCAGGTATTAGAACTGCTCTGGCTTGGGAGGGATGCCTTGGTAAAGGCTTATTCACAGGCTTATTTACCTTTGGATTTAAGGAAAGTAGCCCCAGTCATCTAGGCAAAGTATGTTTCATCTGTTTTCTGTGTTGATGCATCTAAGAATTTTTAACCCAGTTTTTTTTTAATTTGTTTGACTGTGCCCAGTCTTAGTTGTGGCACTCAGGATCTTTGTTGCAGCGTGTGGGATCTTTAGTTGTGGTGTGCGGGATCTAATTCCCTAACCAGGGATCGAACCTAGGCCCCCTGCATTGGGAGCACAGAGTCTTAACCACTGGACCATCAGGGAAGTCCCCCAACTTAAACTTGTGATAAATTTTGGTCTGATGTCTGTCATCTTGAATGCCTTTAGTTTGTAATGATTACTTTTATCCTGTTTTGTGTCCCTTTTGCTTTTTCTTTTGCTCTTTCATCAGTTAAACAAAAAAAGATATTTCTCCTGGTTTTATTCTACTAGTGAAACTGTTGAGGTTTAAAAAAAATTCTTTAAAATATTGCAGGTGTAGGAAAATAGAATAACAGATGCCTGTGTACCTGCCCTCAGCTTTATTGTTTCTGACCATTTTGTCATGGTTGTTAACGTATGTTTTTTAGAACTAAACCATTGCAGATGGAATTGAAGTCCCCTGTGTACCTCTTTTGAATTGCTTTCCCACTCTCTGATTCCAGAGGTAGTTACCATATGAATTTGGTGTTATGCCCAAAGATGCTTTTACACTTTTATATATGGTTTTTCCATAAGCATCATAATACTGTTTTACATGTTTTGAATCTACATAAGTAGCAAACTTGATGTTTTCTTCTGCAGCTTACTTTTTAAAAAATATCACTTTTAATTTCTGGCTGCTCTGGGTCTTCACTGCTTCTTGTGGGTTTTCTCTAGTTGCGACAAGCAGGGGCTCTTCTCCAGTTGCAGCGTACAGGCTGCTCACTGCGGTAGTTGTGGAGCACAGGTTCTAAATGCGCGGACTCAGTAGTTGCAGCTTGAGGGCTCCAGAGCACAGGCTCAGTAGTTGTGGCATACAGGCTTTAGTTGCCTTGCGGCGTGTGGGATCTTCCTGGACCAGGGATTGAACCGGTGTCCCCTGCACTGCAAGGTGGATTCTTAACCACTAGAGCACCACTTACTTTTTAAATTCAACTTTATAGAGTTGATATTTAACCACATAGCTCAAGTTCATTCCTTTTCACTGATGCTTAGCATCGTGGTTTTATATTTTCCATCTCTGTCTAGCTGTGCTACAGTCTAGGTCTATATTCAGTTTCACTTTCTCATTGACTGCACTCTGCTGTCCAACCCATCCACTGAGGATTTAAATTCAGTGTCTATATTCACTTGTAAAGTTCTATTTAGTTCATTTTCACGTCTGTTTATAAAACATCACTTTCCTCAAGGTTTTGATTTCTTCTTTTACGTCTTTATTTATGTTCAGACTTATCTTATATTCTGTTTTCTTATTAACCCTAGGTCTTGGACCTTGCTTTTTGTTTCATCCACTTAACCTCAATAAAAATTGCTTTTTTCTTTTTAAGTTTGTCTGCTTATCTATAGAGGAGTTTACTTTTTCTGGGGATCCTCTGCTACTCTGAAGAGATAAGGAAGGAGGAGCCAGTATATATATATAAACTTCTGCTGGGGGTAGGGGACAACAATAACAAAAAAACCATATCAAACATTAAAAGATTACGGCTAAACACAAAGCACAGGCACCTCAAGTTAATGATTTTAATGCTTTTCTTTGTTTGGAAAGATTTAAGAATTTGGGTTCACTGAAAATTTTCCTTGAATATGTATCTATGTAATCAGGGGTTCTACCCAAAGCACAGAATGCCTCCTACTTTTCTCCACCCTAAATTGCCCTCTGGTGCATTATGGGTAGGAGACTGCAGTGGCTAGTGTCTTGATCCTTGTAGAATTGAAATGGCAGGCAACGTTATTTCTTTACAGTTGCTAGGGCATCTGAGTTAGCCATGTGGTGATGCCAAAACCATAGGAGACCTTGCGAGGAGATAGGAGGATCACCTCACGGGGTAGGCTCCAAGAAGACCAGGTGCATGTGGAAGAAAATACAGCTCTAGAAGGCAATGGACCCAGTTCCTAGATTCCCCATTAAGGCTTAGTGGCAGTGTGGCACTGGCATTTTTGTTGCTACACTATTCGAAAATAGTGCCTTCATAGTAAGTGTCTGAGCCAGAGAGAGCTGGACCCCCGAGGTGTCTTTCATTTCTGAGGCACTGGAGTAGCTCCATCTTCCTGGAACTTGAGCATCTAGCAGATTATCCATGATATGTGACCTAGGTGCCACTGCTGGAGACCCTCTCCAACTGATTTACTATCTTTGGCTCAGACTTGGTTAGGTTCACATGCATATAACTGAAAATCCAAAATAATAGAGCTTAAAATAAGACTGGAGTTGACTCCTTCCTTTTTAAAAAAGAGATAAGGAGATAGGCAGCTGCACACCATCAGCCAGAATCCTGATTCCTTCAGGTTCACCACACTGCCATCCATCAGATGTGGCCATATTCTCATCGTCTAAAGCAACAACTGGAGTTCTAGCCATTCCAGGATGTGGGATGGAGAGAAGGAAGAAGATCATGTCACCTTCCTTTCAAGGGAATATTCTATGAGTACTGAAAATTCTTCCACTTCATTGTGTAGACGTTGGTCCCGGGAGACCCACAGACTTACAAGGGTGGCAAGAAATGTCCCTGGCTGAGAGGCAAGGTACCAATCCCTAATTCAGTTTTCTGTTACTAAACAAGACGGATGAATGGATGTTCGTGTAGGCAACCAGCAGCCTCTGACACTACCAGTATGTCTAAACTTCATATGTCTAAAGTAGTTTGCATGTGCCGCCATGACAAAACAGCACAGACCGTGAGGCTTATATAACAGAAATTTATGTTCTCACAGTTCTGCAGGCTGGAAGTTCAAAATCAAGGTGTTACCAGGTTTGATTTCTCCTGAGGCTTCTCTCTTTGGCTTGCAGGAGGGCAAGAGGGGCAGTCATAGAAAACAACCCAGACCACGAAGAGGTTATCAGTCCCACTGGGTATTATTATGGCACAGTAGGCAGCAAATGGGTACAAGCATGTACAGGGAGGCCATGTGAGATGCCTCTGAATGCACATGTCCATCTGCTGGGAGTGCTGGAGTGTAGCTTGAGCAGCCCTGTGTTGAGGTATCCATTACGGGGTTCAGAAATTACATGTGGGGACAGACAAGATACAGCACATTGTAGAAATCATATTGCCCATGCTTTCTTTTTTTTAAAATGTTATTTATCTTGGCTGTGCTTGGTCTTTTGTTGCGTGCGGGCTTTCTTGAGTTGTGGCGAGAGGGGCCTACTCTGTGTGTGTGAGCTTCTTATTACAGTGGCTTCTCGTGGCAGAGCACAGACTCTAGGGTGCTCGGGCTTCAGTAGCTGTGTGCACAGGCTTAGTTGCCCCTCCACGTGTGGAATCTTCCCTGACCAGGGACTGAACCTGTGTCCTCTGCATTGGCAGGTGGGTTTCTGTCCTCTCTACCACCTGGGATTCTGCCATTACTTTCTCATTAAAGATGTAGATTTGTCACAGTCAGATTTTTCTCCAAACTATAATTTATTTTTAAATTTTTTATTGAAGGATAATTGCTTTACAGAATTTTGTTGTTTTCTGTCAAACCTCAACATGAATCAGCCACAGGTATACATATATCCTCTCCTTTTTGAAGCTCCCTCCCCATATCCCACCCCACCCCACCTCTCTAGGTCGTTACAGAGCCCCTGTTTGAGTTCCCTGAGCCATAAAGCAAATTCCTGTTGGCTATCTATTTTACATACGGTAATTAAGTTTCCATGTTACTCTTTCCATACATCTCACCCTCTGCTCCCCTCTCCCCATGTCTATAAGTCTATTCTTTATGTCTGTTTCTCCATTGCTTCCCTGTAAATAAATTATTCAATACCATTTTTCTAGATTCCGTATATATGCGTTAGAATACAATATTTCTCTTTCTGACTCACTTCACTCTGTATAATAGGTTCTAGGTTCACCCATCTCATCAGAACTGACTCAGATGTGTTCCTTTTTATGGCTGGGTATTATACCATTGTATATATGGACCACAACTTCTTTATCCATTCATCTGTCTGTCAATGAACATCTAGGTTGCTTCCATGGTGTAGCTATACTGTAAATAGTGCTGCAATGAGATACATGTGTCTTTTGCAATTTTGGTTTCCTCAGGGTATATGCCTAGGAGTGGGATTGCTGGGTCATTTGGTGGTTTTAGTCCTAGATTTTAAGGAATCTCCATACCGTCTTCCATAGTGGCTGTATAATTCACATTCCCCCCAACAGTGCAAAAACATTCCCTTTTCTCCACATCCTCTCCAGCATTTATTGTTTGTAGACTATTTGATGATGGCCTTTCTGACCGGTGTGAGGTGATATCTCATTGTGGTTTTGATTTGCATTTCTCTAATAATGAGTGATGTTGAGCATCTTTTCATGTGTTTGTTAGCCATCTGTATGTCTTCTTTGGAGAAATGTCTGTTTAGGTCTTTTCCCCACGTTTTGATTGGGTTGTTTGTTTTTCTGGCATTGAGTTGTATGAGCTGCTTGATATTTTGGAAATTAATCCTTTGTCAGTTGTTTCATTTGCTATTATTTTCTCCCATTCCAAGGGTTGTCTTTTCATCTTGCTTATAGTTTTCTTTGCTGAGCAAAAGCTTTTACGTTTAATCAGGTCCCACTTGTTTACTTTTCTTTTTATTTTGGTTACTCTAGGAGTTGGGTCATAGAGGATCTTGCTTTGATTTATGTCATCGAGTGTTCTGCCTATTAGTATTCCTCTGAGAGTTTTATACTTTCTGGTCTTACATATAGGCCTTTAATCCATTTGGAGTTTATCTTTGTGTATGGTGTTAGGAAGTGTTCTAATTTCATTCTTTTACATGTAGCTGTCCAGTTTTCCCAGCCCTGTTTATTGAAGAGGCTGTCTTTGCCCCATTGTTTCCTCCTTTGTCAAAAATAAGGTACCCATAGGTGCATGGGTTTATTTCTGGGCTTTCTATCTTGTTCCATTGGTCTATATTTCTGTTTTTGTGTCAGTACCATACTGTCTTGATGACTAGCTTTGTAGTATAATCTGAGGTTGGGAAGGTTGATTCCTCCAGCTCCATTCTTCTTTCTCAAGTCTGCTTTGGCTATTTGGGGTCTTTTGTGTTTCCATATGAATTGTGAAATTTTTGTTCTAGTTCTGTGAAAAAAATGCCATTGGTAATTTGATAGGGATCACATTGAATCTGTAGATTGCATTTGGCAGTATAGTCATTTTCACAATATTGATTCTTCCTACCCAGGAACATGGAATATCTCTCCATCTGTTTATGTCATCTTTGATTTCTTTCATTGGTGTCTTATAATTTTCTGTGTATAGTTCTTTTGTCTCCTTAGGTAAGTTTATTCCTAGATATTTAATTCTGTTTGTTGCAATGGTGAATGGGATTGATTCCTTAATTTCTCTGATTTTTCATTGTTAGATATAGAAATGCAAGTGATTTATGTGTATTGATTTTGTATCCTGCAACTTTGCTAAATTCGCTGATTAGCTTTAGTAATTTCCTGATACCATCTTTAGGGTTTTCTATGTACAATATCATGTCATCTGCAAACAGTGAGAGCTTTACTTCTTCTTTTCCAATCTGGATTCCTTTTATTTCTTTTCCTTCTCTGATTGCTGTAGCTAGGACTTCCAGAACTATGTTGAATAATAGTGGTGAAAGTGGACACTCTTGTTAGAATTTATTTTAGTATGGTGTGAAGTAAGAATCTTATTTTCTTTTCCTATTGTGATATCCAAATGTTTCAGCATAATTTACTAAGAAACCCCTCCTTTCTCCACTGCTTTTTTTCAGCTCTATCAAATGATTGACATACAATTGAATTGAATCAGCTTGTTGATTTCTATTAAAGGGTCTTGCTGGAATTTTGATTGGATTGCTTTAAATATATAGAGAAATTTGGGGATAATTGATATCTTAGTATTGGGTTTTTCAATCAGTGAACAGAGTATCTCTCTCAATTTATTAGGTATTCTTTCATCTCTTCTGTCATTATAATTTTCATCATTTGTACCTTACACATATTTTGTTAGATTTATACATATTTCATGTTTTCTGTGCTGTTGTAAATGGTACCATTTAAAATTTTTATTGAAGTTGTATTACAGGAAATTTTATTGCTGCATATTTCAGTTTCCAACAGTTTATCTTTTTGCACCTTTAACTCTGTAATCTTGCTAAACTCACTTGTTAGTTCTAGCAGTTTTGTTGCTTTCTTTGGATTTTTTTTTTTAATGTATATAATAATCTCATCTGCAAATCTGAACAGTTTTATTTCTAATCTCTATGCCTTTTATTTCCTCTTCCGGCCTTTCTGCACTTGCTAGGACTCCAGTGCGATGTTGAATAATATAATGGTAAGAGCGGTCATACCTGCCTTGTTGCCAACCTTAGAGGGAAGGCATTCTGTCTCTGATCATTGTTTTCAGCAGCAAGGACACAATCACGTCAAATCGTATCAATATACACTCTGCAACAAAACAGTTTAAGTACTTTTCGGTCGGCTAAGGCAAAAATGATCGTGCATGAAATCGAAGTTCCCCTATAACTGCAATTGTAATGTGATATGAAAACGTGGGATTCCTATTGCTGACAAAGTCACAAGGCACTGCTGATACTGTTGTGGTCCTCGCCAACACAAAATTGAAGGAAATTCTAAATTTCAGCTAGAGATTAGCTTAACGATAAGCTTTTTCTATTTGGTGTCGCCGGTTAAAATAGCGCGCCTGGAGAGGAAAGCCAGGGACCACAGAGACGTGCGCTCTGGCTTCCTAGAGAGGAAGTTCGCGATACTTGGGTGCCACGGCCGACGTAGTGACGCACTTCCGGTCACACCACATATTGCACTTTTCCTGAGGTGAGTTTCTGTGTCTTGTCGCCTCAGCGAGCCTGCTGGGAGCACACCTTTCACCCTGGCTGTCCGCTTAGTCCCTCGTGTCCAGGTGGAGGGAGTCGGGCGGCGCCACCTGGTCCGGGGAGCTAACGCGCCCGCCGGCCAGTCAGCCCGGCCCTCGGTGCCTTCGCTCCAGTCCTTAGCGGCCGCCTTGTGTAAGGCTGTGGATGAAAAGGAGACGCCGTTTGATCTCACACAGCCGCAGCCTCCCCTGCTCCCTGGGCTGCTGCTAAGTCGCTTCAGTCGTGTCCGACTCTGTGCGACCCCGTAGACGGCAGCCACCAGGCTCCCCCGTCCCTGGGATTCTCCAGGCAAGAACACTGGAGTGGGTTGCCATTTCCTTCTCCAATGCATGAAAGTGAAGTCGCTCAGTCGTGTCCGACTCCTAGTGATCCCATGGACCGCAGCCTACCAGACTCCTCCATCCATGGGATTTTCCAGGCAGAGTGCTGGAGTGGGTTGCCATTGCCTTCTCCTAGCAACTACTAACTGAGCCGCTAAATGCTAGTTGCTGTTCTAGGTTCCCAAGATGCAGCTGCCAATGAGAGGGCCGTGGGCCCCTCTCCCAGGGACCTTTCAGTTTAATTAAAAGTCCTCTGTTAATCAAGTGCAATCATTTTGACGTGCACAAGGCCTTGCAGGACTTGACCTCTTACAACTTCTTCACCGTCGTCTTAAGCACATTCCCTTGATTCTTTGGACTTTCACTTCAAGAACATATTTTTGCACATACTGTTAACTTTGGAAAGATCTTCCTTTCAACTTAAGTAGTTCCTATTCTTAAGCCTCCGCTTCTAGGATAAAGTATCCCTGTCACTAGTCACGATTGTGGTTTTAAAGATAATTCTGAGGATCTTTGATTCTTATTTCTATTTCTTTTAGTTTAAGCCCCATGAAGGAAGGGATCACACCCTTCTTTCTCGACTGTTTGTCCTGTGTCTCGCACTTGGCCTGGAATGAAATAAGTTTGAGATAAATGTTGGATAAAGAAAACACACCGTCTTAAACTGAGAGAGGTGGTATACAAGAAAGAGAGTCCAGTGCTAGTGGAGTGTGTAACCTGGGGCCCCATCTGGTCTGTAGAGACAGGTTGTGGTGAGCTGGCAGTTACCTATATGAACAGAGGGCCGACTTCTGAAAAGTATTGCACACAGTCTATCAGTTACAAAGGTTCTAAAGGTTGGAGAAGAGTGGTTCATGCAGAGGAAACAGCAGGTACAAAGGTCCTGAATTAGCATAATAGAGAAGCTGAAAGAAGACCAGTGTGGCTAAACTAAAAGGAAAGAGGGTGGCACAGAGATGAGGCTAGCAGGAGATGGCCACATGCAGTGAATTTCATTTGGGAAAGTCCTGGCTTTTTGATAGGATATGACTGCGTAACAAGAATACAAAGTGTCTGTAGGGGATGATATAATTAAAGTAGTGACCCAGACATTTTTGCCTGTTGAAGTGGTCTTTTCATGGTCTTTTGCTAATTGGTTTCTGGTTATCACTGGGTCCTAGAAGAGGGTGGTGAACAAAAAAAGATGTGTGCCCCAAGATCAAGAAAAGGAAACCTTACTCTAAGATGATTTTTCTGATTTGGGGCACTACCTTTATCTGCTTTTTAGCCTTAGAATCCCTTTATTGAGTTCTAAAAGAAAAAATCCTGTTGGGATTACTGTTGGAAGCAATTTGATGTAGTTATTAAAAGCTTGGCCTCTGGAAATCAGGCCCATCTGGTTTGGGATCCAAGTTCATCCATCCACTGGCTGAGTGACCTTCATAGAGAAAATTATTTTCTTAGACTGTTTTCTTATTTGGGGAAAAAAAAGGTTTAAAGAATTATTGAGGTGATTGAATGAGTGGATATATATTTATCATCCAAAAACATATTTCTTTTTTTTAACCATTTATGTTTCTCAGTAAAATTTTATTTAAAAAAATAAAGGTTTAGGTTCCTTCTTATAGGGTTTGCTTTGAGTTTTCTGATGTATTGCTTGTTTGCTCTTTGTGTATTCGTGTTCCCTTGTTCTCATGTCTTAGGACAGACAGTGTTGCACAATGTTGGTGAGTACAAGCTCTGGTACCCAAGGTCAACTTACTTACCTTTCAGAATCTTAATTTCCTAAGAATTCAAACCTCATGGCATATTGTGGGGAAATATTCATATACCATTTACTCAGTGGCATTTAGTGAATGGTTGTTGCTGTTATTGGCAGATTTGTTTTAAAAAAGAGCCTTTGTCTGGATCGGCTCACTCTTGTTTCTCTTTGCTTCTTCCCTCAGCCCCTGCCCTTCATTGAGAGAGAGCCCAATAATGGCTGTCATGCCCCTGAAAGTCTGGCAGCAGGTGAGCTGTGGTTCCCTCAGGTCAGCCTTGGAGAGATCTGATGTGAAGAAAGAGGGAGATGAGAGAGATGATTCTGGCAAGAAGTCTTAGAGCCAAAGCTGTCGGAAGACCCTTGTTGACTCTCTTCAGTAGGACTGGATGCTGGGGGAAAGCTGATGACGCGGGAATGAGCAGCCAGAAGTCCAGCAACAGTGGCTGCGTAGAGGGTTCAGGGATGCAGAAGGATAGTCTCCTGTACTCTGAGGATCTCTGTTTAGTGGTTCCTCCTGCGGAGGGCCCTGTGAGAATGAGGGACTCAGATTGGCATTATAGGTGTCCATTACACAGTGGGAGTAACCAAGATCAGGGAGACCACAAGGTTCTTGGGAAGCAGGGGCAGAGCGATAGCCGGAAGAATACAAGAAAAAGGGAGCTTGTACCATTTATTCAGAAGTTGACTTGGCTAATCAAGGCAGGGGGCTATGACAGGAAAAATCTGCACTAGGACAAAACACCTCAAGTTAGGGATCCTGTAAAGCCTCTGTGACATTGTGGCCTTGAGCCAGTCACTTAGCTTCTTTGCACCTTAACTTCATCTGTGAAGTGAACATTAAATACATACATGGGATAAGGAAATTGATTTCTTGAGTTGATTTCACTTTTTGAGACTGATGAATTGCTGGGTGTTCCTTAACTATTTCCTTATTCCTGGGACTTATTTATCTACTAACTCAGCATCTATGAACCATATCTCAGGTTCCTGTCCTGGATTTCTGATATCTGGCTTGTCCCTCTGCCTGACGTTGTCTACCCTGCTGCTCCCATCTTCTGGTCTTACATAAGTTGTCAGTTACTGGTATCACCGGGTCACAATCCTGACCACTCAGTTTCTAGGTTGCTGAGTCGTTGTTGACTCTGTTCTCCCTTGATGCCATTTTCAAAGTCTGACTCTTTTTGGCTACTGTCTCTTCCATTTGTCCCATCTTTTATCTTGACCTCCTTCAGGGTTTGTCATTCCTTTTCTTAGATTTTGTTTGCAGAGCTTCCCAGCTAGTTTCTCTGTACAGTCTTGTGCTTTCCCCTCATCATTTGTTAGCTGATAGAGCTTGGTTTCCTGAGCTCGGATTTTATTCTGTAGTCCAGGGTTCTTGGACTTTACTGTGCATAAGAATCACCTGGAGGGCTTATGAAACCACAGATTGGTCTCGGATAGGGCCTGTGAATTTGCCTTTCTGGCAAGTTCCTAGGTGATCCTGCTAGTGCGGTGGGGTACTGCACCTTGAGAACCATTGTAGTTCATGATGACTCATTCAAGGAAGTCATTCAGTTGACTAAGTCAGTTTGTTGTTACAAGTCCATGATTGTATAGCTGGCTGAGGAAGGATTCAATACAGGACAGGCCTAGAATTGGAGTTAAGTATCCCTAGCAGGCATTAGTGACCTGATTGTATGATAGTGAAGAGGAATCAGATTCCAGAAATATTTAGAAAATAAAATTGGCAGGATTTGATTACTGACTGCTTATTGGAAATGAGCAGTGAGTAGGGCAAGTTAGTCCAGGATAAATTTCAGATTTCTAACTTAGGAGACTGGGATGAAATTCATACTGTTTCTGTGTTGAGAAACAACACTTTCACTCACTGTGCTGGTTAGTTACATGAAGATAGAGCCAGTTTGGCAAGAGGCAGATAGAGTGGATGCATTTGGTGTTAGATGGTGACAGTGCTGACGAGATTTGCAGAGTCAGTTGAGGTATTGAAAGGTGGGAGGACATTCCCTGCATATTCAGGTAACCAAGTTTGATACCAAAGTCTGGGGAATGAATAAAAATTCTAAGCCAGATCTTGAGCTTTCTGGCAAGGTAGAGTGGGGCCGTCAGGGATGGGAAAGGGTGGCTATTGAAAAAGCATGATACTTAGTTGACAGAAACATTTACAGATTGTTTTGGAGGTGTATGAAGAAAAGCAGTTAAAAGAACTACCCAGCAGCAATTTGATTCCAGAAGCATATTCTCCCAGGAAAACCCATCAGGAAGCAAAATATACTGTCCCATGCAGCACTGAGTTCTCTCTGCTGGACATTCTTGAGCACAGGCTGTATAGCCCCTTCTTCAAGCAGGAGATGAAACCATGACTCTGTTCCTGTCATTTGAACTTGAGGTCTGGGGTAGAATGAGCATGCGTGTGGAACATATGGATTGATTGGGCACTTGGGGCAATGAAGGGGGAACATGTTGGTCCTGCAGTGTCACTTCTGAGTGGGTGTCTGAAGAGATAAAGCTAACTGTTTACTTGTAGGTGCAACAATAAAAGATTGAAAGTTTTATAGAATCAAAGAGATTTTGCTCTAGGGATTTTAATTCATGGGAGACTTTCCAGGGTTTTCAAAACATGATGTTACGTTTCATGAGACTAAATTTTGTGTCCAAATGGAAGTTCTAACTTTTAGTGAGGGAAGTTCTAACTTTTAGTGAGAGAAGTTCCAGACTTTTTGTTGTAGCAACAGTCATTTAACAATCAGCTCACTATCCCTGTCCCTTGTGCCCCACACTCTGAGCCAGAGAATTGGCTCTGGCATAGCAGGAACCTCTTGTTTTAGGAGGTGGTGACCTTTGAGGATGTGGCTGTTTACTTCACCCGGACAGAATGGGCTGGGCTTTCTCCTGCACAGAGGGCCCTGTACAGAAGTGTGATGCTGGAGATCTATGGGAACTTGACATCCCTGGGTAAGGCCACTTTTCTCCTGGTGCTCAGATCTGTGCTTTCCTGTTTCCTTCCTTTTCCCCTCCTTATCAGCCAGGGGTGTGGTGTGGAAAGCGGGGAGTTATCTCTTGTACCCTCCATGGTCCTGGGACTGAGACCAAATGACCCACTTGAGAGGTTATTGGGTAGGGACAAGTCTTGGGTCAGTTTGGTCCCAATGTAGGGAATTGTTTTCGCCTGGTATGAGTATGCTCCATCCTCCCAGGGCCTCTGCAGGGTAAGTACTGTCTGTTGTTAGATAAGTTTTCACCTTACTTTTGTCTCCCTGTAGTCTAGGGAAGGGTATGACCCCTTCCCTTTGTTTGCATATGTCCCTCAGGATCACTAACTTACTCGTGGGTCTGGTTTTAGGAAGCGATCACAAATGCTCATTTTCCACTTGAGCAAAAATCTTGGCTTTCCCCAGTCCTGAGCCTTTGCTGTGGATCTGTTCTAGTCTCACTGAGACTCTTGAGCTTTTCGTTCTTTTGACACAGCAGACACGGGACTGACAGGTGCCATTTTCTACCCTTTTCAGGATACTCAGTTCCCAAACCTGCGTTAGTCTCACTTCTAGAGAGAGGGGATTTGCCTGTAGGCCTGGAGACACAGGATAATCCTCCTGCACAGGGGACCAGAGACATCTATAAAAGTAAGTGAGGCGGTGACTATAGAGCTTTACAGAGCAGTATGTTTTAAATGAACCATGCTGTGAAGGATTTAAATAGATGATTTCTCAAAATAGGCAAATACAAAACCATTTCCACCAACCATAACTCTTTTCCACATATTCCTGATTAATGCATCTCATAATTCTCAAATCTATTTCCTTGTCAACTGTTCTCTACCTGTAACTATTTGACACTTTAATTTTATTAGCCTTACTGAACAGCAGGCTGATGTTGGGAGTTTAGTAATCTCTAAAATCTCTGTTGTGAAAGTGAAAGTGTTAGTCACTCAGTTATGTCCAACTCTTTGTAACCCCATGGACTATAGCCCACCAGGCTCCTCTGTCCATGGAATTCTCCAGGCAAGAGTACTGGAGTAGGTAGCCATTTCCTTCTCCAGGGGATCTTCCCAACCCAAGGACTAAACCCAGGTTTCCTGCATTGCAGGCAAATTCGTTACTGACTCAGCCACCAGGGATAGTTAAATATGGGGTATATGTTTTCAGATCCCCAATGGATGCCTGAAACTACAGGTAGTATCAAACCCTATGGAGTTATCCCTGGGTATCCACAGGGGATTGACTCCAGGACCTTTGTAACTGTGGGGTCTGCTTTCTTGGGTACAGAAAATCAGCTATGTATCTATCATGTCTTTTTTTAATATATGCATACCTGTGATAAATTAGACACAGTAAGAGAATACCCATGTTGCCAGTGTCACTCCTCTTGCATGTTGGAGCCATTATGAAGTAAAATAAGGGTTACTTGAACACAAGTACTGAAATCCTGCAAAGGTCTATCTGATAACTGAATCAGCTATTTATTAATAGGCAGGTAGCATATACACAAGGATGAGTTACATCTGGTTGGAGTGGGTTGGTGCTAGGTTTCATTATGCTATTCAGAACAGTGCACAATTTAAAACCTAAGGATTATTTATTTCTGGAACTTTACGTTTAATATTTTTGGATTGTGGTTGACATGGAAACTGAAACTATGGGAAGAGGGACTGCAGATAAGGGGTAACCACTATAATTTTCAATATTCTTTTGTTTTTGCTATAATTCTCAGGTGGCATTTTTGTTTTCTGTTTGTTATGTCAGATGCCAGGACCCACATGGACAGTGAGTTAACACCAACATGGGGAATTTCTGAAGAAAGAGACATGATGATGTCACATGGGCCACAGAAGAATGTTCTTAACAAAAGCAGCTTCCTAGAAACATGTGAACTGGAGCAACACCAGGAGATCCCCACAGTGAAAAATATTAGACGAAAGGTTCTAAGAATCCACTATGATAGGAAGCCCTTCAGATGTGAGGAGTGTGGGAAATGCTTCAGCTATTTTTCTTACTATGTTAGACATCAGAGAATCCACACTGGGGAGAAACCCTTTGAGTGTAATGAGTGTGGAAAAGCCTTTAATGGCAATTCTTCATTAATTCGACATCAGAGAATCCACACCGGTGAGAAACCCTATCAGTGTGAAGAGTGTGGGAGAGCCTTTAATGATAATGCAAATCTGGTCAGGCATCAGAGAATCCACAGTGGGGACAGACCCTATCTCTGTAGGGAGTGTGGAAATGGTTTCACCAGTAGTTCTGAGTTTGTTATACACCAGAGAATTCACACTGGAGAGAAACCTTATGAGTGTAATGAGTGTGGAAAAGCTTTTGTTGGTAATTCACCACTTCTGCGACATCAGAAAATCCACACTGGAGAGAAACCATATGAGTGTAATGAGTGTGGCAAAAGCTTTGGAAGGACTTCTCATCTTAGTCAGCATCAGCGTATTCACACAGGGGAAAAGCCTTACTCTTGTAAAATATGTGGGCAAGCCTTCAATTTCCATACAAAACTAACTCGGCACCAGCGAGTCCACAGTGAGGTGAAACCTTTTGACTGTATATGTTGTGAAAAAGTGTTTAGTACTCAGGCTCAGTTGAAAAGGCATCTAAGAATCCATATTCAGGAGACCTCCTGTGATGAGTGTGGAAAAGTCTTCACTAGCAAAAGAAATCTGCTTCAGCATCAAAGAGTCCATACTAGAAAGAAACCCTGTGAATATGTCAAGTATGAAAAAACCTTTAGGACATCTTCCCAGCTAGATTGTGTCCACCCTGGAGAGAAGCCTGTGCTGGATGTTGGTTGTTTTGGGCTCCCAGAATTTTTTACCCCCTTTTACTGGTAACAGTACACTATATTTCCTTTGCCTTCTATCTTCCACTCAGGTAGAATGTGTGACACAGGCCCCGCTTAGCTGCAGATTCTTTCCCTCAAGCTATAGCTGTTGGTTCATATGTCAGTAGATGACCCAGGATAGTCCAGTTAGAATCCCAAACTGAGTTAATAACCCTCCTAATGTTGAGCGTGGCCCTGGTCACAGCAACCAGACAGCAGACTGTGGCCCTGTAATCCTTTCATCTTCCAGTTGTTGCAAACTTTTGACATTCGTACTTGTTAAGAGTCAAAGATATGTGAACAATGCGGCCTCCTAGTGGATGGTTTCAAAGGCTTCTTGGTGTTTGGAGAACCATGTGCACCCATGTGGACTTTGGAAAGCCTGCCAGTTATGAATTCCATGGTATTGAACAAGCCTTGAAACTCCCAGTACTTCATTGAGCAAGGGTTTCCTTACACCCTTAGCATTTGGTGTCTGTTCTTTGTAGCACAGGGAGAAGAGGCTGGAAAAATGAGCTGTTCGGGGGAGTGGTTGATTAATGCGGCCCAGAGTAGGCTTGAATCCTGAGCTCCCACCTCCCAGGAACAAGACAGGTCTGTGGGCCTTGCAAGGGCACAAGACCTGTTCTGAGCCAGTCTCTTGAGATCCAAGAACCTGATGTTCAAGGCTGGAGCCTGGAGTTTACCACCATCATCATCCTTGCTCTTCAGCAAATGGAAGAACTTGCTGTGGTTGGATAGCAAGAGCATTTGACAGGTAGCTATAGCCACTGACTCTAAATAAATCCCTTTTTACCTTCTGCTTCAGATTCTGTGCTGTGCAGTGGGATATGCTGCTTTCACCAAGCCAGAATCTGTCCACATGTCCAAGTACAGCACCCCAGCTTTCCTTAGGGAGCTACATCTCACGTGCTTCCAGTCTAGACAGTATCAGAGGGCTGATCCCACACTCCACCCATCTGGAAGATGGGTATATGATGCATGTCTAGCCAGTTCCATTTTCTCTCCTCTGATTGCTATGATTGCTATGAGGGCGAGAATGTTATCCAAGCCAGACCAAAGGCATTCCAAATCATGAGTTTCATTGAACCCTAGTGAAGGAGAAACCATTCCCAGTAGAATGGGCTTTGAGCTTGTGTCATCCTGGAGGTGCTGGGTGAGAGACTGCCTGAGTGGAGTCACCGTAAGGCAATCAGCAGGACTGACAGTCAGAGAGGGGCCAGGTCACACACTATATGATCCCTTGGATCTGACACCTCTGAACCCACTCTTCAACTTGTCTCTTGTAAAGATTGCTTTCTATCATCTATAATATATTTATTTCACTTGAGTGTGTCTAGTCCCTTGTAATCAAAAAAGCCCTGACACATTGTTGGTTGACACATTGGATTATTGGTTGTTGGTTGACACATTGGATTATTGGTTGTTGAGGCTCCCTCTGGCATGGTGTCTCTGATGGGTGGGGCATGTTTAGGGGAGGTGAAGACACTAGGTGCAGTCAGGTCTAAGGGGAGCTGCCAGACAACTCTTCCTAATTTCTTGATGTCCCAGAACACAGAGAGGAGAACTAGCAGGGAGAAAGGGCCAGGGGATGGTCAGTTGGTCTGTTTGTATTTTCCATATTTTAGGGTTTATTTTGTTTGTGTTTTTCACCCGTTGAAGTCTTTCAGCACATCTGCCAGAAACTCATGACAGCCTATTTACTTATTGGCTTCTTATACTGTAATTCATGAAAATCTATCAACTTTTTTTTTTTTACCTCTACCATGAAACAGCTGGTAATTCTTTAAGGACAAACATTTCCAGACTTCCAACAGAGTCAGTCATGACTGTCGCCAGGCCACTTTTATCAGCCTCATTGCCTTTTGTTTTTAAAAGTCCCTGTCTCTCTCCCTCTAGAATCTTTTTGTTAAAACAGGAAGTTAGCTAGATATGGCAACCTACTCCATTATTCTTGGCTGTGAAATTCCATGGTCAGAGGAGCCTGATGGGGCTATAGTCCATGGGGTCACAAAGAGGCGAACATGACTGAGCAGCTAAACAACAACAAAAGCTAGATATGAGCAGAGAAAGGGGAGCATGGGCCAGATGGCAGGAAGCTATGCATCTTGTGCAGAGGAGAGGGGGATCCTTGGAACCTCCATACTGGAAACCATACATTTGGAGATAAGTGTCCTGGAGGCAGAACAAAGGAATGTGGGAAAATGCAGGAATATCTGATGTCTGAATGAAACCTTTTGCTCATTACGCTTTCATTACAATAAAATAAGCCTTGCAGATAAGTGGCCATCCTGCACTGATGCCATGACATTTCTGATCAATGCTAAATAAGGACAAAAGTCCTTCCCTCCAGGAAGATGGTGCTGCAATAAAAGTCAGAGAACATGACCCCCAAACCCAGTGAATATGTTCCACATACCTGGCTTGCCAAAAAAACTCAGGGTAGCTATTCACCTGAGCCTGTCTGCTCTTCCCACTGAGAGTGTACTTTAATTTAAATAAATCCTTGCTTTCTCTGTCTTGATTTCTCTGTCTCATCTCTGAATATTTCTGGGATAAAACAAGAACCCTTCACCGAGAACACTTTCAGGGTTACCTCAGTCTGTCTTCCGAATAGCAATTCTTAAGACCCCAAATAAATTATTTTGTTTGTTGTCTCCTGCATTATGTTATTTTATGTTTTAACACTTAGCAATATATATGTAGAGTCATCTTTGTCTCTGCTTGGGTTTGTGGTTCATTTCTTTCAATAGCTAAACAATTCCATTGCCTATGTAGGATGGGAAAAATGATTTTCCCTATACTTTTCTTCATTCTTGGCTGAGGCCCCCTCTGTAATGACCTCATAAAAAGGTAACTTCTGATGGATTTACAGATATGTGTTTGCAGTTAAAAAACTTAATCAGCCTAAAATAATTCTTAGATTAAAGAATATTTGGGGTACATATGCTCTTGCCCTTCACATGTCAGTGCCCCAATATGCTAATGCATTCACCTACAGAAGAACATCCTAATATCTTTAAGCTTTTAGCCATTATGAATAGAGCTGAGGTATATAATTTCTGGCAGTTTTGTTTGAACAGTTTTTCAAAACAATTGTCTAAATACTAGAGGTCTGATTTTTATATGCATGGTAAGACTTGTTTAGTTAAAGGAAAAACTTCCAAACTGTCTTTCAAAATGATTGTACCTGTACTCCACCAGCAGAGAAGTAGAGGTCCTGTTCTTCCCCGCTCCAGCAACAGATATTGTCATGTTTTGAAGGTTAGCAGTTCTAACAGATGTGCAGTACTGTCACATTCTGATTTGTATTTCCCTCTGTTCAGTTCAGTTCAGTTCAGTTCAGTCACTCAGTCGTGTCCGACTCTTTGTGACCCCATGAATCGCAGCATGCCAGGTCTCCCTGTCCATTACCAACTCCCAGAGTTCACTCAGACTCACGTCCATCGAGTCCATGATGCCATCCAGCCATCTCATCCTCTGTCGCCCCCTTCTCCTCCTGCCCCCAATCCCTCCCAGCATCAGAGTCTTTTCCAATGAGTCAACTCTTAGCATGAGGTGGCTAAAGTACTGGAGTTTCAGCTTTAGCATCATTCCTTCCAGAGAAATCCCAGGGCTGATCTCCTTCAGAATGGGTTGGTTGGATCTCCTTGCAGTCCAAGGGACTCTCAAGAGTCTTCTCCAACACCACAGTTCAAAAGCATCAATTCTTCGGTGCTCAGCCTTCTTCACAGTCCAACTCTCACATCTATACATGACCACAGGAAAAACCATAGCCTTGACTAGATGGACCTTAGTCGGCAAAGTAATGTCACTGCTTTTGAATATGCTATCTAGGTTGGTCATAACTTTTCTTCCTAGGAGTAAGTGTCTTTTAATTTCATGGCTGCAGTCACCATCTGCAGTGATTTTGGAGCCCCAAAAAATAAAGTCTGACACTGTTTCCACTGTTTCCCCATCTATTTGCCATGAAGTGATGGGACCGGATGCCATGATCTTGGTTTTCTGAATGTTGAGCTTTAAGCCAACTTTTTCACTCTCCTCTTTCACTTTCATCAAGAGGCTTTTTAGCTCCTCTTCACTTTCTGCCATAAGGGTGGTGTCATCTGCATATCTGAGGTGATTGATATTTCTCCTGGCAGTCTTGATTCCAGCTTGTGTTTCTTCCAGTCCAGCGTTTCTCATGATATACTCTGCATATAAGTTAAATAAGCATGCAAATTGCAAAATGGCTGTCTGGGGAGGCCTTACAAATAGCTGTGAAAAGAGAGGCGAAAAGCAAAGGAGAAAAGGAAAGATATAAGCATCTGAATGCAGAGTTCCAGAGAATAGCAAGAAGAGATAAGAAAGCCTTCTTCAGCAATCAGTGCAAAGAAATAGAGGAAAAGAACAGAATGGAAAAGACTTGATATCTCTTCAAGAAAATTAGAGATAGCAAGGGAACATTTCATGCAAAGATGGGCTTGATAAAGGACAGAAATGGTATGGACCTAACAGAGCAGAAGATATTAAGAAGAGGTGGCAAGAATACACAGAAGAACTACAAAAAAGATCTTCACAACCCAGATAATCATGATGGTGTGATCACTCACCTAAAGCCAGACATCCTGGAATGTGAAGTCAAGTGGGCTGTAGAAAGCATCACTACGAACAAAGCTAGTGGAGGTGATGGAATTCTAGTTGAGCTGTTTCAAATCCTGAAAGATGATGCTGTGAAAGTGCTGCACTCAATATGCCAGCAAATTTGGAAAACTCAGCAGTGGCCACAGGACTGGAAAAGGTTAGTTTTCATTCCAATCCCAAAGAAAGGCAATGCCAAAGAATGCTCAAACTACCACACAATTGCACTCATCTCACATGCTAGTAAAGTAATGCTCAAAATTCTCCAAGCCAGGCTTCAGCAATACATGAACTGTGAACTTGCAGATGTTCAAGCTGGTTTTAGAAAAGGCAGAGGAACCAGAGATGAAATTGCCAACATCTGCTGGATCATGGAAAAAGCAAGAGAGTTCCAGAAAAACATCTATTTCTGCTTTATTGACGATGCCAAAGCCTTTGACTGTGTGGATCACAATAAACTTTTGAAGATTCTGATAGAGATGGGAATACCAGACTACCTGACCTGCCTCTTGAGAAATCTGTATGCAGGTCAGGAAGCAGCAGTTAGAACTGGACATGGAATAGGAAAAGGAGTACGTCAAGGCTGTATATTGTCACCCTGCTTATTTAACTTCTATGGAAAGTACATCATGAGAAACGCTGGACTGGAAGAAGCACAAGCTGGAATCAAGATTGCTGGGAGAAATATCAATCACCTCAGATATGCAGATGACACCACCCTTATGGCAGCAAGTGAAGAGGAACTAAAAAGCCTCTTGATGAAAGTGAAAGTGGAGAGTGAAAAAGTTGGCTTAAAGCTCAACATTCAGAAAACCAAGATCATGGCATCTGGTCCCATCACTTCATGGCAAATAGATGGGGAAACAGTGGAAACAGTGTCAGACTTTATTTTTTGGGGCTCCAAAATCACTGCAGATGGTGATTACAGCCATGAAATTAAAAGACTTACTCCTTGGAAGAAAAGTTATGACCAACCTAGATAGCATATTCAAAAGCAGAGACATTACTTTGCCGACTAAGGTCCATCTAGTCAAGGCTATGGTTTTTCCTGTGGTCATGTATGGATGTGAGAGTTGGACTGTGAAGGCTGAGCGCCGAAGAATTGATGCTTTTGAACTGTGGTGTTGGAGAAGACTCTTGAGAGTCCCTTGGACTGTAAGGAGATCCAACCAGTCCATTCTGAAGGAGATCAGCCCTGGGATTTCTTTGGAAGGAATGATGCTAAAGCTGAAACTCCAGTACTTTGGCCACCTCATGCTAAGAGTTGACTCATTGGAAAAGACTCTGATGCTGGGAGGGATTGGGGGCAGGAGGAGAAGGGGACGACAGAGGATGAGATGGCTGGATGGCATCACAGACTCGATGGACGTGAGTGTGAGTGAACTCCGGGAGTTGGTGATATACAGGGAGGCCTGGCATGCTGCGATTCATGGGGTTGCAAAGAGTCAGACACGACTGAGCAACTGAACTGAACTGAACTTAATGGTGTGTGATAGGGAAGGAAATGGCAACCCATTCCAGTATTCTAGCCTGGAGAGCCTCATGGACAGAGGAGCCTGATGGGCTACATACAGTCCATGGGGTTGCAGAGAATCAGACACGACTTACCAGCTGAACAACAGTTTTTGTGATGTTAGTGTATTCTTGTGTGCCTATTTCTGCTCTGCATATCTTCTTTGGCCAGGAGTCTGTTCTGATCTTTGCCCATTTTTAATGAGGTTTTTTGTTCTAGAGTTCTTAGGACAAAATGAGAACAAATCCTTTACTAGATATGTGTTTTGCAAACATCTTTCTATTTGTGGTTTGTCTTTGGCGTTCTGAATAAGATCTTGCACAGAATAGAAGTTTCTAATTTTATAAAATCCACATTATTAATTTTTTTGTTGATACGCTTTTGGTGGTGTGTGTTCAAGTCATCCCCAGATCCAAGGTCATATAGATTCTTTTTTTTATATTTCTTTCAGAGTTTTTATAGTTTCCTAATTTAAGTTTGTCTGTGGACAATTTGGGGTAAGTTTGGGTTGTAAGTTGTGAAGTTTGTCTATATTCATTTCATTGCATGTGTTTTCTAATTAATTACTTGGTGTATAATGTCTAGTTCCTCTAACACCATTTTTTTTCAGGGGACTGTCCATGTTGTATATTCTTGGCCCTATTCTCATGAATTAAGTATCTGCATGTGAGTTTTTTTGCTGGGCTTGCTCTGTATTCTTTTCCTTTATTGCACATCTGTGTTTGTGACAGTTCCACACTGTTTTTGTTACCTTAGCTCCATGATATAGTTTGAAGTCGGAGGGAGACTTCTGACTCCCAGCTGTTTTCTTTTTTCTCAGGATTTCTTTGGCTGTTCAGGGTCCTTTGTGGTTCCATACAAATATTAAGATGATTATTTCTAGTTTTATGAAAAAAGCCTTTGAAAATCTGATCAAGAATGCATTGAATCTACAGATGGCTTTGGGTAGAATGGACATTTTAGTAATAGTAATTCTTACAGTACATGAGCTCAGAATATTTTTCTATTTATTTGTGTCTTCTTTCATTTTTTTAATGAGGGCTTTATAGTTTTCCAAGTACAAGGAGGAGTCTCATATCCTTTTTTAAAATTATCCTAGATATTTTTTTTCTTTTCTATGAAGTTATAAGTAGGATTGCTTTTTAAATTTATCCTTCTTGTGGTTCGTTATTAGTACATAGAAACTTAGCTGATTTTTATATATTAATTTTATATTTTGCAACTTTATTGAATTTTATTCCAATAATTTTTTTTTAATGTGGAGTGAAGTGGAAAATTGTAATTCTAAAATCCCACTGTTGGGCTTTCCTGGTGGTTCAGTGGCTAAAACTCTGCTCCCAATGCAGGGAGTCTAGGCTTGTTCCCTGGTCAAGGAAGTAGATCCCACATGCCACAATTAAGATCCGATGCCTCCAAATAAATTATTTTTTAAATTATTAAAAAAATAAAATCCCATTGTTTCTACTGTATTTCAGGTCATCCATAATACCAAAGACATGGTGACTCCTAATGTAATCTTCTTATGATATGTCTTACTAACATGTGGCCCCTACAAGGCCAGTTAATATCACAACTTTGGTTCAACTGGAACCAGGTAAGTGTCATTTATAACAGAGTTAAGGTCTTCTGTTTTTCTGGCATGGTACTGACATGGTTGTTTTGAAAAGTAAATTACCTTCTAATAATTTCCAACAAAATTTCACAGCAGTAAAAAGTATTCACATTTGCCACTTCACACAGAATACTCTAGTATGTTTTACCCACAACAGAAATTCTCTCCTCAGAATGACACATAACCCTCCAATCAAGAAATTCTGTGGTTCCCACATTATAATTTAATCCACAAGCCCACTTCAACTTTTAACAGTTGTCCAAATGTGTGAAAATAACTTTTTCTGTTCTGATCCAGTTTTCTTGTTTTGGAATGATTACTTGGATTTTCCCTTATTTTTATAACCTTGATGGATTTAAAGCCTACAAGATGAACATGTGATCTGAGGTGGCCTTTTCTATATGGCTTTTTTTCTACTGAGAACGTTTTCAGTGTTCATCCATATTGTAACAATTATCAGTACTTAATTCACTTTTCTCTATAGTGATTAAAAATATATAACATGACAGTTACCATTTAAACATTTTAAGTGTACAATTCTGTGGCATTATCTGCCTTTATACTGTTGTACAAATATCCTCACCCTCCATTCCAGAACTTTATCTTTCTCAAGTGAAACTCTTTATCTATTAACATGGTGCCCTCAGCCCCTGGAAACGACATTATTTTTGTCTTCTCTGGATATCTGTGTAAGTGGAATTGTACAATATTTGTATTTCTGTGACTGACTTATTTCACTTAGTGTGGTGACGTCAAGCTTCATCCACGTTGTGGCATGTTTGAGAATTACTTTAGTTTTAAAGGCTGAATCATATCCCATTGTGTTTATTCATTTGTACCATATCTTGTTTTTCATTCATCTGTCAGTGGGTAGTTGAATTCCTTCCACCTTTGTCTCTTGTGAATAATGCTGCTGTGAAGTGGTTGTACAAATATCTGTTTCAGTTTCTGCTTTCAAATATTTTTGGTATTTATACTGGAGTGAAATTGATATATTAACTTTAAGTTTTTAAGGAACTACCATATTGTTTTCAACAGTGAGATTTGTATAGCTTTGCAAAAATCTTCCCAAATGTCTTGCAAAGTAGCTGTATATCCATTTCACCAGCAGTGAAGGATAGTTTGTTGTTCCTCACACTTGCATCAGTTGGTAGTAGTAGTATTATTTTTTTTTTAGTTCAGCAGTTTTAATAGTTGTACAGTACTTCCTCATTGTTTTAATTTGTAATTCCCTAATGGTATGTGATACTGAACATATTTTTATATGCTTGTTTACTATCTTCATTGGCCAAGTAGGTCTCCCTCCTGGTCAGATATAAAGCCATTTCTAATGGGGCTGTTTGTTCTATAGTTGTTGGTATAATTTGAGTACAAATTCTTTATCAGGTAAGTGTTTTGAAATTCGTTTTCTTTCCATTTGTGGCTTGTCATGGAATTTTTGGCTCCATTTGAGTTTTGAAACTTGGTGGATTCATCAGATCTCTCAGATGGGCACAGGGCCTCAACTGACAGGTCTGAGTGGTTGAAGCCTGCACTTCCCAGCAGGCAGAGCCAAGTCTACCTCTCTGACTTTTGAGGTACCTGCATGTTCATCTGGAGGACTTGATTCCATGCAGCTGACAGGAGCTTGGTTGTCTCAGGATTTGCCAGGGCTTTGACTTCCAGACTGTGCCTGGCTGAGTTAACTCAGACAGTTAACTCAGTTAACTTCAGTTTCCTCAGGACACACTCACATGTGCAGATAGGAGTTCAGTGTTTTCAAGACCTGCTGGGAGGCACTGCTGCAGGAGTAAAAGGCAAAGAAAAAGTGGGGTGAAGCTTCCTGTATGTGGCTGACTCCTGGGTGAGGGGCAGTGATCCATTTTCAGAGGAGCCAGAAAAGGACTTGATGTGGCAGATTGTGGCTTTTAGGTAATTTTGTGTGTGGTGTGGACAGTTTCCAGTGTCTTTCTTTGGTGGGTAGTATCTAGTTTCCTGGGCATCAGTTTATTGAGGGGACTTGATCCTAATGTATGTCCTTGAGTTTACTTCTGGGTTCTCTGTTCTGTTCCTCTGGTGGGTGTGCCTGTTTTTGTGCCAGTTCCACACTGTTTTGGTTCCCGAAGCTTTTGGTGTAATTTAAAGTCAGGGAGTAAGTCGACTCCAGCTGTGCTTTCTTCTTTAGAATCACTTTGGCTCTTTCAGGTTTCATTAGAATCTCAAACCTCAGGATACTGCTCAGTAGACACAGCTGTTGTATAACCAAACAGTATTAAACATTCCCCTTAAAACTGTTAAACATATTCCTCTTAAACAAATTTCAAAGATCATTAAGCACAAAGCAATACACCAAAATTTATTACAGTACACAGCCACCTCCCTAACCCACAGAAGTGCTTGCTCAGTTGCTTCTGGTTCTTTGCAACTTCATGGACTGTACCCCACCAGGCTCCTGTGTCCATGGAATTTTTCAGTCTAAAATACCCAAGCCCACAATACATTTGTGAAGGGTTTGAAGAAAAACCTACAAAACTACCAAAATAATACTTAAAGCAAATATAATGTGTGTCATCATTAGTCTTACATGCAATGTAATCATAGCTAATGACTTGAAAAATCGTGTCCCAACTGTAGTAACACTGATGACCAACATTAATTAAATCCCACCCATTAATCAAAATTGTTAACAATGCATTTACTGATCTACTAGCCCTATCAAATAGCTGAGTCAGTCAGATCAGTCACTCAGTCATGTCCAACTCTTTGTGACCCCATGGACTGCAGCACGCCAGGCCTCCCTGTCCATCAACAACTCCCAGAGTTTACTCAAATTCATGTCTACTGAGTCGGTGATGCCATCCAACCATCTCATCCTCCGTCGTCCCCTTCTCCTCCCGCCTTCAATCTTTCTCAGCATCAGGGTCTTTTCAAATGAGTCAGCTCTATGCATCAGGTGGCCAAAGTATTGGAGTTTCAGCTTCAACATCAAGTTTTTCCAATGAACATTCAGGACTGATTTCCTTTGCAGTCCTGCAAAGAGATCCAAAGGTGGATCTCTTTGCGGTCCAAGGGACTCTCAAGAGTCTTCTCCAACACCATCGGTGTTTGCCATCCAACCATCTCATCGTCTGTCATCCCCTTTTCTTTCTGCCTTCAATATTTCCTAGCATCAGGGTCTTTTCCAATGAGTTAGTTCTTTGCATCAGGTGGCCAAAGTATTTGTAGGGGATCTATTAACGGCATACTTGTAGGGGACCTCTTAACAGTGACACAAATTGGAAGACAAACTGTCGATTACTCATTTATTATCATTTGACAAAGAGGATCTGTTCTGTATTTTCCTATAATTGTAGTCCTTATACCACTAACAAGCATTATTATAGAGAACCTCCTAAAATGAAGAGTCTTTGTATATTTATTAGTTTGTTCTTCTAAAACAGAAAAGGAAAATAACATTTTTCCCTAAGACTCAAGGAAGATGCTCCAGCCCTCCATCAACACCCAAAGCTGAACTCTACTTCAATGATTCCCTGAACAACTTGCTTATGGAACATTTTACACTATCTTTAAGTACTGTGTGAGTATTTAAAAATGACATCTAAAAACTTATATTATGGTGTGCTTTGTGCATTTGTGCCCTTCCACTAATGTAAATAAATATATATGTCTTCTCATGCATAGTATATGATATGTATAATCAAGAATCATTTATGTATCCTATATATATAAGTATGTACATCAGCCTGTTGATATTACATACACATTAACATTTCAACTCACATTAGGTTCCAGTCCCCACAAACATTCACAGGAGTAATTGAAGTGATTAATATTGCACAGGACATATTTTTTAAATCATGCATATCACATAAAGCTAATCATTCCCAGTCATCATGCTTATCATAATTAATAGGCAGAGCATAATTATCAAGCCATGATAAATCATCAGCTCACCCACAGATGTGCCTCTTTCCTTGTACTAGGCCAATGAACCATGAGGATTTCTATAAATGAACTATATCTGGCATCTGGTTCTTACTTCAAGATTATCTCACTTAAAATCACCCACTCTTTCCCCTTCAGTAATACACCTCAATAGATTAATGATTAATCAGCCATGCTCACTCGTTTCATGCTTCTGGCATTTTTAAGTTGAGGGGGATGCTGGGACTCAGCTATGGCCATCAGAAGCCTTAACACAGTCAAGAATCTTGTAGCTGAGCTTTGAGAGTGAAGGTGAAAGTCGATCAGTATTGTCCAACTCTTTGCGAACCCCATGGATATACAGTCCATGGAATTCTCCAGGCCAGAATACCAGAGTGAAGTATTCCTTCTCCATGGGATCTTCCTAACCCAGGGATCGAATCCAGGTCTCCCACACTGCAGGCAGATTCTTTACCAGGGAAGCTGAGCCACCAGGGAAGCCCAAGAATACTGGAGTGGGTAGCCTATCCCTCCTCCAGTGGATCTTCCTGACCTAGGAATTGAACCAGGATCTCCAGCATTGCAGGCGGATTCTTTACCAGCTGAGCTACAAGGGAAGCCCTAGTACAAGAAGTAGCTGAGCTTAAATTGAGTATTATTTTCCAACATCATCTATCATAATATGTTACTATGTCAGTGGTCACAGGATACAGAGCAGTTTTACACATACCACACATGCACACTTATATCTGTATGCACACCTGTATCTGATAAATAGCTCACCTAACCAAACCCCTACCATCCTCCCACTAATTCTCATACTTTATATACCATTATCACCCTGCCAAATCCCCAAAATAAGTCAAAGCATATAACTATAAGATTCTGCTAACTCACCTAACAAATGTACTGCCCTCAATTCACCAACCCAAAGTTAGTTGAACTCCAAACTTGCCTCCTAACTACACCATTGAGTTATTTACATATATAAGGCTTATATAGACAGCCACCTACCTCAACCTGCCATTTACCTTCAACAAAATTAAAAGTAAAAATTACATTTTAATGATCATTTTGGAGTTTAACAGAGCTCTTTTTGTCGCAAAATTTGGCGGTGTTGATTGGGAGCCAGGAGTAACAAATCCTGCAGTGCACAACACAAACCTGCCTATGAAAAGTTTTCACAGGCTTTCATACGTCTTGATGGACATTCACATAGGTAAAAACTGCTTACAGATGACCTGAATCTAGAGCTTTTTTTTTTTTTTTTTTAATCAGGATAAACACAGTGTATTTTTGCACAGTTTTGACATAGCTGATTCTCCAGAAATGAAACTACTGTGTATGTGTAATCAGGAGATTCTGTGATCAACCATTTTGGATCACACCTTGTAGTTTTTTGAAATACCAATATAAGATACAGCATTATGGCTGTGGACCCCACATGTTCTATATGTAGAGGCAAGTTTTCTGAGGACTTAATAGGCCTACGGGCTTCCCTGATCGCTCAGATGGTAAAGCATCTGCCCGCAATGCGGGAGACCTCGGTTCAATCCCTGGGTGGGGAAGATCCCCTGGAGAAGGAAATGGCAACCCACTCTAGTACTCTAACCTGGAAAATTCCACGGAAGGAGGAGCCTGGTAGGCTACAGTCCATGGGATCCAAAGAGTCGGACACGACTGAGCAATTTCACTATTAGGTCTACGGCAGACTTACCAAACATTTACCTACTGAAATACATACACTTTAAATTATAAATCATTTCTCCTTTATTACATAACATTTCTTTTTAAAGAATAGGTTGTTTATACTGTGTATGATCTTCTAAGCTATTACCTATGAGTTTCATGACAGGGGCTTATGGTGGTCATTAGGAAATATTTGTTTTAAAAAGGGGGCCTTAGGTTTGACATCGTGTGATCAGGGGTCCAGTCCGGAAACTCCCAAATCTGGTTATACCTGCAGCTTTACTACGATAAAGATTTCCGACGCCGGCCCCTGGTTTGGGTTCACCGCTCGCCTCGTTCTTGCCTTCCCTATCCCACCTCGAGGAGCACTGCTTTCTTTATTAGATGGATCCGTAGCCGGGAGAAGTCAGGCTAGACTACCCGGGATTCCGCTGCAGGGGGCGGGGTCAGAGCACATCCGAGAAGGAGCGATGCTGCTGCTAGAGAGACTCGGCCGCGGTCTGGTGACGTACTTCCGGCCGCGCCGCGGAGCGGCCAGCTCCGGAGGTGAGTGTGGGCTGCGGGAGGCGGGGGCGGTGCCTGGTCAAAACCTCTGGTTGGGGTTGTGATGCTCCAGTCTCCGTTGAGGTGGATCTCCCGTGTCTGTGGGCTTCTTCCGCTCCTCTTCGCGCCTATTTTAGATTTAGTAGCCGATTACGTTCCGTCGGATAGAAGGCGAAGCCTGGGTTATTGTCACAACCGCGAAGCCGCGAGCAGTTAGCACTTTGGAGAAGATGCTACTGGCCTTTTGGGAGCTTGTGTTGGAGCGGCCAGAGGGTGGAATATTTGCGGAGGTGAAGAGGCCTAAGATACGTGTTGGGTTAGTCCAGGGGCTTTTATCTGTATGTGTTTCAAGTATAAGCTTCATGTGCCTTACTTCCTAACAGGGTGAATCGAGGTCAGTGGGGGAACAGAAAAAGCCAAGCCCCTCCAGGGCACCTGAGAGCGAAAGAAGCCCAGATTTTGGAGGGCACTGTCTTCTGGAGCGATGTTAGTTCCATAAGGTAACCTGGCCCCACCGTCTCTGGGGCTGTGGGATGACAGTGACCTGGGAATGATTTTTACAATGTGGAATATACTGATTTTCTCAGTCCTAGAATACCCATAAAATAGTTATTGAATTGCTCATTTATACCCTCAGGAAAGCAAGTTTACTAAAAATGTAAAGCAGTAATGAAGACATATATATATATATATATATGTGTGTGTGTGTGTGTGTATATATATATATTTGAAAAGCTTTTGGAATGTGGTTTGTAGTGTGTTCAAAGGAAAATTTGTGGTCTTAGGTGTTAACTGCCAAATAGCGAAGAATGGAAATAAATTTAAAAATCATACAACCTCAAGAAGGCTTTGGGTACAGGTCTTTTTAGCCTAACAGTATTTAGTTAAAATATTATTTTTCAGAGCCATCACTTCCCATTACTGCTTCAGTGCAGTAATGTTGTGGTATGGTTAGGCTCACTTGCTGTTGTTTATAGTTTTTGGAGATTGTCACCCCCATTCCATCCTGGCTCGCTGATTTTTTTTTTTTATATATATATGTGTGTGTGTGTATTTTGATATGCAAAGAAGTACTATGGTTAGAAAGAACAAAAAGACACACTCAGTGAGGTGCCATTTCCTGTCACCCCTTCTACTTCTACACCCCAGGTTTCCTTCCACCCTGTTTTCATTCCCTGAGTTGCTTTCACCGACTTCCCATCCACACCTGAGGCACCTTTTCTCCTTAGTTTCTGGTTTTTCCTTTTATTTCTTTCTGCACAAATCACCAGATATACATATATTTCCTTGCAGTTCCTTTTTGTTTTATACAAAAGATAGCACAATAGATTTTGCATGTTGAAAAGTATTTCATATCATATAGATAAGTATATATTTTCAATGTAATTCATGTATTCAGAAGATTGATCTAGCATGGCATCTTTGAAGCATAGTAGTGATGTGAGCACCCATGAAACACTCCAATAAAAAGGAGAATATTGCCAGTATGGCTGCATGTGTTTGTGTGCTCCTCCCCACTCCAGCTCCCACTTTCTGTCTTCTAGAGGTACTCTCTTGAATTTTGTGTTAATCATAGCCTTTGCTGTTGTTGTTTAGTTGGTAAGAGTCATGTCTGACTCTTTTGCAGCCCCAAGGACAGTAGCCCTTCAGGCTTCTCTGTACATAGTATTTCCCAGGCAAGAATACTGGAGTGGGTTGGCATTACCTTCTTCGAGGGATCTTCCTGACATAGGGATCGAATCTGATCCTGCATTGCAGGCAGATTCTTTACCACTGAGCCACTAGGGAAATCCATCATTCCCTTACCTATTTTAAAAAATAATTTTATCATGTATACTTGTTTCTGTAAATAATGTGATTAATTCTGTTTGTTTTTGAGTTTTATGAAGGTAGTGTCATGGTGTCTGTAAGTCTGGGCAAGTCTTCTGAGACTTGCCTAACTCAGTATTATGATCCTAAATTCATCCAGATTGTGTGTGTTGCTGAGTCATTCATTTTTGCTACTGGGTGATGTTCCATTGTAAAAATGTATGACAGCTTGTTTTGCTGAAAGTCTTCACTTCATCTCAGGGTCAAAGGATTTGTTAACAAAATAAGCCACTTGTTACATACAAGTAAACAATAGCAATATTTATTAGAGAATTATATAGCTTACTTTTAATATACTAACATTAAAAGAAAAGAGAAACAGCAGAGGATACATCACCAAATTGGGTTTTGACCAACGTCCAGACTCAAACAGCACTGGGTCCCGTGTCACAGCACATCTGGAGTCCCAATTGGGAAAAGGTCCCAGGCAGGGCATCCTCTCCATGGGTGAGACTTCAAAGATTGCAGTTTGGGTTCTCCTTTATGATCCAGGAAGCAAACTGATATCATTGTCAGTCTGAGCAAAACTGCAGCACTGGTAGTATGTTAATTTTTTTTTACAATGCTGTTTGCTTTGTTCTGCAAATCTTGGAATGTTGCTAAGTCTCGGAGTGTTTGGCCAGACCTCCTCCAGGGACTTAACAGTTTCCAAGATCTGCTCCCTATCTGTCTATTGTGTTTCTCTTCTGACACTCAGAGCAGGTGTGGCTGGCACCCACAGCAGTAGTCAGGGCAGTGTGCAGGTGGGTCAGAAGCAAGGTCAGAGGCCTGCTCTGCTTTGTCTCTGAAGCCTAAACAAGACTATGTATTTAATTTCCGTAACACTGCTTGTTCATGTATTCTCAGTGGACAGGTAAGGTGTTTCCAATTATTTTGTTACTAAAATACTGCTGATAATGAATAATTTTGTATGTATATCACCTACATATGAGAGGTTCCCTGGGGTATTAGTTTTAAAATTTAGGCGTGAATGTTGAATTTTATCAAACATGTTTGACATCCACTAAGATGGAGAGTATGTTTTTATTTCTTTATTAATGTGAAAAGTATAACCTGTATGCCAATATTGAACTTTACTTGTGTTCATGGTATGTTCCCTCTTAGTCATAATGTCCCGTTAATAAACTAGTACTAACTTATTTTGCTGGTATCTGCTACTGTTTAAATAGTGTTAGAATTATTAATTTCTCAAAGATTTGAAAGGATTTGCCCATGATATATAAGGACTCAGAGTTTTGTGAGAGTTCACTCTTTACTGGGTCTATAAACAATTAGGTAAAAGTAATCATGGGTTATGGAGAAAACTTTATGTAATAAAATTGGTAGAACCTTTTGTAGTTTAGCATTCCTTAAAAGCAGAACATTGGACAGAGGCTTGTGGACGGGCTGTTTATTTGGAAATTTAGTCCTGGGACAGAGGTAAAGACAAGGGAAGTGAAACGGAGAAGGAGGGACCAACACAAGGACGAGTTGCCAGGCTGGTCTCTCAATGGGAGAGTGGTGCTCTGACTACAGGGTCTTTGAAGAGCCTTGGAGTCTCATGGCTGCCCACCTGGGAGACTAAAGGGGAAAGTGTTTATCCACTGACCTCTATCTGCTGTTGGTCAAGGGTGGCATCACAGACTTTAACTCCCCTGTCCTTCAGGACCCAGTGGATGCGTGCAGATGTCCTACACAGGGCAGAGAAGCCCCAGGGCAGGAGCCACGACCATGTGTGGTATAGACCTTTGAGGAAGCATTGCTAGGTTGTACTTGTGCAAAGCTGGTCAAAGCCTCTGGAACTGGACTAAGAGTGGACAAGAGGATTTGGTAAGGTGCATAAGGTATCTCTTACAGAGCTAGAGAAACGAATTTTACAAAGCAGAGGTTAGGGGGACACGTGCACTCATGCATTCATGTCGATATATGGCAAAAACCAACACAATATTGTAATTATCCTGCAATTAAAATGAATTAATTAATTTTAAAAAAGCAGAGCTTAATTAAAAAGTAGAAAAGGAAGTGGTGTTCAAAATTAAAAAGCTGGTTGTTTAAAAATAAAACAGAGTTAACATAGATAAACCACAATTCAGCCTAATGTTTTTAGTCTTCCTGGGTTGCCATAACAAAACACCGTACACTGTTTACTTAAACAACAGAAAGTGATTTCTCTTAATTTTGAAGGCTAGAAGTCCAAGATCAAGGTACAAGATAATTTGATTCTTGGTAAGGATTCTTTTTCATTACAGATGGCTGCTTCTCACTTGTGTCCTCACATGGCAGAGACAGAGAGCTCTGGAGTCTCTTCCTTTTCTTAGGGCACTGGCTCTATCAGATTATGACCTTGTTTGACCTCATTACATCTTCATGAGTCCTGTCTCCAAATATAGTCACATTGGAAATTACGGCTTCAACATTCAAATCTTGAGGGGAGACACTCAGTCCATAACATTAACTAAAGCTAAAAGGTCTCGAGAACACATATATCGAAAGAAGTAGGAAAAGCAGAGAAGCTTCAGGTATGGAAGAAAATGAAAAAAAAAAAACACAAGCCAGTGTTTCCCATAATCCTATACTCGTTAAAATTCTGAAAGACATGGACAATATTTTAAGAAAATAGAACATCTCAAGACTGACTTTGGAATCAGTAAAAATCAGGAAATAACCAGTCCATGTTTGTGTGTACAGTATATGTCAGAACTGTAAAAATCCCAGAGTTCCTGGCAGTGAGCATCGATGTCATGGCTGGGAGGACCCCGGGCACAGAACCATTGAACAGATCACTCCTTTCTTACCATGGCAGGTAGCTTCTGCTTGCACCTCTGTCTGGATGCTGGCTGCCTGTGTCTCAAACCTTCTGTGAGGGGCTATATGGTTCCTGATGGGGATGACTTCTCTTGTACTTATTCCCCTGTTTTCCCTCAGCTCCAGTCCTCCTCTGAGAGGGAGATCAGGTGATGGCAGCCATGCTTCTGACATCCTGGCCCCAGGTGAGCTGTGGGTCCTTCATCTCTTCCTCTGAGCAGTTTCACATTGAAGAAAACTGAGAAGGGAAGCCGGTGAGCCTTGCTGTGAAAGCTGGAGGGGCCCTCCATGCTTCCGCCTGCTGGGCTGGAGCTTGTGGAAAGATGGGTGATGTGGAGGGATGGGGTCCAGAGACCAGGAAAGGAAAGACACGAGTGAGGGGAAGGCAGAGGTATAGTGTTCTGCATAGTGGTTTGTCTTGCTCTACCAGCAGAGGGCTCTGGTGAATAAGAGAAGTGGAAGCTGCCTGTGAATGGAGGAAAATAGCAGAGGACTAGGATTCTAGGAAGGGGAATCTAGATAAAGAGGGATAGCAGGACAAGATCCACATAAAGGTGGTTATGCCTATAATTCCAGGGCAAGCAGAAGATGAGAGTGGGGTCAAGTAAAGGAAAAAAGAAAGGATGTACTGTGGGGTGGGATGTCTCACTGTGTCCTGGAGAGGCGTTCAGGGCTTGGGGTGCAGTGGTCAAAGTTTAGTTCTCTGTTAAGAGCTGTGGATACTCTCCCCCAGAATAACAAGCAAACAGAATTTTCCATACAATTTCAAGGATTTCATGGCCCCTTGATGCTCATCCATGGACCTCCATGGACTGTCAGTTCAGTTCAGTCGCTCAGTTGTGTCTGACTCTTTGCAACCTCATGAATCGCAGCACACCAGGTCTTCCTGTCTATCACTGACTTCAGGAGTTCACCCAAACTCATGTGCATCGAGGCGGTGATGCCATCCAGCTATTTCATCCTGTGTCGTCCCCTGTTCCTCCTGCCCCCATTCCCTCCCAGCATCAGGGTCTTTTCCAGTGAGTCAACTCTTCGCATAATTTGGGAATAGTCATAGTCACAGTGACTCTAGTTATACCATTTGAAGCTTACTGTACTGCAGCCACCATACTAAGCACTTTACATGGATCACTCAGTCCTGACTACAGCGCTGGGAGATAGGCACTGTGTTGTGTTCATTCTGCCACAAGAGAAACAAAAGGCAAAGAGGATCGAAGTGACATGTCCACAGTCACCCAGGCATTGCATGACTCTTTACTGTTCAGCCCTGTGTCACATGTGGGACCATAATGTAGTCAGATTTCTTATGGCTATATAGGGAATAGTTTTGAGGGGAGATTTGAAAGCAGAGTGACCACTTCAGAAAAAGTCCCATCAGTCTAGGTGATGTAGGCTTCATTAAGACAAGTGGTTGCTAAAGAGGAGGATGCTTAACATAATTCAGGTAATGCTTAACATAAAAATCTCTAGGACAGTGAGTCAAAGGATTGGGGTGGGGTAAAGGAGGGAGGATCTAGGAATGAATCACCAGGTTTCTTTTTTATGCGGATTATGGGGGGAGACACCAGCTGAGATTTGAATTCAGGAGGAAGCACCGGTTGTCGGATAAAGTGGGTGGTGGCTGGTGTTGAGGGCATTTCATTTTGTACTGCGAAGTTATTTGACTCATCCAGGTCACATAATGAGTGACTCACAGAAATGCTCACAGATTGGACTAGAATGGTTGATGGGTTGGCTGCTACTGCTAAGTCGCTTCAGTTGTGTCCGACTCTGTGCGACCCCATAGACGGCAGCCCACCTGGCTCCCCCGTCCCTGAGATTCTCCAGGTAAGAACACTGGAGTGGGTTGCCATTTTGGACGCACCCATAGGCTTCGCACTCCTGGCCTTGAGGTCTTGCCTTCCGCGCCCAGCTTACTGCACCTTGCCCCCACCCTCAGGCCAGCTCCAAAGCATATCCATGGCTTCTATCACATCCACCCCCACCTGCCACAGATTTCTATCATGCTCCCTCTATGAGAGGATGCACAGCCTCTGCTCCAGCACCTCCAGCAGAGGAAGCTCAGTGCTGCCCAGATCAGCTGGGCAGCATCGGGGTGGAGAGTAGGGTAAGAGGAGGCTGCCCATTCTGCCTCCAAATGGGTTTCACTGAAAGCCTGTTTTCTGTAACCCTCTCCCATTCAAGCCTCATCTTGTCCAACTTCACCCAAGACTTCACTGTCTCTCCAGGGAGGTTTGGGAAAGAAGAAAGGTCACCATCTTTTCAGTTACTCCTCTGTATCACTCCACACTCAGGACTCCTTCCTCAGCCTTCTGAAACACCTTTGGGACACACCAGCAACAATCTGCCTCTCAACTATTCTCTTTCTTGCCTGGAGAATCCCAGGGATGGGAGAGCCTGGTGGGCTGCCGTCTGTGGGGTCGCACAGAGTCGGACACAACTGAAGCGACTTAGCAGTAGCAGCCAACCCATCAACCATTCTAGTCCAATCTGTGAGCATTTCTGTGAGTCACTCATTGTGTGACCTGGATGAGTCAAATAACTTCGCAGTACAAAATGAAATGCCCTCAACACCAGCCACCACCCACTTTATCCGACAACCGGTGCTTCCTCCTGAATTCAAATCTCAGCTGGTGTCTCCCCCCATAATCCGCATAAAAAAGAAACCTGGTGATTCATTCCTAGATCCTCCCTCCTTTACCCCACCCCAATCCTTTGACTCACTGTCCTAGAGATTTTTATGTTAAGCATTACCTGAATTATGTTAAGCATCCTCCTCTTTAGCAACCACTTGTCTTAATGAAGCCTACATCACCTAGACTGATGGGACTTTTTCTGAAGTGGTCACTCTGCTTTCAAATCTCCCCTCAAAACTATTCCCTATATAGCCATAAGAAATCTGACTACATTATGGTCCCACATGTGACACAGGGCTGAACAGTAAAGAGTCATGCAATGCCTGGGTGACTGTGGACATGTCACTTCGATCCTCTTTGCCTTTTGTTTCTCTTGTGGCAGAATGAACACAACACAGTGCCTATCTCCCAGCGCTGTAGTCAGGACTGAGTGATCCATGTACAATTGATTAAGACAGATCCTGGTAGAGAATAGTTGAGAGGCAGATCGCTGCCGCTGTGTCCCAAAGGTGTTTCAGAAGGCTGAGGAAGGAGTCTGTGCTGAGTGTGGAGTGATGCAAAGGAGTAACTGAAAAGATGGTGACCTTTCTTCTTTCCCAAACCTCCTTGGAGAGACAGTGAAGTCTTGGGTGAAGTTGGACAAGATGAGGCTTGAATGGGAGAGGGTTACAGAAAACAGGCTTTCAGTGAAACCCATTTGGAGGCAGAATGGGCAGCCTTCTCTTACCCTACTCTCCACCCCGATGCTGCCCAGCTGATCTGGGCAGCACTGAGCTTCCTCTGCTGGAGGTGCTGGAGCAGAGGCTGTGCATCCTCTCATAGAGGGAGCATGATAGAAATCTGTGGCAGGTGGGGGTGGATGTGATAGAAGCCATGGATATGCTTTGGAGCTGGCTTGAGGGTGAGGGCAAGGTGCAGTAAGCTGGGCGCGGAAGGCAAGACCTCAAGGCCAGGAGTGCGAAGCCTATGGGTGGGTCCAGTGCTGCTTCCGCCAGTGAGGGGCGTGGTAGTTTAACTGAAAGAAAGCAATTGCATTAGGAGAACTCAGTCATGTGAATTTGTTTTCTCATTTCAACTTAATGTCATCTTTTGTAAGTATGAAATGTGGCATGAGGTTTCTCTGCTGTGAGCCAGATATGCCATGCCTTACATTCCAGGTATATTTTGTAAATATTTTCCCCTATTACCTCTGTGCTCTCCACAAGCGCCGCCTCAAGCCCTCATACTGCCCTCTGCCCCTCACCTAGGGCATGAGCCATGGAATTGGCCGTAGGGCAGCAGGAACCTGTTGTTTCAGAAGTCGGTGACCTTCGAGGATGTGGCTGTGTACTTCACCCAGACGGAGTGGGATGGCCTGTCCACTGCACAGAGGGCCCTGTACAGGGATGTGATGCTGGAGAATTATGGGAATGTGGCTTCTCTGGGTAAGCACTTTCTCCCCCGGGGCTCAGACTGCTTATTAGGGTTTCCTGGCTTCCTTTCCCTTTACTGGTTGCAAGGGGGCTTCTGGTAATCCTTTACAGAGTAGGAACCCAGGAGCTGATTCCTAATCCCCTAGGCCCAGGGGTTGCTGGGAAGGATGAACCCTAAGCCCTTTTGGGGCCAATATAGGACTCTGCTGGGACTGGCATGCACTCTTGATTCACGCTATAGGCTGTTCTGGATACAGAGAGGAAAAAAAGTAACTTCCTGTTCTGCGGTATTACCTTCAGGTTCCCCGTCACCCAGCCTGCATCTCTTGAGTCTTTCTAGGAATCTCAGTGTACTTGGAATATTATTTAGGCCATGGTCAAAAAATGGTATCTGTCCCTTTAGGCAGAATGTCTTTATTTGCCCTGCATGAAGTGTCTCAGTCTGGCCCTGCCCAAATCCTCCCACATCTTCTCAAGCTTCTGCCTCCCACCCGACCCTACACATACACTTCCTACCCACCCACCCCACCCCCTTTCCCATAGTTCTTAGGCACAAGACCCCCCTAGGGCTCATTCCTTCTCTCCCCATTACTGACACAATCTGAGAAGAGGTTTAGGAAATCAGCTGTGGGAGATTATTCACCTGCCTTTCCTTTTTCCTTTCCCTGAAACAGGATTTCCCCTTCTCAAACCTGCTGTGATCTCACAACTGGAGGGAGGAGGTGAACTGGAGGGCCCATCTCCACTGGCCTCTGGAGCAGGCACGGGCCCCCAGGGCCTCTGGACTGGTAAGGGAGGCACACATTGCCCTTATGCTGGAAAGTAGTTTAACCCTTTAGGAAGAAAGTCAACTTCAGCAACATAGAAGCATGCCATGTTTCTTGGCCAGGTGTACAGAGTAACATTTAAATAAATTTTGATTTCTAGAGATAGGAACATTTGAGACCTTTCTGTTTTTGTAGTTCACTATTTCTTTATAATTCCAAGAACAGATCTTTTTTCGAATGCTTCATTCTAATTCTTTTCAATCCTAATTTTGTTATCTACCTTTCTGAAACAAAAGGAATGGATTCAGTACTTCTTTGGGTCCTTGCTATTTTCTATGCACTATACACTTAATATGAAGGATACAGAATTAAGTCTTTTAACCTAGGCTTTGGAGTAGACTTTCTCAGATCCAGTCCTAACTGTGCTACTTCATAGTTGTGTGACTTTGAGCAGGTCTGTTATTTGTCTTCTCTAAATCCGCTGGATCATGGAAAAAGCAAGAGAGTTCCAGAAAAACATCTATTTCTGCTTTATTGACTATGCCAAAGCCTTTGTCTGTGTGGATCACAATAAACTGTGGAAAATTCTGAAAGAGATGGGAATACCAGACCACCTGACCTGCCTGCCTCTTGAGAAATCTGTATGCAGGTCAGGAAGCAGCAGTTAGAACTGGACATGGAACAACAGACTGGTTCCAAATAGGAAAAGGAATACGTCAAGGCTGTATATTGTCACCCTGCTTATTTAACTTATATGCAGAGAACATCATGAGAAACGCTGGACTGGAAGAAACACAAGCTGGAATCAAGATTTCCGGGAGAAATATCAATCACCTCAGATATGCAGATGACACCACCCTTATGGCAGAAAGTGAAGAGGAACTCAAAAGCCTCTTGATGAAAATGAAAGAGGAGAGTTAAAAAGTTGGCCTAAAGCTCAACATTCAGAAAATGAAGATCATGGCATCCAGTCCCATCACTTCATGGCAAATAGATGGGGAAACAGTGGAAACAGTGTCAGACTTGATTTTTGTGGGCTCCAAAATCACTGCAGATGGTGATTGCAGCCATGAAATTAAAAGACGCTTACTCCTTGGAAGAAAAGTTATGACCAATCTAGATAGTATATTCAAAAGCAGAGACATTACTTTGCCGACTAAGGTCCGTCTAGTCAAGGCTATGGTTTTTCCAGTGGTCATGTTATGGATGTGAGAGTTGGACTGTGAAGAAGGCTGAGCGCTGAAGAATTGATGCTTTTGAACTGTGGTGTTGGAGAAGACTCTTGAGTCCCATTTGCTTCCTAGTGCTGTCAATACTTGCCATCCCTTGTTGCCACATGTTGGATTCTGTGCCTTTTCCTTCTTAAGCAATTTCTATTTTTATTAACAGAAACTGCAAAGTGTAGTAAAATATGATGTGATAGAAGGAATGTTGATCTGGCAGATAAGACCTAGAATTTTGTCCCACTGCTGTTATTCTTAACCTTCTTGTTATTGGCTATTGGTTTAGAGACTGGTGATCTTTAAAAATCATTACTTTACTATTTGTAATATTTGCACATGCTCAAAACAGTACAAAAAGTGCATAAGTGGAAGCAGTGGGGAAGTTTCCCAAAATTCCTGTGCCAGTTTGTTCAGTTTCTTGTGTATTCTTGCAGGAGATTTCTAGCCATATTCAAATAGATGTATGTTGGCCCTTTTCACTTTCTGTACACAAATGGAAGATATTTTACATACCATATCTCAAGTTGTTTTCCAGTAAACAATGTATCTGACATCTTTTCACATCAGCACACATGGGTTTATTTCATTTTAAAAAATAAGTATATATTATTCCAGCTTTAGATTCTTTGGCCCAATCTGGTGATTTTAAAGAGCCCTCTCGATTACTTTGATCATGTATTCTGTCACAGTTCTTTTTCTTTTTTTAAACATGGTTCTTACATGATATTTTATGTTTTGTTTTTTGTATTAGATATTGATATCCAGACTGACAATAATTTGACAGAAGAAATGTATGAAGAAAAATGTAATATATCACATGAACTTCAGAGGAACTCTTTTCAGGAAACAGACTTTTCAGAAACCTATATCCTAGAGAGAAAGCAGGAGGTCCACTCAGTAGGAAGTGTGAAGAAAGAAAACAGCAATGTCATTGACGGGATGGTGAAAGACAGTACTAGCCCAATGGAGGAGTGTTTCTTTAGTCAGAGTCCAAATTTGAATCAGTGTCATACCATCTCCACTGGAGAGCAGCCCCCTGAGTGTACAGGATGGGAGAAAGCCTTCAGCTTTGACACAAAACTTATTCAACAGGAAATAATTAATTCTGGGGAAAGACCTTTTAAATGTGAAGAATTAATGGAAAACTTTAGCTATAATTCTCAACTTAATCAGGGTCAAGATAGCTACACTGGAGAGAAGCCCCATCAGTATAAGGAGTGTGGCAAAGCCTTTAGCATCAGTGCAAAATTAATTTGGCATCAAAGACTTCACAGTGGGGAGAAGCCCTTCAAATGTGTAGAGTGCGGTAAAAGCTTCAGTTACAGTTCCCATTATATTACACATCAGACAATCCACAGTGGGGAGAAGCCCTATCAGTGTAAGGTGTGTGGAAAAGCCTTCAGTGTTAACGGGAGTCTCAGTAGGCATCAGAGAATCCATACAGGAGAGAGGCCCTATCAGTGCAAGGACTGTGGGAGCAGCTTTAGCTGCAGTTCTGCGTATATCATACATCAGAGAATCCACACTGGAGAGAAACCTTACGAGTGTAATGACTGTGGGAGAGCTTTCAATGTTAATGCAAAATTAATTCAACATCAGCGGATCCACACTGGAGAGAAACCTTATGAATGTACTGAGTGTGGGAGAGGCTTCAGGTGCAGTTCCCAGCTTAGGCAGCATCAGAGCACCCACACTGGAGAGAGGCCGTTTCAGTGTAAGGAGTGTGGAAAGGCCTTTAGTAGTAATGCAAAACTCATTCAGCATCAAAGAATTCACACAGGGGAGAAACCCTATGAGTGTACTGAATGTGGAAAAGCCTTTGGCGTCAAAGGGAAATTAATCCAGCACCAGAGAATCCACACGGGTGAGAAACCCTATGAGTGTAAAGAATGTGGCAAAACCTTCAGGTGTAACTCACAGCTTCGGCAGCATCTGAGAATCCACACCGGGGAGAAGCCCTACGAGTGTAATGAGTGTGGAAAGGCCTTCAACGTTAATGCGAAGTTAATGCAGCATCAGAGGATTCACACTGGGGAGAAACCCTTTGAATGTAATGAGTGTGGGAAATGCTTTACTTCTAAAAGAAACCTACTTGATCATCACCGAATCCACACTGGAGAAAAGCCCTACCAATGTAAGGAATGTGGGAAAGCCTTTAGCATCAATGCCAAACTAACTAGGCATCAGAGAATACACACTGGGGAGAAACCTTTCAAATGTATGGAATGTGAGAAAGCATTCAGCTGTAGTTCTGACTATATTGTGCATCAGAGAATCCATACTGGAGAGAAACCCTTTCAGTGTAAGGAGTGTGGAAAAGCCTTCCATGTTAATGCTCATTTAATTCGGCATCAAAGAAGCCACACTGGAGAGAAACCCTTCAGATGTGTGGAGTGTGGCAAAGGCTTCAGCTATAGTTCTGACTGTATTATACATCAGACGGTACATACTTGGAAGAAACCCTTTGTGTGTAATGTGTGTGGGAAAGCCTTCAGGTTTAGCTTCCAACTTAGTCAGCATCAGAGCATCCACAGTGAAGAAAAGTCTTAATGAAAGGGATGTAGAAAATTGTCAGCATTAATGCTGAACTGGATCAAGTGTCCTCAGATTCACCGTGGTGGAAAACCCTGAAAGGGAAATTAATATGGCTGAGTCTTCATAGGGAAACAAGTCTTTTTCATTTTACTCAATTTTAAATCAAGAATGATGACCAGTTTTCAAATAACATCCAAAAATAAATAGTTTGGTTTATACCAACAACCAATAGAAAATATAATGAAGGAAAATATTCCATTCCCAATAGCATCAAGAAGAGTCAATTTTCTGGGTATAAACTTATTATGTAGGACTTATGTGGAGAACTTACAGATCTTCACTGAGGGCCACAGAAGGGAAGTAAAGTGGAAGAAAGCAATACTTTCTTCTTAGAAAAACTCTTTAACTACTTACCTAAATTAATTTATTGCCCTTTAATTTTTGACAACAAGCATGCATCAGTTTGTAAAGAGGTATAACAATAAAGCTTTCCTTAAGGGAAAAATATGAGTAAATCTTTTTATTTTCATGCAATGGAGAAAATCTTTCTAAGCATCAGATGAAAGCTAGAAACCAACCATGAGGGAAAATACTGATAAATTGACTTCAAAATTGAATCTTTATGCTTTTGTTTTGAATAACTCCAAATAAAAGATAAAGCACCAAAAGTGGAAATAAATTTGTAAAATTCGTGTTATTAACATGTGGTACATAATATACAAAGAGATCTTACAGTTAAGAGAAATTCTAAAACCCAGCAAACAACAATAGCAAGCAGCTTTTAAAAAAGATATAAAAGTGACAATGGAAGATGTTCAGTCTAAGGAGTACTCTAAGGAGTAAAAATTAAAAGCATACAGTCACACATAGTAAGCCCTCAAACCTCTGTCCCACATCAAGATGAACACAGACTCTCAGACACACAGTATACCCCACAGCACCCCTTTCAAACCCATACCTGCTCCTGCACTCTCTGTAGCTTAGAAGACCAGTGTTTTCTGGGAGTACTGTTTTGTGTACCTCAGAGAAACCACTCCTGCCAGAAAGCTAATGACATGGTGTAGCACCTCAGCAGAATGTCCAGGACCACTGTGTAAGTGACCCCTCCCCACCCAACTCCAGCTTCTGGAAGCTGCACATGGGTGGAGGCAGACCCTGGAGGCCCCCCGGCCACGGGAGAGCATAGTCCTTCACCCAATCATCTTGGCCTACTCCTCTGGGCAGTTCTAGACCACACAGACCCAGAAGTGCCCCAGGCCATAGGAACCAAGTTCTTCATTTATTTACAGAAACACTGAAAACCAAAGACAGATGGCACTGCCCCTGGTCACACAGCAAATCAGTGGCTAGCTAATGTGTCCCCTTACCCAGGTGAGAGAAGAGGGTAGAAGGCTGTGGCTCACCCCACCCCTCCTAGGTCATGAATATTCTCCAGCTGGTCTCTGGATGTAACGGGAGATGGGGACAGAAGTCCTGCAGTCCTGGCTCCAGGTGGAGTCTTAGCACCGTCTCTGCTGTGGCAGGACCAAGGCAGGGACTCTAGGAAGGCTGAGAATCACTGAGGACGGAACGTATCTTCCAGATCTGCCCCCCAATCCTGTGTGAACTTGGCCTCTGGGTCTCAAGGCTATTGATCTGCAGGGTTGGGGCTGGACCTAGGGTGTAAGGCCCATTTCACCCAGACGGCTCCTGAGAGTTTTCTCCTCTGTAGCTTTGTTACTATCCATGGCAGGTCCCCTGCTTAGATCCCAAGGATACAAGGGTGAAGAAAGTAGATAACTGCAGTCTCATGAAGTCATGTGGCCCCTATGGCCCAGAAGTCCTGACACCTGTCGCCTCGATGTTCACTACTCCAGCGAAGAAGCTGCCTGGGTCCAGTCGAGGCCTTCCAGAGACTAAAAAGAGCCATGGCACTGGAGACCTCGCAAAAGCACTTCTTTTCTCAACAGGAGCCATGAGCCTGGAAGGGTCAGGATTAAATCAAGTGTCTCAGTCCAGGTCAGCATGTTCCATCCCTGCAGCACAGGGCACCCTTCTGCCCAGGCCTGTCACACTGGAAGGGACCTCAGAGAATACCTGGTCCTGCCCTGTCCAGATCAGGAGGGAAAACTGAGGCTCAGAAGAAAACATGGCTGCTTCCGGGCATCCAGTAGGTCTGAGAAGCCTGGTGAGCAGAGGCCCAATCAGGGAGGGAGGGTGTGTGCAATGGGTGGAGGCAGGGCTTCTGTGACATCTGGTCGGGGTGGGCGTGGGTGGGGGGGACAAGAGACAGCACAGCCTCCCCTGGGTGGCAGCCCTCTCCTTGTGGTGAGGCCGGGGGTTCTGAGAAGAGGCTCCTAAGATGTTCCTATGACCTCTCCACCTCTGACATCCCTGTTCTTCGCAGACCATAGCCCCACTCTGCTGTGCTTTCTTCTGACAAGGAACTGAGGACACCCCTTCCCTTACATAGTCCACTCAGTTCAATTGAACATTTGTGGACCCATCCACAGGCCAGGGTTACCGAAGTGCCTGGGGAATCCGAGAGGAGCGAACTTCGGTCTTCTTCGCCGCAAGCTCCCTGCAGTCCCTTCCTCCTTCTCTCGGGCCCTATTCGCACCACAGACCACGTGGTCTCAGCAAATCCCACACCTCACAGGGTTGCTGGGGCTTCCGCCCGAGGTCTGAGCCCGCTCTGCGGGGACCCGGCGTTCTCCGCCTGCTCCTGGGCTTCCCGGGGCCGACTCTGGGTCCCGCTCCGGCTCTGGTTTCCTACCCTCCTCTCCCCGCTCACCAGCCCCTGCCCTGCGCAGGTCAGCGCTCAAGTGTTTCCAGTGCCCCTGAAACGTGCCCCCCCTCCCCCCCCACGCTCCTGGCCACTGAAATCCCACCCACACTCAGCCGAAGCCCAGCCTCCAGGAAGCCCTTCCAGCGGCGCGGCCGCATTCACCTCTCTCGCCCCTCTCCTCGGCTCGCCAAGGTAAGGGGTCGTCCTGCCCAGGGTTTGACGCATCTCCGGGGCTCCGGGGCCCACCTGCTGCAGGTGGGGGCCTGAGGCTCTCGGTCCCATCCGTCGTGGGCCATAGACGTGCGGCGCTGGCAGCCGGTGGCCGCCTCCCTTCCCGTCGCCCTTGGGCGCGCGCCTTGTCGCCCTGGGATTCTGTTTTGGCCTCGAAGTGAGAGAGAGCGGAGAGGACGGGCCCGCGGGTCCAGGGCTCGGAGGCCGGCGCTGTGGGCACGAGGAGCCAGCCATTAAGACGAACAGACCGCCAGCTTGGCCCCTGCTGCCCCCGGCGGCCGGTCCGCTCACTGCAGGGCGGGAAGAAACGAACTAGGAGCGCGAGGTTGCCGGGGTCACCTTGGCGCGGGCCGGCTCTCCCTGCCCAGGTCCTGAGGAGTCTCCCGGGCGGAGTCCTGGGGCAGCGGGTCTGAGCCCTTGACGGTAAGTCTCCTGGTGATCCGCGGAGTGGGGGTGGGGGAGGACACGATCTTAGAGACCAGGGCGCGGGGGTGGGAGTCGGGTTGGGGGAATGCTGGGGTGCGTGAAGCCGCGGAATTGGACTGTGTGCGGCCAGGACCCCGAGTTCTGCAGGTCAGTCAGAAGGATGCATAGAAGGCATTGCAAACTTTTCTTAAAAGAAGCACAAGGTATTTCCACCCTCACTCCTACCCTCCATGAAATCTGACTCGAGGCTTATATTGTGAACACAATATAGAGCTTCTGTAGGACTGCGTGCCGTGCTTAGTTGCTCAGTTGTGTCTGACTCTTTGCGATCCCATGGACTGTAGCCCGCCAGACTGCTCCGTCCTTGGGGATTCTCTAGGCAAGAATACTGGAGTGGGTTGCCATGCTGTCCTCCAACCCTGGGATTGAACCTGGTCTCCCATGTTGCAGGTGGGTTCTTTACTATCTGAGCCACCAGGTGAACGCAGGTAAATAGAACTGCTGTGGAACTTCGAGGAGGGGTCAGTTCCAGGCCCCTGGGAGTAAGGGGAAAGGGCTTTGCCTAAACATCCCTTGGGAGGTAAGAGGTCGTTCCATCAGGAAAAGTGAAATACAGAATTGAGAACACAGGCGTTCAGTAGCCAGGCTGTGGGGGTGAGATGGGTAGGAAGAACCTACAAGATGGGGGAGGTGGGACCCACCACCATGCTTTCCTGGGAAGGGCTCAAAGTAAGGAGTGGTGAGTTGGAGGCTCCTCAGGACAGGAAGGAAGGGAGAGGAAGCAAAGGGACCCAGGGAACTGTGAGGAGTGTCCTTTACCTGGAGAACTTTTCCCCGCCTCCCTCCCTGATCTCCTTGGTTGGTTAGCACTGTGTCCCCTGTTCTGGGTCCTCACCTCACCTTCGTCTAATTAATATCATTTTCCGCCTTCCCTACTTGGAGCTGCTGGTTTACTGACTCACCTTGCGGACCACAAGCTCATTGTGGGTAACTCATTGGACGAGGCCAGAACTTCAGTTCAGTCCTCAGTCATGTGTGACTGCGACCCCATGAACTGCAGCACACCAGGCTTCCCTGTCCATCACCAACTCCTGGAACTTACTTAAACTCATGTCCATTGAGTTGGTGATGCCATCCAACCATCTCATCCTCTGTTGTCCCCTTCTCCTCCTGCCTTCGATCTTTCCCAGCATCAGGGTCTTTTCCAATGAATCAGTTCTTCACATCATGTGGCCAAAGTATTGGAGTTTCAGCTTCAGCATCAGTCCTTCCGGTGATATTCAGGACTGATTTCCTTTAGGATGACTGGTTGGATCTCTTTGCAGTCCAAGGGACTCTCAAGGGTCTTCTCCAACACCACAGTTCCAATACCACCTCCAACATTCACAAGCTGGGTGGAACTTGCCTGTGAATAATTTCTGTTGAGTGGGTAATGTCAGTGAATTAGTAAGGGAAGAAGTGTTTCATGCCTGTGTTTATATGGTTGTAACATTTTCATCCACAGCAGGGGCCCTAGTCAATTCTCTGGAGGCTCTCCTGCAGAAAGAGAAATTCCAGGGTGGGGGAGTGGCACCCTGAGTACCACCATCAAATGCTTTGGGATGTGAATACAAATATCTTCAGTTCAGTCGCTCAGTCATCCGACTCTTTGCGACCCCATGAACTGCAGCATGCCAGGCCTCCCTGTCCATCACCAACTCCTGGAGTTCACTCAAACTCACATCCATCAAGTCGGTGATACCATCCAGCCATCTCATCCTCTGTCATCCCCTTCTCCTCCTGCCCCCAATCCCTCCCAGGATCAGAGTCTTTTCCAATGAGTCAACTCTTCACATGAGGTGGCCAAAGTACTGGAGTTTCAGCTTTAGCATTATTCCTTCCAAAGAACACCCAGGACTGATCTTTAGAATGGACTGGTTGTATCTCCTTGCAGTCCAAGGGACTCTCAAGAGTCTTCTCCAACACCACAGTTCAAAAGCATTAATTCTTCGGTGCTCAGCTTTCTTCACAGTCCAACTCTCATATCCATACATGACTACTGGAAAAACCATAGCTTTGACTAGATGGGCCTTTGTTGGCAAAATAATGTCTCTGCTTTTGAATATGCTATCTAGGTTGGTCATAACTTTCCTTCCAAGGAGTAAGCATCTTTTAATTTCATGGCTGCAGTCATCATCTGCAGTGATTTTGGAGCCCACAAAAATCAAGTCTGACACTGTTTCCACTGTTTCCCCATCTATTTCCCATGAAGAGATGCTAAGTGGTTAGAATTGGGTTGCTCTTCGATTGCCCACCAGAGGGCGAACAAATCCTTGCCCGTTAGACTGTCTCTGGCCAGGGTCTCTGGGCACGGAGGGGTACCTACCTGCATCTTGCTGGTTCTTCTCTTACCAAAGCAAAGGTGAGAAAACTACCAGCTAAACTTTTTGGGGTTTGGTGGATGAAGAGGAAGAAGGGGAAAATGCTACCTATTGGGACTTGCACGGCCTCTAACTCATTGACACAAAGTCTGTTTTCATTGGTTTTTTAATTGTGGTAAGATACACGTAACATGAACTTTACCGTTTTAACTATTTTAAAGTGGCATTCGTACTTTCACAGTGCACTGATCACTACTATCTAGTTTCAGACCTTTTCATCACCCCAGAAAGAATCCCATGACTATTAAGCAGTTGCTCCCTGTACCCCCATCCCCACCTTCCAATCCCTAGAAACTACTAATCTGTTTTCTCTATATATAGATTTGACTATTCTGGGTATTTCATGTAAATGGTCTCTGATCTCTGTTGTGGCTCAGATGGTAAAGAATCTGCCTACAATGCAGGACACCCTGATTTGATCTCTGTATCAGAAAGATCTCTTGGAGAAGGGAATGGCAACCCACTTCAGTATTCTTGCCTGGAGAATTCCATGGACAGAGGAGCCTGGAGGGCTATAGTCCATGGGGTCACAAGGAATTGGACACGACTGACTGAAGAACACTTTCATTTTCATTCTGGGTATTTCATGTAAATGGCCTCATACAATATGGAGCTATTGTATCTGTTTTTTTACGTAGTGTAATGTTTTCAAGGTTCATCTAAGTTGTAGCATGTATGTGTCCTTCCTTTATTTTTATTGGCGACTGATATTCTAGCATATGGAGAAAGCACATCTTGCCTATCCATCCGTTTGTTGATGGACTCTTGGGTTGTTTGTTTGTACCTGTTGGCTATTGCGAATAATGCTGCTGTGAACACTGGTATACAAAAATCTGTTTGAGCCTCTGTTTTCAGTTCTTTTAGGTATATACGTAGGAGTGGAATTGCTGGGTCATATGGTAATTTTGTTTAAGTGAGTGGTTTTGGCTGCTCTGGGTCTTTGTTGCAGTGCACAGCTGTTCCTTGCTGCGCACAGGCTTTCTCTGGTTGAGGTGAGCAGGAGCTACTCTCTAGTTGTGGTGGGTGGGCTTCTCACTGTGGTGGCTTCTCTCTTTGCAGAGCACAGGCTCTAGGGTGCATGGGCTTCAGTAGTTGTGATGCATGCGTGGGCTTAGTTGCCCTGTGGAATTTTAGTTCACCAACAAGGATCAAACCCATATCCCCTGCCTTGGAAGGTAGGTTCTTTACCACCAGGCAAGTCCCCACTCCCATTCTTATCAGAAGTTGACAGTTCAGCTCTTGGCGTTCTCATGTCTGTCCTGAGAGTGCCCAGGAAGCACCCCTCCAGGCTGCTGCAGCCAAGTGGCCCCTGTTCCTATTGTCCTCCGTCTTCCTGCACTCCAATAGAAGGCTGTGTGGGGTTGTGCAAACCTGGTCTCAAACTCTTAACTCTAGCCCTTCCTTGCTGTGTGATCTTGAGCAAGTTATTCAAACTCTCAAAGCATTAGCTCCCTTCAGTGTCACCTCCCTCCTGGGTCAGCTCTGAGAGTGGGCTATGATGATGATGCAGGAAATGAACGTCTAGTGCCCAGCAGTGTTCTGGATTGTGATCCAGACCCTAGGCCCCTTCATGAACCCTCTTCTCCAGGGGCTGCCTCGCTGACCACTGGGGTCCTCTCACTGGTCTCTCTCAGGCTGGCAGGCTGTCTGAAACTGACAGACGTGGTCTTTTTTTAACTTTTCATAATTTTTTTTTCAAAACAGAGGTCCTAGATGAGAGAACAAACAGCATGAGGGTGGAAATATAGTCAGTGCTCAAAATATTCCTGTCTTTTGGGAAGTAAACCACTAAACTACTTATTAAGAAATGCTTTGAGCAAACAGTTCCTCCTGTTTAAGTCCAGACTGACTCCTTTTTCCTGAGAACACACTGATCACAACTTTCTTTTTTCTTCTTCTTCTTCTTTTTTTTTTTTTTTTTAAATATTTAGTTATTTGGCTGCACCCAGCCTTAGTTGCAGCATGTGGGATCGTTTAGCCGCTGCACGTGGGATCTTGTTCCCTGACCAGGGATCAAATCTGGGCCCCTTGTGTTGGGAGCTGGGAGCATCAAGTCTTAGCCACTGAACCACTAGGGAAGTCACCTAGGGACAGACCTTAAATACAGGCATTACCTAGAAGACCAAAGGCAGCGATAATAGTTTTGGAGACAAGGGCTGTGTTCATGAGTGGGGAGAGAGAAAGGGAGAGACAGAGAGCTTTGGATATTGGAAGTCAGGGGTGGTAAAAGATTTCTTTGTAAGCAGCAGCAATTTCAGTACTTACACTTCAAAAGAAGGAAGGCAACAAGTGAGAAAAAGCAGAACAGAGTCAGTGTGTTCAGTGGGAGGGGTGGGCCATGACTGGAGGTGAACAAGGGGAGCAGAGCAGAAGAGGTCCGGGCTTGTCACCCCTTCCCCTCCTGCCAGAAAAGGACCACCAAACAGAGGGATTTAGGCGGTGCCTCTCTAGTGGGGTCCCCAGACCACTAGCAGCAGCATCACCCTCACTGGGGAAGTCACTAGAAATATCAAGTCTCAGACCCCACACCAGTTCAGTTCAGTTCAGTCCCTCAGTTGTGTCCAACTCTTTGCGACCCCACGGACTGCAGCACACCAGGCTTCCCTGTCCACCACCAACTCCCGGAACTTACTCAAACGCATGTCCATTAAGTCAGTGATGCCATCCAGCTATCTCATCCTCTGTCATCCCCTTCTCCTCCTGTCTTCAGTCTTTCCCAGTATCAAGGTCTTTTTAAAAGAGTTATTTCTTTGCATCATGTGGCCAAAGAATTGGAGTTTCAGCTTCAGCATCAGTCCTTCCAGTGAATATTCAGGACTGATTTCCTTTAGGATGTATTTCCTTTAGGATGTGAAGAGAAGCGCAAGGCAAAGGAGAAAAGGAAAGATATACCCATTTGAATGCAGAGTTCCAAAGAATAGCAAGGGTAGATAAGAAAGCCTTCCTCGACAATCAGTGGAAAGAAATAGATGAAAACAATAGAATGGGAAAGACTAGAGATGTCTTCAAGAAAACAAGAGATACCAAGGGAACATTTCATGCAAAGATGGGAACAACAAAGGACAGAAATGATATGGACCTAACAGAAGCAGAAGATATTAAGAAGAGGTGTCAAGAATACACAGAAGAACTATACAGAGAAGATCTTCATGACCCAGATAATCGTGATGGTGTGATCACTCACCTAGAGCCAGACCCCACCCCAGGGCCGCAGAATCAGAATCTCCTGTGGTGGGCCCAGTGCTGGGTTTTAACAAGCCCTCCAGGTGTTGAGCACTCCAATGTAAGAATCACTGGTGAGGCCTCCGCAGAGAAGAGTTCCCTGATCCTCACTTTCTGAGAGAGACTGGTGAGAGATGAGAGGTGACAGGGCTGGCCTCCCTGTGTCCACGGGGTTCACCTGGAGATGAGAATGTGAAACTGCTGCTAGGTGTAGCTCCACCCAGCTCTCCATCTTTGCGCAAACACTGGCTCACATGGGGTGCCCTGAACCCATTCCTTGAAAAATGTCTCACTGCACCTGGCCTCCTGCCGTGAATTTATTGGGCAGATCCCAGTCTTATCCCAGGATTCTTATCCCAGCCTTATCACTGAAGGCAGCCCAGCTCTGCAGTGGCTGAGGTCACACCCGGTAACTGATGAGCCATCCAGGGCCCTACACCTGACCCAGGGCTTAATTATCAATTAGTCTAAACTAGCAGCCTGCAGCACAAGGGGCAGTGCCTGAATGAGGGAGGGGTGGATGAAGCTGGAGGAAGAGATTCCCATTACTAACCAGATGTGTGCAGTTCTCACCTCCTGTCTCCAGGGTCTTACCTGCCTACGGAGGTGAGTTGCATGCTGTGAGGGACTGGTGAGTGCTCGTCTTGCTGGCAGGGTGAATCTCTGCTCTAGCATTTTGTGCTGAAGCTTGAGAAAGAGAGTTGCCTTTATTCCCAGTTCTGAGGGTGGAGCAGAGAAGGGAATTGGTGATGCTGACTCTTCCTTGGACACTTTAGAAAGCCTTGTCTTATTCTTAGGATGTAATCCTTCTCATCCATGAAATCCTGTCTAAATGGCTTCACTGCCTTTAAGCTTTACCCACACGTGGGCCTGGGCTCTTGCCCGTCTCTCTCTGTGCATCCCCATCCCCCTGGCTGGAAAGGTGTGTGCTCTGCCCTTCCACCACCCTCATGGCCAGCCCAGACCTGGTGTCCCAGTTAAAGGAGACTGCTGCATGTCTTGGCAAGTTTGCTGAATTATTTAAACAAGTAATTAAGAATTGGGCTTCCCTGGTGGCTCAGTGGTGGGAAATCCGCCTGCCAGTGCAGGAGACCTGGGTTTGATCCCTGGGTGGGGAAGATCCCCTGAAGAAGGAAATGACAACCCACTCCAGTATTGTTGCCTGGAGAATCCCATGGACAGAGGAGCCAGGGGAGCTACAGTCCTTGGGGTCTTAGAGTTGGACACAACTTAGCAATTAAACAATAACAACAGTTAAGAATCATGAGAACCTCAGATTGCCAGTTGGGGGAAATGACAAAGAAAGGACCTGGTTGAGGAAAAAGGCTCATGGTCCAACAATTTTAATTTAGGTCTAAAGAGCCACAGGCATGCAAAATATATCCCAAGTTTTGCAGTGACATCCTCCTGCCATTCCTCTTTCCTACTTGTCAATTTCTATTCCTAAGGGCAGCACCCTTCCTAATTTGTTAAGTCTATACAAGCATATGCAAAGATAGGTTATAATTTCCATCCTTTTACACGAAAGCTGTGCATTATACACATTGAATCCACTCCTTCCCCATTAACTTTCCTTGGAATTTTCCACGTCCAGACATCAGCGTCCTTATTCTTCTTCACAATTGTGTCATATTCCACTTTACGCATATTACTGTGACTTATTTTACCACTCCTTCTTACAGATTTTGGGTTCGTCCAGTCATTTATCACAAGCAATGCTATAATGCTTCCATTTAGACATAGATTATTTAGCTTATATTTGAGGGTAACTTGAGGATAAATTCCTAAAAGTGGAACTGCTGGGGATTAGGTAACTACATCGAGACAGTGGTGGATAGTACCCTCCTTCCTCTGATGGGAAGGAAGGAAGGAGACAGTTGAGAGCCAGACACAGCAGGATTTGAAACTCTTCTCTGTGCTTTCTAGCTGATTGCCTACCCACTCAGAACCTCAGTGTTTAAAGCCTGTCACATGTGGCCCGCAAAAGTGTGCGGATGAAATGGGACCAGCTATGTGAAGTATTTGATTCAGGGCCACAGGCACAGTGAAACCACCAAGTGTCAGGAGGAACTTCCCAAGGGCAGGCAACCTGGGTACCCCATGGTATCTGAGAGCTGAGGACCGAGCCTGGTTTTCAAGGCATTGGTTCCAACTGGAAGATACCGTTTTCAGCCCTGCCTGTCGTCTTGTCCCTATAGCTTCTGATCTGTCCTGTCAGCGGAATGCTGGGTCTCGCCTGGGACTTCTGGGGTTGGCTTTTGGGCAGCCTGAAGGAAGGCCTTTGGTTTGCCTTCAATCCTCAAAGCTCTGGTTCCTGGCACAGCCCTCAGATAAACGCACTATCTGCCTTGTATTAAGTGTTTGCCACTGGCCTTGTATCATTCTGAGTATTCCACATGCAAGTTTGCATTCGGTTCTCAGAATTAACTCCTAGGATGGGAAAGATTAAATCCCCACCAGCCAACCTCTTCATCCTTCTGCAGCCTCGCTTGAGGCTTGTTGCATGACCAGAGTTCTTCCATGCTGTCCCCTCTAGGGGAGAGAGACCCCGTGATGTGTGTATGGTTTCCTGTGGTCTCATGTTTCTTTTACCCGGTGGATGAACTCTCATTTGAAAACGCTATGCAGTGGTCAAGAATCTGCCTGCCAGTGCAGGAGACGCGGGTTCGATCCCTGGGTCAGGAATATCCTCTGGAGTGGGAAATGGCAACCCACTCCAGTATTCTTGCCTGGAGAATCCCATGGACAGAGGAGCCTGGTGGGCTACAGTCCGTGGGGTTGCAAAGAGTTGGACTCTACTGAGCACGCAAGCACGATCATTGCTCAACAGTGTGTATGCACTTAATGCCACTGGCCTGATCTGTACGTTCAAATTAAAGGGTGAGTTTAATTTTAGAGGATAGAAGTGCAGTCTGTGTGTCTAGAAGGAAAAACAAAACACACACCTGGTACTATTATAACATCTCAAAGTGTCCAAGTGACGTTTCACCCTCAGCACCATCGCTGCCAACATTTAGTATCAAAAGTGAGTCTGTGACCAATGGCGAATCCTCTCCCTCAGAGGCGTGTTCTCACGGTCTTCTCAGTAGACCCCAAAGATCGCATCCACACGTCAGCATCTCTTCTCTCCTTTGCTGCAGGGGATCGGGACGAATTGGGGACTCAGGATCTGTGTGACAAACTCATTCATTTCTCAAGCCCTGGAACCAGGTGGCTCAGGCACTTCATTGACCGAAAACCATGAGTGAAGAGAAGGAAGAGGCCTCGTTCGGTGTGCTCCCGATTTATGATGAGCCTGAGAAGAGGGGGGACGTGCCAGAGAGCCCTGATGCTTCCTCCCAGCCGGAGCACCATGCATGGTCTCAGCTGGGCGAGGTGTGCGGTTCCCCGGAGCAGCCCCTGGGCTCCCTGAGGCAGCACGGCCCAGCTTATCAAGAGATGACCTGTGCGAGTCCCCAGCAGTGGGCCCCCCAGGCCCTGGTCGGATCTGAGCTGCCAGCCACTTGGCTCTCCAAGGCAGAATCTGAAGATGCAGCATGCGGTTTCAGGTAAGTCTCCCCTGAACCAGGCTGGCCTGGGGCGGTGAACTTGCTCTGGAGAGGGCGTCTCCACCCATCTCACTTCCCGTCCGTCTCCTCCCTCTTTCCTCCTGTGTCACAGCCCCCCACCAGGAACGGAGTTTGGTAAGTCCTACCTGGGATGGTGTGAGCAGGCAGGGTGCAGCCGGCAGCTGGGCTTCAGAGTGGGGGTACCTTGGGGCGTGAGAGCAGCCTTCTCCCTGGGTCCTGTGATGCTGTTGCTGCCAGACCCTACCTCTCTGAGCAGGTGGCCGCTGGTCTCTCCCTGTAGGTCAGCCTTGTCCTTCGCCTGGTCCCGCTGAAGAAGTCTTGTCATTCCTCAGAGCAATTGTACGTGTCTTTTTTTTTTTTTTTCAACCTGGCATCTTTCCCTTCCTATTCCCCTCTCCTGCCCCAACAAGAAGTTAGTAGGAAGAGGGTGAGGGCGTGTGGTGTGTCTGTACCCTTACTCTCTCCCCCATAGGTGGTGGGTGCATGGAGCCCCTGCTTCTTTGGACCTGGGCTCCCCTCCTTCTGTCACCAGTGTGTAGGGCCTCAGCTGTCAGGGTCGCATTTAGAGTGACCTCCTCAGAGGGACTCTGAGCCAGGCTCTGCTGTCATCACTGAACTCAAAAGTGTCTAAGATATGGCCTGTTTGTCAGGGAGGCCACCCTGGCCTGGTGCAGAAGGATGTCAGTGCTCTGGGGACCCCAGTTGAGGACACGGTCCTGCCTGAGGATCAGAGACGAGCTGGTGGATTCAGGCTTAGGAACAGGCTGGCCCCCATTGATGAGAGCAGGTCAAGGCTGTGACCCTTTGGGGGCCACCCCAGCCTCCCGTTCCAGATGATGTGGTGGTTAGGCAGAGGGCCCCACATAAGTCCTGGAAGGTTGGCCGACTCCGCCATGGGAAGAAAGTCTATGCAGTGGCTGTTAGCGGCTCAACTCACCACGTGTACACGTGTGGCCACGGCTACATCAGAGTGTGGGATGAGAGTGCCCTGCATGCCTGGGACCAGGCGCCCCGGGCCCAGCTCAACTTCCAGGTGAGGGGTCCTCCAGAAGGCCGGGGGAGCTTGGGGATGACCTCTGTCCTGACACTGAGAGCCCATGCTTCCTAGAGACCATTTGAGAATGTTGGCCCTTCCAACAGGACCGTGACAGCTGTGTCTTCACCTGCAAGCTGTTCCCCGATGAGCGGAGCCTGATCACGGGGGGTCTGTCCCAGAGCCTGACACTTTGGGACTTGGCACCCACCCCCCGTGTCAGGGCACAGCTGGCCTCCACCGGCCCTGTGTGCTATTCCTTGGCTCTCTCTTCCAACGCCCAGATCTGCGTGGCTTGTTTCAAAGGATTTGTTGAAATTTGGGATTTGCAGAACCAAATCTTGATCAGGTATGACCCCAGGGGGTGAGGTGCAACGGTGAGGCTTTTGGGAAGCTTGGGCTGCTTGCCCTACCTCACTTCCTCCTCTGCAGTAGGACGAGGTGAGTCCGTGTGGAGGACACATATGGGCTGCGTATCTAAGGACTTCCTGGGCCCCAGACTTCTGAGGGTTCCACCGATGCATGAACCTCTGAGTTGTTTTCCCACCAGGAAGCATGAAGTCCCCATATACGGATCCCAGTGTGTGGACATCACGGGCAATAAACTCTGGACAGGAGGTGAAGACACCAAACTATATTCCTGGGACCTGAGGAGCTACCAGAGGCTGCAGCAACAAGATTTACGGCATGAGGTGCCCGCATGGCTACCGCGGGTCTGAGTGTGGTCCCTGGGGCCCGGGAGCTGTGGGTGCCTGCAGAAGTGGGGTGGATGAATGATGGGCATGGCCTCTTTGAGTGCTGACCCCCAACGTCCTCCCTTGACAGATCCTCAGCATCACCCATGACCCCAGTGAGGAGTGGTTGTTAGTAGGCTTGAGAATGAGTGACATCGTAATCGTGCACACAAACCGGAAGGAAAAGTTTAAGGCTGTCCTACAGAAATACGTCTACCATCACAATCTCAAGTTTGCCTCCTGTGGTGAGTGAGCAGGCCGGGGACACCTCCGGGTGCCCTGTCGCCTGACAAGCTGTCTGCTCATCTGGGGAGCCTGGGCCCGGCTTCCTTTCAGACTGTTTAGTTGTCCGCTCTTTGGCCCCAGAACTGGCCGGACCAAGGTCTCCGGCCACCTTCCCATTGCCTTCGCCTCTGCTTCCACCCACCACCCGTTTTTCTCCCCTGCTGGCATGGCTAAGTTTTCTTCTTTCTTCTTCTTCTTATCACTGATTTATTTGGCTGAACCAGGCCTTAGTTGCGCCAGGCAAGCTCTTAGTTGCAGCATGTAGGATCTGTCTAGTTCCTTGACCTGGGATTGAATCTGGGCCCCCTGCGTTGGGAGTGCGGAGTCTTAGCCACTGGACCACCAGGGAAGTCTCTTTCCTCCTTCTTTCCACCGGGGAAGTCTCGTTCCCTCTGCTTCTCTGACTCTGTCTGTAATGGTAGCTTCCTACACGGAACCACAGCCCAAAGACACCAACCAAAGACAAGAGGAACGAAGCCCCATGTGATTGGCCTGTTGTTCAGTGACTCTCCCCCCGGGAATCTGGGTGTGGCAGGCTGAAGATGGAATGGTTTGGGTCATGTCTCTGAGTTTTATAGATGGGGGAAGCTGAGGCAGAGAATGAGTGGTTCCTTCCCTGGTCTCGTTGGGAGCAGAGCTGGGGCTGGAAGGCAGGCGTGGTCTCTGCCCCCTCCATCTGTCTTTTCTCTGCCAGGGAGCTATTTTGTGGCCACAATGAATGAGACGATCCGCTGCATAGCTGCACCTTCTCTACATAGATTGTTTCAGGTACTGGGTGGAGGGGTGTACAAACCCAGGCACTTGGAGCTCACAAACCCCAGACCCCAGATGGTGGGGCCCCAGAGATAGTGCTGGAGAGTACCTCTGAGATGGCACCCAGGGCCATTGAGTACATCAAGGGGGATGAGGGCTCAAGGCCCTGGGAACTCCTGGGCTCCACCTTGAGCCCCGAACCTAGCCTGGCCTCTGGACCAAGCCTCGGGTCTACATGGAGCCTTGAAAAGAGCCCTGTATGACGCCTGAAACACCCCGCATGTTGTTCCTCCGTGGCCTCTCGTTCCCTCCAGGTAGAGGAGTCCGCACACATCCTGTGTTGTGACGTATCTTCTGACAACCAGTATGTGGTCACAGGCTCCAAGAATAGTGCCACGGTTTACCAGCTCTTGTATTGAAGGTCCCGCTGGTCAAGACCCAGTGAAGGCCAGCATGCTGGGAGGGTGACCTTGGGGCGCTGGGCCACTCTGACACCTGCCACTCCCCCTCCTTCTCCTCATGTGTTGGTTATCTGTCCATTCCCCTCTTGCCCAGCACATTCCTAGCCTGCCCTCCAGGTTTTTATTATACAGCTTAAGGATTTTTCCTTTGTTATTTTTCTACCACTGATTTCTGGACTTTGTAATTAATAAAATAGAAAAGCAAAAACCAAAGTGGCTTGGGTGTGTGGTCAGTTGTTTAAACAACAAACTCATCATGATGGATTGCTTATACCCCCTTTCAGCAAATTCCTGAGTGGGTAAAACATTTTAGACCATACTTAGTTTTGTTTATAACTCTTTTTAGGGGTATCAGGGAATTCTTGGACTCTTAAGAAAGCTCAGGAAGCAACGTATGTCCATGTACAAACTTTCAGTTTGTATCCGGATGCTGGTAGACCAACAAAACTCAACTCTTGATGCAGGTTAAAACTCCAGGAGCTGATCTAACCATAGCCAAGGTCTTGATTCTCAATCTGGCATCTGGTGCCAGTCAGAAGCTGCCTGTCTGTTTCAGGGCATCTTCTCATGTTGGTGGATGTGATATTTTGGGTGGTCTTCACCAAACTGAAAAAGACCCAGCTCCCTGAATCAAGCCATATAGGCCTGCTTTACTCCAGCCTCTGCTTGGAGTTGACATGGCTGAGAGAGCTGCTGCTGCTAAGTCACTTCAGTCGTGTCCAACTCTGTGCGACCCCATAGACGGGAGCCCACCAGGCTCCCCTGTCCCTGGGATTCTCCAGGCAAGAACACTGGAGTGGGTTGCCATTTCCTTCTCCAATGCATGAAAGTGAAAAGTGAAAGTGAAGTTGCTCAGTCGTGTCTGACTCTTTAGTGACCCCATGGACTGCAGCCCACCAGGCTCCTCCGTCCATGGGATTTTCCAGGCAAGAGTACTGGAGTGGGGTGCCATTGCCTTCTCTGGGCTTAGACAGGTAGTAGCCTACTAAAGTTTGTAGGTTAAAATTCACCTGGAAGAGGCACGAAGCCTGGGACCAATTGTACCATCCTTTGCATTGAGATACTGTCCAGTACTGGTTCGTGCTGACAGATTACGAGTGAAGAATGTGGCTCCTTTCTGGGCCAAGACCTAAGGAGTAGGGGGATGTCCCCTCCAGGCTCTCTGTCTCCTTCTACCAGCTCCAGGCAAGTGATGTGAAAGTCCAAGGGGATTACAAAACAATGAGATGAAAGCATCCTGTGTCCCCAAATCAAACATGGAGAAGAGCTTCCCCCTTTGGAATATTTCAGGGGAGAAAAATAAACTTGTATTTGAATTGTTATACATGTTATGAATTTGTCACTATAACTCTGAAAATAACAAACTTTTACTTAAAGGGCCAGATAGTCAATATTTTAGGCCTTTTTGCAATTGCTCAGCTCTGTTGTAGCATTCACATATGTGAATGTGACTGTGTGCCAATAAAACTTTGTTTTTAAAAAGAAGCAGTGGGTCACATTTGGTCTGCTGGCTGTAGTTTGCTGACTCCTGCTATAGCCATTGTGCCTCTCAATTATTTATTTATTTAGCTTCCATGGAAAAGTGTACAGAGTAGGGTCCAACAGTAGTCCTGTCCTGGGCTGTAGTGACAATTAGACTCCAAGTGTCTATATATTTTTTACACAGTATTTTTAAAAGGTAGGGAATTCTAAAGATCAAATTCACAAGGTGGGTAATTTCTGGAGACTAGAGAAACTGGATCATAAAAGGATAAAAAGGACAGATTCAACTCTATATGCATTGTTTATTTCTTCAAGGTCAGTTCAGTTCAGCTCAGTTCAGTTGTTCAGTCGTGTCTGACTCTGTGACCCCATGAATTGCAGCACGCCAGGCCTCCCTGTCCATCACCAACTCACATCCATCGAGTCGGTGATGCCATCCAGCCATCTCATCCTTTGTCATCCCCTTCTCCTCCTGCCCCCAATCCCTCCCAGCATCAGAGTCTTTTCCAGTGAGTCAGCTCTTCGCATGAAGTGGCCAAAGTACTGGAGTTTCAGCTTTAGCATCATTCCTTCCAAAGAACACCCAGGACTGATCTCCTTTAGAATGGACTGGTTGGATCTCCTTACAGTCCAAGGGACTCTCAAGAGTCTTCTCCAACACCACAGTTTAAAAGCATCAATTCTTCGGCGCTCGGCTTTCTTCACAGTCCAACTCTCATATCCATACATGACTACTGGAAAAACCGTAGCCTTGACTAGATGGACCTTTGTTGGCAAGGTAACGTCTCTGCTTTTGAATATGCTATCTAGGTTGGTCATAACTTTCCTTCCAAGGAGTAAGTGTCTTTTAATTTCATGGCTGCAGTCACCATCTGCAGTGATTTTGGAGCCCAAAAACATAAAGTCTGACACTGTTTCCACTGTTTCCCCATCTATTTGCCATGAAGTGATGGGACCGGATGCCATGATCTTGGTTTTCTGAATGTTGAGCTTGAAGCCAACTTTTTCACTCTCCTCTTTCACTTTCATCAAGAGGCTTTTAGTTCCTCATCACCTTCTGCCATAAGGGTAATGTTTGTCAAAAAGGAGTTGGCTTCAAGAAAAACCATTAACAAAGTGAAGACAGCCTACAGAAGGGGTAAAAACCTTTGCGAAGATATTTCTGGTGTGGGATTTATATCCAAAATGTGTAAAGAATTCTTAAAACTCAACAACAAAGGAAAAAACGATTTTAAAAAGGGCAGAAGATTTGAATAGCTGTTTTTATAAAGAAGGTACACAGATGGCAATAAGCAAAGGAATAAGTTCAACGTTATCACGGAAACACAAACCAAACCCACAGTGCAAAGGAAAGTTGCAAGAACAGGATGGCTAGAATAAAGAGGACAGACAGTAACAAATTTGCTGGGGTTATGGAGAAACTGGAACCCCCATAACTTGCTGGTGGGATTGTATTAATAGAACTCATTGCAGCCACTTTGAAAGGTAGCTTTTTAAAATGCTAAAGGTAGAGTTATATGACTCAGCAATTCAACTAGATGTATACCCAAGAAAACTGAAAAAAAAAAAAAGATAAAATAAGAGAACTGTACTTTTTCTTCTTTCGTGGAAAGAAGGTAAAGTCCAAGTTAAGAGGAGTCACGATAAGTCAAAGAGTAGTGTAATTTCAAGGCTAGTTACTAAAAGAATACTAAACAAGGGTACAGCTTCCAAGTTAATAGAGGAAAACTACTGGCATAATAGAGTATAATAATATAATAATGCTTTATTATTTATATTTATAATTTATTATTAACAGTACATTGTTTAATTTGATGCGAATCTAAATAAAATTATGTAATAATGACAAACAGAAGATGTGACTAAATACTGAGCCATAAAGTTCAGAGTATTTAATTTTTACAGAATATATTCTAAGACCATAATGCAATTAAGATAGAAATAAACAATAAAAAGGAAACTAGAAATTTCCTGGTTTTGGAAATTAAGAAATATATGTCTAAATAATTAGTAGAGGCTAAATCACAAAGAAACTGGAAGCTATTGTCAACTGAATAATCAAAAATTGAAGGATTAAAAAAAAGTCTAAAAAGAATGGAAGATTTAGCTAAAGCTAAAGTTTGGCCATTCCTAGGTCATCAATGCCAGGCTTCACCTTGCCTTCCAGGGTCACGTGGGAGACTTGCACTGACAGCCCAGGTCTTCCCAGAAACTGAAAATTGGGTCTGGACCGGAGAAAGGTTACAGTCTCCGGAGACAGCAGAAAGAGAATGTGCAGACACGGCCTGGATCGGAGTGGAGGAAGGTGGTCGTGTTCTAGCTGCTAAGTGGTGCCTTTTTGCAGTCCCATGGACTGGGCCAGTTAGGCTCCTCTGTTCATGGGATTCTCCAGGCAGGAACAGTGAAGTGGGTTGCCATTTCCTTCTCCAAGGGATCTTTCCCACCCAGGGATTGGACCCGAGTCTCCTGCGTTCCAGGCGGATTATTTACCGCTGAGCCATTAGGGGAGCACACAGAGGAAGTCGGGGGAAAGGAAGTCAGAAATGGTTTAGGAAAATTTTTCACAGATGTTGCGAGACGAATTGAATCACTCAGCAGTGCTGTATCCATTTCCCCGCAGGAAGATGGGACACTGATCGACCCGCGTGGCTGTGGCTTGTGGTTGAATGGGCTCTCTGCGGACCTAAGCATTTACTTCTGTTCTCTGGCAGCACTTGGGGATCCCTCTACCTGCTGAGTCCGCGGGACCTCTGTAAACGCCACCCTGGAAAGCAGATTATTTTCTGTGAATGGCAGTAAAACATTGTGCCCTCTCTGAGGCTCGAACTCAGGACCTTCAGATTATGAGACTGACGCGCTGCCCACTGCGCTAAGAAGGCTGGCAGACAAGCGACCTTCTTTCTCGCTAAAGGGAAAGTGCCTGCAGCCGCTTCCTTTGGCCTAACCGCCTCGCAAGAGTCGGTGTTTGCCGGCAGAGCGCCGGTGGGTCCCGGGACAGCTGGGGAAGGACGGCTCCTCTCTTCTTCCGGGACTGGAACCGTCTTGCGGCGGGAGGGAGTCCCGCGCCAGCCTGGAGCTCAGGGGGTCGAGAGAGGAGGGGGGCTCGTGCAGCCGCGTTCGCCGTGGGTGGAAGGGCGCGCGCGGCCAGTGGGGTTCTGCGGAGCGAGCAGGAATAGGCGCGGCAGAACACGCGAGGGTCCCTCGCGGGCACAGGCTCCAATCGAAACCGGAGAGCACGCGCCTGGCTTTGGCGGGAGGACGCGCGGCAGGGATGCGCAGAGCAGGGAGGAGGCGGCGCGAGCGGCGGGCGGCGCTGCGGGCGTCCGCCCACACGGCCCCTGTCGCCGGAGCTCTCGGGGCGTGAGCTCGGGCTTGTGTTGCTGACGAACGGCGGGTGTCCGGCTGGACGAAGGCTGGAGGGGGCGACACCCGCTGCAGACGGGCATGGGGGGCGACCCTGAAGGGTGGGAAGGGACCTGGGGCGAGGGCAGGCGGGCGGGAGGAAGAGAGAGGGGTTCGGAAGAATTTGGGGCGTGAACTCTCCAGGCCCTGAGCCGGCCTTAGGAGTGGGGATGAATTAGGAGAAGGGAGAGAAGATTCCAGAAGACTCTTGGATGAGAATTCAGTTGGAAAGACGGAGGGAGAAACCATGCTTGCCTTGGACTTGCCATCTTACTCGTTTATTCAACCTTGTGGTTCTGCTTTCTCCTTCAAATCATTTTGTGTCTTTATTACATATAGAGCATTGCATTTCGGAGAGCAGAAGAGCAGCAGCGTTCCCTCTGCTGCTACTGCTGCTAAGTCACTTCAGTCGTGTCCGGCTCTGTGTGACCCCATAGACGGCAGCCCACTAGACTCCCCGGTCCCTGGGATTCTCCAGGCAAGAACGCTGGAGTGGGTTGCCATTTCCTTCTCCAATGCATGAAAGTGAAAAGTGAAAGTGAAGTCGCTCAGCAGTGTCCAACCCTCAGCGACCCCATGGACTGCAGCCTTCCAGGCTCCTCCGTCCATCGGATTTTCCAGGCAGGATTACTAGAGTGGGGTGCCATTGCCTTCTCCGAGCGTTCCCTCTCAGTTCAGTTCAGTCGCTCAGTCGTGTCCGACTCTTTGCGACCCCATGAATCGCAGCACGCCAGGCCTCCCTGTCCATCACCAACTCCCGGAGTTCACTCAGACTCATGTCCATCGAGTCAGTGATGCCGTCCAGCCATCTCATCCTCTGTCGTCCTCTTCTCCTCCTTCCCTCAATCCCTCCCAGCATCAGAGTTTAGGCAGGGTTTAAAATCTTATTGTTACAAGAATGCAGGGTGGATGGATGAATGAGTGGATGGGCAGAACATATAACATAGAACATATAAGTCAGAAAGCATTCCTTCCTTACTTCTTCACGGGAATTTCTGCTGCCGATCCCCAGAAGGCATGACTACCGAGAAATCACTACCCCATCCCGTTTATCCAACGATTATTACAAGGTACGAGTACTACCTTGGGCTGGGCGGCTTATTCTGTCTCTCAGCCCTTGTGGCATTATTGTTTTCACCAGGGAACTGTGTATTTTCATATCTGGTGGGTCTAGCCCCTTGCCCCCCCGGCCCCTTTCAGGGCTTTGGTGCTAGCTTAACGCAGGTTTCAGGTCATCTCTTGGACAGTCGTTCACACTGGTTCCCTCTTGCTGCTCTGATTTCCCAGGGCACTTAAGTGACTGATTTGCATCCTGTGGTTCCAGGTTGTTCTCAGTTGTTCCCTGTGTGTCTCCTTTGACTGGGTGTTCAGCAATGCAGGGACAGAATCTGAGCCACCCCTGGGAACACCACATTCAGAAGGATGGTGGAGGAGGTTCTGGGCCCACCCCCAAGCCCCTCTCTCCCGCCACTTCCTGCCTAGACTCGGTGCGCCTGTTTAGTGAACAAAGAGTTCACTTGGCGGGGAGTCAGGGCTTGGCATTTGTTCTCTCTCAGCCACTACCCAGTCTTGACCTTGTGGCTTCCCCTCCGGGTCATCCTAGCCTAGTACAAATTCTGCTGGAGAACAGGAAGAAACCGGCTGGGCAGCTCCTCCAGCGGGCCAGGTCCTTGGAAGCTATGAGAGCTGTGTGGCCAGAGCTCCCTCCAACCTTCCCTCCCCTTCCCTCCCTCACCCCTCCTTTCCCTCAAACCCCCTCCCCCCCTCCACCCCCGCCTTGAGAAGCTGCAGAGCAAAGGACATGGTTTGTTCCAGGAATCTCTCTAAACACATTTTTCAAAGTATCCCTGTGCCCAATCCTGAATGGCACCTCACAACATTTGGGGAAATAGTTCTCAGGGCTCTGCAGCTTGGTCTCTCAGCTGGAAGAGTTAGGCCATGCGCCATCTGCAAACCCACGCAGAACCTTCCAGCCCCCCTCCCAGTCTCTGCTCCTGCCTTTCTTCCACTTACCCACACACACATCCTAATCCGATGTTGGTCACCCACAAAGCCCCTCTGTCCTGAACTCCTCTTGCTCAGAGGCCCAGAACCAACAGAGAATGTTTCCTTCTCCTTCACTTTCCTATATCTTTACTCTTCCCTTGAGATGATTCCTTTACCTCTGTGGCAGAGGTTGCTCTGGAATTTTCTAAATCCTCTGCAGCAGATACACAAGAACTAGTTTTAGCTTACTGATTGATTACCGGAGAGAGTTCTCTACAGAAAGGCCTACAAAATGTTATGCTCCGAGCCCGTATCTCCGAACCGACCGAGAGAGCAAGTCCACCACAGTATTGCAAACGCAAGAAGGGAGTTTGTTTATTCCTAGCGCGCTAGGGCCCAAGTCTCATCCCACACAAGGGAATCTGACAAGAGCCCCGAACAAAGGAGTATGGTGGCTTATATACAGGCAGTTCTTTGTCTCAGTTACAGGAGTAGCTGGCGTTACATGATTGGCCAGGCAGGATGAGCGCATATCCTGTCTCTTTCTGGTAAACATGACTCAGGCCCTAGAGACCGTCGTTTGGTCCCTAACATTCCCCCCTGTCCCTAGATCATATAGAGGAATCTTCCTCTCGGCCCTGAGACACAGTTTGATATTGTTGTCGAAGCACAAACAGCTGTACTGTATTTATGCGTTCCTTTACAAAGGCTACAAGTCTATTGATAATGCATGGGCTGAAGGTAAGCATTAGTAAAAGTACTAGTAGGGGTCCTAGCAAGGTGGAGATTAAGGTAGTCAGCCAAGGGGATTGTTGAAACCAAGATTTAAACCATTCCTGTTGAGCCTCACGTTCTCGTTTACGTTGGGCTAGTCCTTCTCTCACTTTGGCCATAGATTTTTTAACTATTCCTGTATGATCCGCATAGAAACAGCACTCTTCTCCTAGGGCAGCACAGAGTCCCCCTTCTTGCAGAAAGAGCAGATCTAATCCCCTCCTGTTTGCTTTTTTTTGGATTGAACCTTATTTTGACTTGTGCATAATTGCAACTTTTACAGCTAAAAGTTGGATCTCCGAGGACCCTAGGGAGGGGCTTGGCGAATGAAAAATTAAGTAAATCTCGATTTCCTACTTCCCAGCGCCGAGGTCCATCATTAGAAGTAACACAATCTCAAGTTTTACAATGAGTCTTGTGCCCCCCCACAGGTCTTCCAGTCCTGCCTGGGTGCACCTGGGCATGCCCAGAACCCTTGTTCTCGGAGATAACCCCTAGCCCAAGGCACATTTACCATCGGCTTAAGGTCAGAGTACAAGTCTGGCCACCATGTGTTTGGTGGATGTATTGCGGTAGTGGAGTTTAGCACCTCTCGTGTTAGTCCATTTTGCAGCTTCCAGGTGATTTTGACGGGTTGACGCGGGTTCATGCTGGCAACTCCGGAGCAGAGTAACTGGGTCATCCACAAGAGGGCCCAGCCGAGTTGTCCCGGTCCTGTTGGCGCCTTCGAAGCTTTAGCCTCAAGGGGTTGGACGGGTGCAGAGATGCTTCTCATTCTTTTTTAGCGTCTTTTTGCTCTGCTGAAGCAGCTGGGCATACGTGGTTGCAATGCACCCAAGGCCCGATACCGTCAACCTTTAGGGCAGTTGGGGTGGTAAGAAGAACAACATAAGGACCCTTCCATTTGGGTTCTAGTGCCTTGGTTTGGTGCCTTTTGACCCACACCCAGTCCCCTGGGCCAATGTCATGTGAGGGAATAGTTCCTTTATTTTGACCCACATGTATTTTTCGGAGCCGTTTCCAGACACGAGAGTGCACCTTGCTTAAGGCCATCAAGGCCTCTCGGAGTTGCCCCAACGTGGGAGGTGGTACTTTTCTTCCTTCAAATATTGGACATACAGGGGGAGGTCTCCCATACAGAATCTCAAATGGGGTCAGATTAAGTTGATAAGGAGTATTACGCGCACAAAAGAGGGCGAAGGGAAGGAGGGTCACCCAGTCCCCGCCAGTCTCTAGAGCCAATTTAGTTAAAGTTTTTTTTAGAGTCCGATTTATTTTTTCTACTTGCCCTGAGCTCTGTGGACTGTATTCACAATGTAACTTTCATTTAGTCCCCAGGGCTAGGGCAAGGCTCTGAACTATTTGACTCACAAAGGCAGGTCCATTATCAGAGCCGATGGTCACTGGCAGGCCAAACCTGGGAACTATTTTTTTTTTTTATCTTTTTTGCCACTATCATCGCGGTTTTTCCCTTTGTAGGAAAAGCCTCCACCCACCCTGAGAAGGTATCCACCAACACTAACAAGTACCGGTAACCATACTTGCCTGGCCTTACCTCGGTGAAATCTATTTCCCAGTGTTGCCCTGGTCCTTCTCCCCGATACCTCAGTCCTGCATGTTGTCCTTTTCCTGGCCTCGTCTGTTGACATGCCTTACAAGCATGCACTATGTTCTTTACAGTTGTCTGGTGCCGGGGAAATCGCAGGTGCGCAGTTTGAAAGAGCATCAGAGTCTTTTTTTCTCCCAGATGAGTAGACAAGTGCAAATGCTCACATAGTTGCCGTCCCAACTGAGCAGGGAGTATCAAGTAGCCGTCTGAGTCTCGGTACCATCCATCTTCACCTTTTTGAAGGTTGGTGTGTTTTTGGATCCAAGCAAAGTCTGTGGATGAATACTCAGGGGTTGGGGGCAGAGTTTCCATATCTGGAGGTGGAAGTCCGATCGCCAACACAGGGGTGATGAACTCTTTATCAGCTACTTTTCGAGCTGCCAGGTCTGCGGCACGATTCCCTCGTGCCGTGGGGCTGTCACCCTTCTGATGTCCAGGTACGTGTACTATTGACACAGCCCGAGGCATCTGTACAGCCTCTAAAAGTCTACGGATTTCAGGCAAGTTTTTAATTTCTTTTCCTTCAGCTGTCAAAAACCCCCGTTCCCGATATATCGGGCCCTGGATGTGTACCGTGCCAAAAGCATAGCGACTGTCAGTGAAAATAGTTATTCTTTTTCCTTTGGCTCTCTCTAATGCTTGAATCAGGGCAATTAACTCTGCCTTTTGTGCTGAGGTATCCGGGGGAAGGGCCTCTGCCCATATCGTCTGTCCAGAGTCATCTACTACTGCGGCTCCCGCCCGTCTCTGTCCATCTTTTACATAACTGCTGCCGTCTGTGAACCATTTTAGCTCACTGTTATCCAGTGGAGTATCGGTTAAGTCCTTTCGCATTGCTGTTACCCTGGCCAGTATCTCATCACAATCATGGAGGGGGCTATTTTCCCCCGGATTGGGCAAAAGAGTGGCCGGATTTAGAGTGCAGGGCATTTGGAAATGAATCCGTGGGGTGTCAAGTAGCAAGGCCTGGTAGTGCGTCAAGCGGGCATTAGAAATCCATTTACCTGGGGGTTGCTTTAAAACTCTCTCTATGGCATGAGGAGTGTAGACCAAGAGTCTCTGTCCATAAATCAGTTTATCAGCATCGTGGACTAAGAGCGCGGTGGCCATGATGATACGGAGGCAAGGTGGCCATCCGGCTGCCACTGGGTCCAGTCTCTTGGAAAGGTGAGCTACAGGTCGCTTTCATGGTCCCCATCTCTGTGTTAGTACCCCTTTTCTTATCCCCCGCTTTTCATCTACAAATAATTGGAAAGGCTTAGATGGATCAGGGAGGGCAAGGGCAGGAGCTTTTAGCAAGGCTCGCCTGAGCTCTTGGAAGGCCTCTTTCATTGGCTCAGTCCATTTCCAGTCCTTGCTTTTTTTGGTCCCCTCATATAGGGGCCTGGCCTTTTCTGCAAACCCCAAGATCTATAACCGGCAATATCTCACCATTCCCAGAAATTCTCTCACTTGTCTAGGGTTAGCCGGCTCAGGGATCTGGAGGATGGTTTCTTTCATAGCCTGTGTTAGCCACCTCTGGCCCTGTTTTATCTTATAACCGAGGTATATAACCTCTTGCTTGGCAATCTGGGCCTTTTTGGCACTGGCCCTGTAACCTAAAGTCCCCAAGGTTTGGAGAAGGTCACCTGTTGCCTCTTGGCACTCCTTTTTTTGTAGCCGCTGCCCGCATAAGGTCATCAACATATTGTAATAAAACAATGGTAGGGTGTTCAACCCGATACTCACGGAGGTCTTCGTCCAGGGCCTCGTTAAATAACATGGGTGAGTTTTTGAAACCCTGTGGTAAGCGAGTCCATGTCAGCTGCACAGGGGTCTGACCACCGTCTTCCTGCCATTCGAAGGCAAAGATCTCTTGGCTTGCGGGGGCAAGAGGCAAACTGAAAAAGGCATCTTTTAAATCTAAAACAGTGTACCAAATGTAGTTTGGAGGCAAGTTGCTTAGCAATGTATAAGGGTTAGGAACTATAGGATGAATATCATTTACCCGTTTGTTGACTTCTTGTAGATCTTGAACTGGTCTAAAATCAGTTCCCCCAGGCTTTTTCACAGGCAACAGGGGAGTGTTCCATGGGGACCGGCACCTTTTTAGGACCCCAGCGTCTATGAGGCGTTGTATATGAGGAGTAATTCCTTGTCGAGCCTCTTGACTCATGGGATACTGTCGTACCCTTACCGGGGAAGCACTGGCTTTCAGTTCCACAATGATAGGGGGCCTCTGTTTGGCCAGTCCCATTCCTGCAGTTTCAGCCCAGGCCTGAGGGTATCTTTGAACCCATGGTTGTACTTCGGGGCTTATTGTCGCTGGGGCCTCTGGCAAGTAGAGTCTGTATTCATCTTTTAATGCTAGAGACAAGACCTGAAGAGGATGCCCGGTCCCATCTAAAACCGACACTTGTCCGTGGTCGAAATGAATTTGGGCATTTACTTTAGACAGTAAATCCCTTCCCAACAAGGGCGCTGGACACTCAGGTATCACCAGAAAAGAATGGGTCACCTGGTGGGCCCCCAAGTTCACATGCCGTTTTGTAGTCCATCCATATCGTTTAGTCCCGGTTGCTCCCTGCACCCAGCTACTTTTCTTAGACATGGGTCCATCTTTTTGGTTTAAGACTGAGTATTGGGCTCCCGTGTCCACCATGAAGCCAACCGGTTTCCCCTCCACATTTATAGTTACCCAGGACTCGGGGAGGGGCTTCGAGCCCTGACACCCCTAGTCGCTATCCTCACCCGCGTAGAGGATATGACTGTCTGGAGAGGGAGTCTCGTTTTTGGGGTTCTTGGGCTTCTCTTTTAGATTTTTCTTGGGGCATTTATCTTTCCAATGTCCAAACTCTTTACAAAACGCACATTGGTTTTTCTCAAGCTTACGCCTTGTCGTTTTTTCTTTAGTTTTTGAGTCCAATTTTTTTCCTTTCTGAAACCTGTTTTTGTTTTTAACCCCAGCAAAAAATATCTGGGCCAGCTCTTTTTGATTTTTACGGTTTTTTTCAGCTCTAAATTTTTTCTTTTCTTTTAACGCGGTCCTCTCTCTCTTCTGGGGTCTCTCTATGATTAAAAACTCTCTCGGCTGCCCTCACTAGATCTTGCAAGGATTGTTCATTTAACCTCTCTATCTTTTGTAATTTTTTTCTAATATCGGGGGCTGCTTGATTTACAAATGCTAATATAACTGCCGCTCGTGACTCATCTGCCTGTGGGTCCATAGGGGTATACTGTCTAAAAGCTTCCATTATCCTTTCAAGGAAGGCTGCTGGGCTCTCATTTGGCTGTTGTCTCACTGGATTTATTTTGGCCAAATTAGTTGGCTTTTTGGCGGCCCCTCTAAGGCCAGCCATGAGGGTCTGACGGTATACTCAGAGATGCTCCTTACCTTTAGCGCGTTTGAAGTCCCAGTTGGGTTGCACCAAGGGGAACCCCTCTTCAATGAGGTTAGGCTGTATTGTGGGCCTCCCATCCACCCCTGGCACATTTTTCCGGGCTTCTGACAGGATCCATTCGTGCTCCTCTGTAGTAAAAAGAACCTGTAACAGTTGCTGACAATCATCCCAAGTGGGATTGTGAGTAAACAGGATAGACTCTAAAAGATCAATAACACCCTGCGGTTTTTCAGAGAAGGAGGGAGTCTGGGTTTTCCAATTGTACAAATCACTAGTGGAGAAGGGCCAATACTGATATGTCCGTTTTCTACCCTCTCTTGCTGGCCCCACCCGGACCGGAAACGCATGAACGGTGGAGGAGGGGACTTCTGGGTCTTCTTCCGCTACATTGGCCATTTCTCTTGTTCTTCCCCGAGTTCCCTGGGCGGGGCCCCCTTCTCTGGGATGAGCTGAAGGCTCGGTTCTCTTCCTGGCTTCTCCCGATGAAACCTGTGAAAGCAAGGGCGGATGTGGATCTGCATACGGGGGTGGGAACAATTCGGTCTCCAGATCTATCAGATTAGGATACAGAGAAGATTTTTGGGATACCGGCTTTGGTCGATTTTCGTCCTTTTTTTCTTCTTTTTCTTCGGAAGCCTTCATTACTAACACCTGTGGGCTTGGTGAGGTTGGAGTTGGGGAAGAGGGACGGGGAGGTTTAGGAGGAGCGAGAACAAAGGGTTTAAGCCATTCCGGCGGGTTCCTCACTAGATCCTGCCAGACCAGAATGTAGGGAGTCTGATCTGGGTGCCCGGCAGGACTAGGAGTAAGCACCCTCTCTTTAACTGCCTGGATAATTTGGGGATTGAAGGTTCCCTCTTGTGGCCATCCGATGTCAAAGGTGGGCCACTCGACAGAACAGAAAGTCACCAGTTTGCTCTTCTTTACCAGTAACGAAACATTCTGAGCTCTAGACTTGAAATCAGAGAAGTGGTTAATCATAAGAGATAAAGGAGTAGAAGTTGTTTGTCCCATGATCACAGAAAAGTACACTGGGAGCCAACAGAGCACACAAAGAGCAGCGCAGACACCACAAATAGACAAACAGATAACAAACACAAGGTGGCCACCGACAATGCACTCAGTCTTACCTGCAGGATGTTCACAGAGCCAGCTGCCTCCCCAGCACGAAGCTAGGCCCCGGCCTTACGCTGACTTAATCCAGTATCAGAGCCAGCTGCCTCCCCAGCACGAAGCTAGGCCCCGGCCTTACGCTGACTTGCCTCTGCACTTTACAGCCGGATGCCTCCCCAGTAAGATACTAGGCCCCGGACTTAATCTGGGTTTCTGCAATGTTAGCACCGGTGCTCAGAGCTCTTATCTCCTAACGAGGTTACTCCCTTCTACCAGGAGAGTTGTCCTCCCCAGCGGGACGGAGATCCCGGACGAGCCCCCAGATGTTATGCTCCGAGCCCGTATCTCCGAACCGACCGAGAGAGCAAGTCCACCACAGTAATGCAAACGCAAGAAGGGAGTTTGTTTATTCCTAGCGCACTAGGGCCCAAATCTCATCCCACACAAGGGAATCTGACAAGAGCCCCGAACAAAGGAGTATGGCGGCTTATATACAGGCAGTTCTTTGTCTCAGTTACAGGAGTAGCTGGCGTTACATGATTGGCCAGGCAGGATGAGCGCATATCCTGTCTCTTTCTGGTAAACATGACTCAGGTCCTAGAGACCGTCGTTTGGTCCCTAACAAAAGGACTGGGAGATTTGAGGATTTGGGGTTGAGATTGGGAGATGTGACCAAGGGTGTTGGGGGAGGGAGGGGAATTAGGAAGGAGGTTCTAGAGTGCCCAGTGGGATCCTGGATTGGCTACTGAAACTTGAAAAGGACATCAATGGACAACTGCATAAATTTGAATAAAGTCTGTAGATGAGTTTATATATCAATATTAATTTCCTGGTTTTGATCATTGCATGGCAGGTTAGATGTTAATATTTGGGGAAGCTGGGTAAAAGGTATATGGGAACTTTATTATTTCCAAACTTTTATAAGTCTGAAAAGTACTTTTAAAGGAAAAGTTAAAAGTTGAAAACAAATGAATCACAGTGGAAGCCCTCAGACCTTCCTTTAGAGATTCTGATTCAGTAAATTTTGGGAATGGGCTTGGGGCTTGTACTTTTAACAAACTTCCTAGGTGTTCCCAGTATTCAGCTGTAAATTCTCCTGGATCAGGTAACCATTAACATCTCTTTGATTCATTAGCTCAAGAAGTATTTGAATAGTCCACACACATTAGTGGGTGAAAACAGAAATAAATGAATAAAAAACAGGTCAGGTGTGCAATGCAAGGGCCAGAGTGATCTGGAGTGTGGGAGTGGGCAGTTTTATAAGTTTCTGTGTCATGAACACATATAACTTCCAAGTTGTTAGGTGTCTTTTTTTTTTTTAATAAAATGCTCCCTATGAATCAAGACACTTTCTGTTTTAACTGAATCCCCAAATTCTTTTATTCAAATATGTTATTAGTGGTTTCCTGTGCTACTTACTGTGATCTGTGTCAAGGGGACAAAAGTTAAAAAGACACAGCTCCTGCCCCCAAGGAGTTTATGGTTCACTGAGTAAGACACATAATTGGCACTAACTCTCATAGGGGCCAGAGTGTGGACAAAACTGAAAGTGGGCTTGGATTTGGCCTGAGCTTGCAGGAGGGCAGGGAGCAGTTGGGCTTCTGGAATGTGGGGGAAGGGAACAATCTAAGAGGCAGTTGGGAGCCAGTCCTGAGTTGAGAAGACTGTTGGGAGAATGAGAAGCCTGCTGGAAAGGGATGGTCTAGGAAAAGTTTCAGATCTTAGAGGACCTGATGAAGGAAGGATACAGTGCTGTGATTCAAAATGGGAGGGCAGGGAGGGGACACTGGCTGGAGAGACAGGTAGGTCCTGTGTTGAGTGTGCTCGGGTCTTTGAGAGGCACCGGGAGACAGTGTGTCCTCCAGGACCCCACACTGGGGATGGAGACCAGCATGGCCACCCTTCTAGACAGAGTGAAGTTAGGAGGTACAAGGCGTGAGTTACCCAGGCTCAGGCTAGAGGAGGGGGCTGGGAACTTGGGACTGGTTAGGCTTCAGAAGAAGACAGACATCCATGTAGATACTGGCCTTTGGAAATGTGGGTCTATTGATCAAAGAAGATGAAGGCCAAAAACAAAAAAATTGAGATTGGTCCTTATAACTGCCAGAGGAGGAGTTATTAAGGGAGAATGTGTAGCTTGAGAGTCATGGAGGAGCCACAGAGTCCTGGGCCATCTCATTAGGAGGCTGTATGAAAGTGTGGTTAAGAGAGGGGTGCTTGATCCAGTAACCCAATTCAAACCCTTATTGGGTGCATGTAAAACCCTGTCATTGAGTTTTCTCACCTTTAAATCAGGGAATGAATAGAACTGATCTCAAAGCATTATTGAAGGATTAAAGGAGCTTGTGTTTGATATGGGTGTAGTACTCAACAGATGCTAGCATTAATTAGGGGAAAGAGATCGAAGGAGTAACTCAAAGAGATAACCAAGGCGGTGCTATGTTACATGGAACAACAATGGTTAAGAAGTAGAATAGAGTCGTCGTGATACGGAGCACCAGCTAGACACCAGGTGTAGAATGTGTCTTATCACAGGCAATTCTTACCTTATGAGGGAATTTCTGTTATGGTCCCTACTCTATGATGGAACAAGCCCAAGGTCACGAGAGCATTGACTTACATTTCCTGTTCTGACCTAGACCTTGAGTCTTAAATGGCCTCTGTGTTGAAGGCTGGCCTCCCATGGATATGGTCAGCTGGAGGAGACCTTCCAAGGCCAAGCCTCTACGAAAATGCTGGTGATCCTGAGATGAATGAGCCTCTAGTCTTGCCCTCAGCAAGCTCCCAGGGTAAGGGTTCCTATAGCCCCTTCCTCCATTGAACCATGTCCAATATCCCAGAAGGCCTTTTCAAGGCTCAGACTTCCCTCTGGTTCTGATACCTTCTATGGCTCTCTGTGGCCTCCAGCCCAGGATCTGAATTAGCTCTACCAAGCAGTCCTCTGCTCTCAGGGTCTTGTCTATGTTCTGAGCCATGCCCCCAGTGAGTGAGTGAGTGAAAGTTGCTCAGTCACATCTGACTCTGTGACCCCCATGGACTCTAGAGTCCATGGAATTCTCCAGGCCGGAATACTGGTGTGGGTAGCCTTTCCCTTCACCAGGGGATCTTCCTAACCCAGGGGTCTCCCACATTGCAGGCGGCTTCTTTATCAGGTGAGCCACCAAGGGAAGCCCAAGAATACTGGAGTGGGTAGCCTATTCCTTCTTCAGGGGATCTTCCCAATCCAGGAACTGAACTTGGGTCTCCTGCATTGCAGGCAGATTCTTTACCACCTGAGCTATCAGGGAAGCCCCGAGCCACTCCCCTAACCCAGCTGTATCTCTCACAGCTCCCCAACACTTACTTGGTTCCCTCGTCTTAATGAATCCCCTTCCTGACCTGTTAATACCCTTCATTCATCTTGGCCTTTTTGCCTGAAACCTGCTTCTCCCTCCACCAGCCACTGAAATCTCACCCACCCCTGTCACAAGCCCAGCCTGCAAGAAGACTTCCTTGGCTACACTTTTGTCCACACTGATGTTTTTCTCTTCTCTGTTTTCCTAGATTTAGAGATGGTCCCACAGCGTCACTCAAGGTGAGAGGTTATATTTGGGTGATATCGTGTGTGTGTGTTGAGTTGTTTATTTGGGTAGAAGTTCCTTGAGCCGATGGTACTTTCACCATCTCTGGGATACCCACTGTCCTTGCACTAAGAGCTATGGGGGAAGTTCCAAAACCCCATCAAACTCCCACCACCATTTATGGCTATCTGATGCCCAGGCCCAGTTCTGGGTGCTGTGGGAAAAAGAGTACTAACTGGGAGTCAGTGTCTTGAGGTCTGTGCCAGTCCACCCAGTGCAAGTCCAGTGATGCTGAGAAAATGGACTTTTCCCTCTTGCTTCAATCTCTGCATTTCTAAACTAGATTTGGCACTGGACTAAGACCACCCTAAGGGCCCTTCTGGTTCCTAGGGCCAGCATTCCTCAAACTCTGATATGCACACAAAACCTCTGGGGATCTGGTTAAAATGCAGATTCTGATTCAAGAGATTTGGGATGAGTCCTGCATTTCTGCATTTCTAACAAGTTCCCAGGTGACACTGATGCTGCTGGTCTGTGAACCACGATTGGGTTACGAAGGCCTAGCTCAGTGGTTCTCAACCCTAGCTGAAAAATGTGGTCTGAGAGGTTGCTGCTTCTCCGTCTTTAGTTTTTCCCCATTAAAGAAAAATAAAGATTTTGTTGGGAGACCAGAACGTGTGATGCTAGGATTGCACCCTGGGACAGTCAGAATTTCTTGGGGTGGGATCTTGGCGTCACTGTTCCTGTAAATCTCCCTAGGTGAAGCTGATCTGCAGCCACGGTAAAGAACCACTGCTCCACCTCGTGGACAGAGAATGTAACAAAGGAGCTGTTTTCTGGTCAAACTGTGGTCTTCTGCTGTCCTCTGCTGGCAGCACAGATTTCTAGCTCAAGCTGATTTCCCCCAGATGAGATAGGAGTATCAGAAGGCTAGAGAAAACAATGCTGTTGTCCAGGGTGACCGGGTTTCCCTGCACCTTCAGGACCCACCCTGCCATGAGTGAGGACGTATAACAACTGTAACAGCCTGTAGGGATCTTGCTGCTTCCTCTGAACGTGCAAAAACACTTCTTGGCATGACATCTTCATACTTTTTCTCCTTTCCCGGGATGAATTCTGTTTCTTAGGGGCAAAGGATGGTTTAGGCTTTGCTGAATCCCCTGCATAAGAAATAGTTCCCACGTATTGAATTCTCAAGTGTCCAGATTGTGGACAGGCATGTGAGTGTTCATGGGCAGGGTCAAGGTATGAGGGCTGGGAGAGTCACAGGAATCCCACTGGAGATGGACCTGGTGGGAGAGGAGAGCTGCAACCAGGAAAGGTGGGTTGCTTCTCTAGGTGGACAGCCACTGTGACCCATGGTGAATTAGGATGGATGGAGGGAGGAAGAGGAAGCAGCTGGGACATAGGACTAGTGAGAAAGGGGTATTGGCTATGTCTGTTCCACCCCCCACAGGTGCCTTCCCTTCTCCCCACATCTGTCTACCGGTTTCCTCCTCAAAACTCAGCTAGAACACCTTGTCTGTCATTAGAGCCCCTCTGATCCATTTCCATGGTACTTGGTCCTCCTTTCTAGCCGCTCCGTCCCACTGCCTTTCATCAGATCTTTGTCTCACTGTGTTTCTTGTTCTGCCTCACTCAAGAAATTCCACGGAGGGAAGAGCAAGTACCTTGTTTCCAGTCCTCGAAGTACTGTCTCCAGTGGCTGGTCATATAAAGCCATCAATAGATGATGCTGGGCTAGGGATGCAGTAAGAGAGAAAAAGGGTCTTGTACACGATGGATATGGTTTTATCATCAGTTGGAATCCTGGGGATTCTCCCAGGGGTAATCTAGAAAAAAAGGAAAATCTCTCCAGGAGGGGTCTGCCCTGAATCCAACCCTCAGCTTTCCTGGGTGGGATCACAAGAAATCTTAGAGGTAGACCTAAGGTTCGGAGAAGGCAATGGCACCCCACTGCAGTACTCTTGCCTGGAAAATCCCATGGAGGGAGGAGCCTGGTGGGCTGCAGTCCATGGGGTCGCCAAGAGTTGGGCACGGCTGAGCGGCTTCACTTTCACTTTTCACTTTCATGCATCGGAGAAAGAAATGGCAACCCACTCCAGTATTCTTGCCTAGAGAATCCCAGGGACCCGGGAGCCCGGTGGGCTGCCGTCTATGGAGTCGCAGAGTCATACAGGACTGAAGTGACTTAGCAGCAGCAGACCTAAGGTTTGGGTTACTTAGCAATTAGCCAGCAGATGGCACCCTGGCTCCACCTAGATCTTAACTTGGGTGCCCTAGTCCTCTCCCTCCTGACCAGAAATACAGACTCCAGTGGCAGGATGCCCTCAAGCGGAACTTGAGCAACTCAGAGCCTCAGGTCACGGCTTCCTGTAGTTGGCTGGCTCCTCTCCAGGCTGAGTGCAGTGGGGAAGGAGGGCCCTGTCCACAGAGCCCACTCTCTGTGGGATGGAGAGGAAGAAGGTTCTGATGATGTCACCAGATCATGAATGCACCTTGGCCCAGGCCAAGAGCTCAGGTCTATTCCCTACCTCGCCACTGACTTTGTTATCTCGACATGTTCAGTTCTCCTCTCTGGGCCTGTTTCTCCTCCATCAGATGGCAGGGTTCATCCCATCCAGCCTGAAATGGAAAAAGCCACCCTTGCCCAACTGCAGGCATCCGATATCCAGTCAAGAAAAGGAGCTGGGGCTGTTTTAGAATGAGTGCATTAGGGTCCAGAACTGGGCAGTATAATGCCTTTTCTGTAAGTTGTCAGAACTCACTGGGCAGGTATGACATGCTGACTTCTGGCTACACTAGTGTCCCATACCAGTAAGAAATATCCAGAGAAAGGATGCTCTGTTGACTCATACAGTGATTGTCCCAGAGTAGGGGTGGATTACGGAAAGGAATAGCAGGGTAGTGGTGGTGGGTGAGCTTTAGAATAATGTTTACTCGTTTAAAAAACTGATCTGGTGCACACAAGGCAAAGGGGTAAATATCCATTAAATCTGGTTGGCTGTTTTCTGAAACACAAATTTTAGATCTGAATACATGTAAAGTAGAAGGAAAAAATGTGCCTCTGAACAGTTTCCCCAAATGCCATTTCTTGACTGTCACAGGCCTCTGGATACAAAGGCGCCCTGCTGGGTGGTTTTCAGCAGGAACCCCGTGATCAAATTAAAGCTCGACCACCAGGAAGTGAGGACACAGGACGAACCCAGGGGCATGAATGTGCAGCATCATTCCCAGCCAGAGGAGGAACGTGAAGTTTTCCCCTGCAGGACCGATAGACCGCCTTGTCCACAAACAAAAGCAGAGAGAAACTGAGGGAAGCGAGGAGAAGTTTAATGAAGGAAAAATAAGGAAACCTCAGGGATTCGCCACTGCTGATTGATTTCTAGGTATTGGCTGCCTTCTGGCCTCCAAGGAGCACAGAAAAGGTCCTGGCGGATGGAGTGAGCAGGCAAGTTTGGCGGACCCTAAATGCACAAGTGATGGGCCTTGGCGCTGACTTGCTCCGTGAACCAGTAGCTGCGACAGGTGCCACAGGCAGGCATGGCTGCAGCAGAAAAGGAGCAGCCAGCCGGAGGGGCACCTGCGGAGACCCGCACTGCGGGGAAGCTCGGGACCGGGTCTTCTCGGTGCAGACGCAGCGCCGGCCCGTGGGAGGAGGAGCTGCCCACGCCCCACGCTGCGTGTCCACGCCAATGTGTCCACGTCAAGTCCGCACGTCCTGTCAACGTCCTCACGTCCACGTTCTTGTCTCCGCGTCTGCGCCGAGAGCCGTCCTCCGTGGGGCGGCGGTGCGGGAGGGCCGGGTTGGGCCCTTCTGAGGCTTTTACCTACCAGCAAGGGGAGGGCGGCCACTGCGGAGGTGCAAGCTGGGGGGAAAGCAGGCTGGGGTCGGCGCGCCCCCCACCCCCGCCGTGGGCTGGGGTCCTTCGGCGAGTGCCCACGGGGCTCCGGAACCTAAGGCTCCCGGCCTGCGGCTCCGGCACTCGCCGGCTGCGAAGCCTTGGAAAAGTTGCCTGAACCTTTTTGTGCACTCCAGTCTCCTCCTCTGTCACGTAGTGACTCCTGGCAGGATGACTATGAAGTTTAAATGAGGTAATAAGTGCTGAAGCTTGTTTTGAGCAGGGTGTTTTTTTTTTTTTTTTTAAGAAGTATCTTTAAAAGTTTTGAAATACACTCTGCAAAGAGTATCTGACCTGAGTATCCTGGCATTGCAGGGTTGAGTGAGGGAGAGTGGTCACGAGTGGCCATCAGGGGTTGTTGACGCCCCCCAGCGCTTCAAAACGGCAAAGCTTGGAGTCTTTGGGTACGATGTTTCCTCTGCCAGGGAGCCGGTCTCCAGACTGAGCTGCTCAGAGGGGTTGTGACTCAAGAGTGGATGCCTCAGGGATTTGAGGTGACTTTTGGTTGGGAGTTTTTTAGCCTCTGAAATACTGACACTTGGGGCTGGATTGCTCTCTGTCGTGGCGGGCAGTGTGCTGCCCTGTGTATTGTGCGATGATGAGCAGCGTCCCCAGGCCTCCGACGAGATGCTAGTAGCATCCCCTCCAGTTTGTGACAATCAAAAATGTCTCTAGACATTGCCAGATATCCTCAGGGAGGAGAGATGAGGACAAGGTTGCCTCTGGTTGAGAACTACTGCTTTGCAACGTTCTCTGTGGCGTGAGCCCTCAGAACGCGGCTGTCGGGCGCTCTGGCAAGATGACTTTTCTGAGCCTTGGTGGTCTCTGCTCACTTCTGTGCACCGTCTGGAGGGTCCAATGAAGGCATGGCAAAAATGTTTTCAAAGGTGACGGACACAGGCTTTTTAAACTCTAGCCCTTTTAGATGTGAATTACTGGTTCCTAAATCTGGTTGGGTATTCCCATGGGCTGGAACTCGGTTTTTATTGTATTTCTTTTTACTCAGATCCAAAGGGTTTTTATTAGAGCATTATACGTAGTGCTCTAAATCCCTAAGTCCTTTACTATTAAAATAATTCTGTGGGGAATAAGGTCTTGAGATAATCTTGTGTGGTGAATACATTTTCTTTTTAACCACAAACTTCAGAAGTGGTAGTTGCTTATTCAGGGGAGAGACCAGAGGAGAAGGGTTTTAAGGAGAAGGCCCATGTGGAAGATGAATTGGAAGCATTTGAGGTCCCCACTATTGAGGAGGTGATGTAAGAGCGCCCTGCACTTGCGGTGCCGTCATGCTGGGGCATCCTGGATGCCATGAGGATCTTTTGGCCTTGTTTTTTTTTTTTTTTAAATGATGATTCGTCCTCCATAGTGGAATCAGGCTTTCTTTTTCTTGCTTAATTCTTTGTATAGCTACTCCAGCACTTCCCCAGGAATTCCAAACCCCAGGATGTGCTGCTGCTCAGGAGTGAGGAATGTTCCTCCAGGCTTTGGAAGTTTTTGTTTGAATGCTCACGTGTGGCCTGCTTCAGGCAGTCCTTCAGTTATAGGTCTGCCAGCCTGCGATTCCCTCACTGTGGGACTGTGATGTCTGGTACCAGGCAGCAGAAGCAAGTTTTGGAAATGCTCAGGGTATAGCAAGGAACATCTCCAGGTGAGGTAACTGAGTGCCAGTTTTTGCCTTGAGTTGCTTCTGGACTCTATGGGATTTGGGGACTTTGACAAAGACCCCAGGCATAAGAACTGGCATCAAGTCAGGCTCTGGGAGGTGCGTGTCGGTAGCATTGAGTGGCGTTTGAGTCGCTCTTGCCATTGTGTGTACCTGGATGGTTGCATGCACAGCTGTCCCTGTGACGTCGATAATGAAGACTGCAGCTAGCCTCGTGGACATCACGGCTGTGCCGCAACAGATGTAATGTACCTGGAGGTACATTGGGAAAGATGTGTGCACCCTGGCAACATTGCTGGGTGCTTTAAAGCATGGAGGTGGTTCTCTGCGGAGCAAATGTGGCCATTATCATGGAGTCTCTAAAGATGCCACTGGGATGTTGAGGGCTGCGTGATAAGACCAACTCGAGGTTGCAGATCATCACCGATGTGTAGGTTCAGAGGTTCTGGTTTCCTGTGTGAGAGGTAGCCGTGAAGCCGGGGCTATCAGCCTTGGTGTTAATTGCAGATGACCCCTCTTCACGCTGGTCAGACTGCGCCAAGGATTGTGGTGTGAATAGTTACAAGAGTGTGGAGCCCTCTGATATGCTCTGTAGACAGCAGAGTCAATGCTGGAGTATGCCCAGGCTCCACAGGGTGGGAGGGCCCCCATCTTAGAATTCTCACTTGGAAGAGTCAGGGAGGATGGCTGAGGAAGGTGATGATGGGGTTGGCCCGGGACTGGCCATGTTTGTGGGAATTGAGTTGGTTCCCCTTTGATGCTATGACACTGTGGCTCTTCTACATGGCTCTGCAGAAGTGAAGGGTTTCAGCAGAGCACAGCTATGTGACCAGACCTTGGAGAAGCCCAGGGCAAGGTGTCGGGGCTTCCTCTGCAGGCCAGGACCCCAGTTCAGGCTGGCCTCCTCCAGTGAAGGGCTAGGAGGGGCTCATGGGCTGTCTCATCGGTGATGGTGGAAGAAATAGTTCAGCTGGTGGTCTTTACAGGGGTCAGATAGTTGTTGGAAACCCAAACCTCAGATTGTCGTCTGTGTAGACTCTCTTGGGCAAAAGGAAGTTCTTACTAGGTGGGGGGTGGGGGAAAGCACAGGTTGTATTTTCTCAGTAGGTCTGAGGGGAACCATAGGTGGGAGGATGCAAGGGGGTGCAGGGGGTCTTCCTGGTGGCATGGGTGTCTTTGTTTCCATGTGACCATGGAAATCGTGGAAATGACAGGCAGCCTGTGGCATCCAGCTGCCTAGAAGAGGAGGGTTTGTTGCATCTGTGGAGGGACCCAGCTGAACCAGCCAGGAGTGGGGGTGCCACACGAGAGGCCTCAGGTGACCGCTGGGAGTGGTTGTTGGGGCTTCCAGTCCAGGCCGGGGTCCTTCAGCAGGGGGAGAGCTCCCACCCCCAGATTTCACCGGTTCTGATGGTTGAACAGACCACAGGGACCTCTGGTCATCGCAGGCATCTTCCAGAAGTTTCTGGCGGACTGCTTACATCTTGGAACTTTTTGAAGAGACACAGCTTGTTGGAGAGTCTCTCTTTTTTTGATGTGTTTGTCCTAAAACGTGTCTCCAGTTGGCAGTTCCCACCTCCTCTGTGGCAAGAGCTCTTTTAGCATCCTGTGCCCAAAACAGTTCGCGGCTTTCCTGTTTAGATGGCAGATGTAAAATTTAGAGGATCTTGCTTGTTTTTCTAATTTTTTCCTCCAGGTCTTGGATTTCCTGGTTGTCCGTTTTGAATTTCTCGAGGAGCGTCTGCTATTTCTCCTTCCCGATTGGCTGGCTGTGCACCAGCGCAGCCTCGTGGCTTTTGCTTCATCTGTCAGGGGTGCATCGATTGGCCCGATGCAGGGAACTCTTGCCTCCTTCATTGCTCCCTTTCCTCTTCCAACACTTGCCTGCTGGACACATCATCTCACCTGGGATTGGGAGGCTGCGTCTTTTTTCAAACCATTCCCTTTCTTCCTGATTTGTTTGTGTTGTGGAGCCATGACTTGCTGCTGCTGGCCTCTGAAGGCCTGTGTGACTCTCCTCTTGATTTTCCAGTAGAATGTGGCCTGTGCGCCTTCATTGTCTCTCTGCTATGACACAGTGATGTCCCCTGTCTCCATTTGGATGGGAAAGAGGCTACCTTTTTTGAGCCGCTGTGGGCAGTCTTTTGTTCTGGGATCGTTTCATCATGATCGAACTCATCAGACTTCTGATTTTCTCACCCTGGGATTCAGTTGCTTTCTGGCTTGTGGTGCATTGGATGCTGGGGTTGGGGACACGGGGTCAGGGCTGGGGTGTGAGCCGCAGGAAATGGCACCAGGAAGTTGGGGTATTTACTTGCCAACTCCAGTCTCTCCTTGATGGAGGGATGCTCCTCAGATGATAACTCTTCCGATTGTGTGGCCTCCCTGCGTTTTTGGGTCTATTTCTTTCCCCTTTACACTTTTGCCTGGGGCTCTTCAGCTCTGTGCCAGTTACCCCAGCTATGGTTTCAGCTGCTTAGTCTTTGATACAATACCCTACTTCAGAGGAGTGCCTCCTGACGTCAGTGATCTTTCAGGAAAAGAGAGGGGAGTCCGGAGCAGCAGCCTCCTTCCTTCAGGACTTAGAGAGGCTCCCTTGGGGTGAGGGGAGGCATCCTCCTCTCGGCTACAACCTGAGCACAGCTGGCACCCCTTCAGTTTCATCTCTCGTTTGCTGACAGTATCCCCCCTGAGGACGCACTGCCCTGACCACACCTGTCCCCAAACCGGGCCTGCTATGCAGGCTTTTGTGATTGAGAGTGTAGTTTTGTGGTCACGAAGCACCCTTCACAACTTCAGTTTGGGTTTTAACATTAACATTCAGGAGCCTTGCTTTTCTTTAACTGTTAAGTTTCATTTGCAATGTCTGCTCTAACAAGTGTTAGCGATTTCTTTTATGGGGAGTCGGTGAGATTCTGGGTCCCGTTGGGGACAGTCAGGGATGAGAACCCATCCCCTGCTTATGACAAGCTAAGGGGTCACAGACTGATGGTTCTCTTCTCTCCTGGGCTGATGGTCAGTGAGCTGATTTCTGTCCCCACATTGCAGGGCTTTTGGAGTGCACACTTTGAGCAGCCAAAGGGCCCCATGCTTGGTTTAACTCTCTGCTCTCGTTGCCTCATAGTTCTTGCTAATTTTCTGAAGTGGGAGACCCCCTGTTTTCTTTTAGCACTGATCAGCCCTATAAATCATTTGCCTGGTGAGTCCTGAAGAAGGGCAGTTACAGACCACAATGTGTCCCTGGAATATTACTGAGGGCAGAAAAAGTTGTGCACAGAGGCTGGGGTTGAGGAGAGAGAGGAGGGTGAGCATGGAGGGAGAGGAAGGGGATCAATGAGAAATAGTATGAGAGATTATCATTTTGTATGGGACTCAAAAAAGGCAAAGACACCCCTGCAATCCAAGGGCAGGACAACCCCTGGAAGTATTTGCTGTCTCCTCCACTAGGAGCCCGATATGGGCAGGTTCTTCATGATATAAACTCCAGTGTGAGTGTAGCTCACAGCCTGTGGTTATTGCTCCAAACAGTAGTTGTCAAGTGATGACCAACTTCATAACTGAGCTGAGTGACAGTGAAATCTCTTGATAAGCAGCCAGGTCCTGATCCGTCAGGGCCCTGATTAAGCGGAAACCAGCTGGTCATTTGGCATTGATCACTGATATTTCTGTTGTTGGTTTAATGTGATGGAGCATGTACCCTCAGGATATATCCATGGGATTTGAGCCTGTGGCGCTGACCCCGTGGATCTCTCTGCACCTTTTAAAGAACTTTCTTCTCTCAGCTCCTGGCGCTCCAGTCGGGACTCTGTGTCTCTCCTGGGTTCTTTCTCCTCCCCACCCCCTCACCGTGGGCACCATGGTGCTCCAACTCGTGCACCTTTTGAAGACGTACACTAAGCAGGACGACAGACGGTGCGGTTGCTCCCTCCAGCCACTCTGTCACTTCCTGCCTATTTCCAGGGTAGGTTCCTGCATCCCGCCTGGCCAGTGTTCCCAGCCTTATCCCTGCAACTATGAGTGATTAATATTCCAGTGTATGGATATATACCACATTTTATTTATCCATTGATCAGTTGATGGGCATTTTGGTTTGCTTCCACTTTTTGGCTATTATGAACAACTCTGCTGTGGACATTTGTGTGCAAATATTTATGTGGACTATGCCTTCAATAGTCAGTATGCCAGTATTTTGATCACTTGATGTGAATCGCTGATTCATTGGAAAAGTCCCTGATGCTGGGAAAGATTGAGGGCGGAAGGAGAAGAGGGTAACCAGGGATTGTTTCTCAGGAAACCACAATCATATGTTAATTAAGTGTCTATATCTCTTCTGATGACTCTTTGTAGATTTTGTCTTTTTGATAATAAACATAGTAAAAGAAGGACACTTTCAGGATATCATTTACATGTACTGTGTTCTTTGACATTTATTTCTCAGAGCAGCCCTGGAAAATCACAAAGATTTATTTTTGCAACTTATTAAAAGAGAGGTGCTAGAATGAATTAGGTTTATTTAATATATTACTATTTTAAGATTTGCATAAGACTTGTCAGATCAGAGGGTGTTTTTGGCCTTCTTGTGGTTATGCTTATATAGATGAAATGTTAATGTAAGTGTCTTAGAAGCTCCTGGTAATGGAAGCTCCTGGCAACTTGTCAGTGCCTCACTGCCCATATGTTTTTACCCTTAGGGGCGCGGTTCATCTAAAGTCTCATGAGATTGTTCTGTTCCGTAGTCTGAGAGAGAAGTGTGTACTCTCCTCCGTTCTGATCTTATTGGTTAGAGTAATACGTTAACTGCAGCCATGAAATCTGTGTCATCTTAGAGACGTTTTTGTTTAGTCTGGTGTTTGCCTGAAGGCTCTGCTCTAAGCTGCAGAGTGCTTGAGTCTTCAGTTAAAGAGGATGGTCTTAGAGCCTCGTAATAGAAGACTGTACCAGATACTTCAAACTGTCCATACTTTATATGAAGAATAGACTCTTGGGCTTCTGAGTTGACTTCAGTTAGGCGGCTCTCAGACTATCCCCGTGGACTGAGCTGGGATTTCCAGGACTCTTTTGGTCCAGAAGCAGGTAAGAAGGAGTTACAGAGCACTGCATGGAGGGATGTGGGAATTTCATTGTTTTGTTTTTTTAATTTTTGGTAATGTTTTATAACACTGTGCTTTACTGGCTCTATAAGGAAGCCTTTTTTCTTCTTCAGCTCCCTGTCATCCACAACAATTGAGTAGATTTTGCTTTTGTAAATGGGAATAAGACACTTAAAAATGAGACTCAGTTTTCCACAGTGGCATTTCCCTAATGGCTGATGAGGTCAGTCATCTTCACTGTGTTTATTTGCATTTATAAATACTCCTCAGTGAAATGTCGGGGGGTAAGAATTTGAAGGATGCTTGCACACTGTCCACTCCAAGCTTCCCATTCTACAGATGGGGAACTGGAGAGCAAAACCAGGGCTGTCTGGCCGGGTTCTTTTGGTTGACTGTGGTCTCTGAGTGGACACAAAGGACTGGCATAAGGAGGACGGAGCACCCGGAGCCAGACCTGTGGGCAGTTTCTGGGACCCTCATGGGCCTGGTGTATGAGGTCAGCTGCGGGGCTGCAGCAGACAGAACCGTCCCCTTGGCGTGTCTGCCAGGCTCAGAAGACTCCCACCCCTGAAGGAGGAGGTGGTACACCAGGCGGGTACGCCTTCTCTAAAAGGGGAGACTTGCCACATTTGGAGCCAGCTGGGTCCCTGTGAGTCCTGGGGCAGCCCCTGTCACACAGCATGAAGAAGAGGAAGCCCCCTGGGTGCCAGCCACAGCAGACATCACCCCCGCAGCTTCCAGTTAGACTCCATGCTGGGAACCATGCAAAGCATGTGAAGCCAGGATGATCTGGATCCTCACAGAAACACTTGGAGGAAGACACGTCCTTACCCCTATCTCATAATGTGCCAGGAGCACAAATATGGAATAGGTGGGTCTGTGTTTTGGCCTGTGTTTCACTTTATGTTGCTGCTGTGTATTCACTTCCAGTTACTACAAACTTGGCTGCTTAAAACAACACAGATTTATTACCTTACAGATCTGGAGGTCTGAAGTCCAAGTTGTGTTAAAATCAAGGTATCGGCGGGCCTGTGGGGCGGCTCTAAGGAAGAATATTCTCCTGCTTTTCCTAGTCTCTAGATGCTTCTCACTTATGCATCATTTCCATTCTGGGTTTGGCCTCCATCTTTCATCTCCAGGGCCTTTGTGATGACTTCAGGTGCACCTGGGTCATCTGAGATGACCTCCCCAAAGTCAGCTGCTTAGCAACCTTAATTCCTTCTGCAAGTGATTCCCCTTTGCCACATCATATATTCACTATGCATCTGGGGATTAAGACTCAGACATCTTTGGGGTCACTCTTCTGTGGAGCTAGGGACACCAGGTGAGGAGGAGGCTGGGAGGACCGGTGCCCCCAGGTATGTGGGTGGAGCAGGTATGGGCGGGGCAGTAGAGTGAGAGCACTGCCCTGGAGGACCTGCCTGCGCTGGGGAAGCGCCTGAACGCACATCAGGGTGTGTGGTCATGTGCTGTGGAGAAAAATGTTCCCGGGGAAGGGGTTATGGGGTACGGGGTGTGGCTGAGTGGGTTGCAGCTTCATCAGGGTGGGCCTCATTGAGGAGGGTGACAGTTGGGCCATCTCCTCAAGGTGGCTCCTCAACAAGACCAGAAGGAAAAGAGAGAAACTTCAAAGCAGCCTGGGGAGAGATTGCTGACTAAGCCTTCAGGGCTGCAGGGCCCTGCAAGAGCTGGGCCTGTCTGGTCTTTGAGCTTTATTCTCTGAGCTGCTCCTTTCTCAGCTTCAGCTCCCAAGGGACTAGCATTCACCACCAAACCCACTCTCCACCCCACTGATCCTGGCTTCATCTGGCTCTGGTGCCTGCCAGGCATTCTCACCAAGGAATTCCTCCACCCTTAGGGGCCTCTTCCCTGCCTTTTTCTGACCCACCACTTACCAGGCTGAATTGCTAGTTTCCTCGTCTCGGGTCTGGGAGCCTTTAAGCTCTCAGCAGCCAGGAACAGGTCTGCTCTCTCCTTTGTCCCCAGCACCTGGCATTTGTTTATCTTGCAGATGTTCGTCAAAAGCAAACACCGTGAGCCTGCCGTCTGTTTTCTGTTGGTGTCCTGACGGACACCTGATATCAGGCAGCACGTCCCACATCCTGGTTCAGTCGGTTCAGTCACTCAGTCACGTCCGACTTTTTGCAACCCATGGGCTGCAGCACGCCAGGCCTCCCTGTCTTTCACCATCTCCCAGAGTTTGCTCAAACTCATGTCCATTGAGTCGGTGATACCATCCAACCATCTCATTCTCTGTCATCCCCTTCTCCTCCTGCCTTCAATCTTTCCCAGCATCAGGGTCTTTTTCAGTGAGTCAGTTCTTCTCATCATGTGGCCAAAGTATTGGAGTTTCAGCTTCAGCATCAGTCCTTCCAGTGAGTATTGACTGATTTCCTTTAGGATTGGCTGGTTTGATCTCCTTGCAGTCCAAGGGATTCTCAAGAGTCTTCTCCAACACCACAGTTCAAAAGCATCAATTCTTCGACACTCAGCTTTCTTTATAGTCCAACTCTCATCTCCATACACGACTACTGGAACAACCATAGCTTTAACTAGACAGACCTTTGTTGGCTTTTTAATATGCTGTCTAGGTTGGTCATAGCTTTTCTTCCAAGGAGCAAGAGCCTTTTAATTTCATGGCTGCAGTCACCATCTGCAGTGATTTTTGGAGCCCAAGAAAATAAAGTCTGTCACTGTTTCCATTGTTTCCCCATCTATTTGTCATGAAATGATGGGACCAGATGCCATGACCTTCATTTTATGAATGTTGAGTTTTAAGCCAGCTTTTTCACTCTCCTCTTTTACTTTCATCAAGAAGCTCCTTAGTTCCTCTTTTCTTTCTGCCATAAGGGTGGTGGCATCTGCATATCTGAGGTTATTGATATTTCTCCCAGCAATCTTGATTCCAGCTTGTGCTTCATCCAGCCCAGCATTTTGCATGATGTATTCTGGATATAAGTTAAATAAGAAGGGTGACAATATACAGCCTTGACATACTCCTTTCCTGATTTGGAACCAGTCCGTTGTTACGTGTCCAGTTCAAACTGTTGCTTCTTGACTTGCATACAGGTTTCTTGGGAGACGGGTAAGGTGGTCTGGTATTCCCATCTCTTAAAGAATTTTCCCACAGTTTTCTGTGATCCACACAGTTAAAGGCTTTATCGTAGACAATGAAGCAAAAGCAGATGTTTTTCTGGATTTCTCTTGCTTTTCCTATGATCCAGGGGATATTGGAAATTTGGTCTCTAGTTTCTCTGCCTTTTCTAAATCCGGCTTGAACATCTGGAAGTTCTTGGTTCATGTAGTGTTGAAGCCTGGCTTGGAGAATTTTGAGCATTACTTTACTAGTGTGTGAGATGAGTGCAATTGTGCTGTAGTTTGAACATTCTTTGGCATTGCCTTTCTTTGGGATTGGAATGAAAACTAACCTTTTCCAGTCCTGTGGCTGATGTTGAGTTTTCCAAATTTGCTGGCATTTGAGTGCAGCACTTTCACAGCATCATCTTTCAGGATTTGAAATTGCTCAACTAGAATTCCATCACCTCCACTGGCTTTGTTTGTGGTGATGCTTCCTAAGGCCCACTTGACTTCGCACTCTGGATGTCTGGTTCCAGGTGAGTGATCACAGCATCGTGGTTATCTGGGTCATGAAGATCTTTTTTGTATAGCTCTTCTGTGTATTCTGACCACCTCCTCTTAATGTCTTCTGCTTCTGTTAGGTCTATACCATTTCTGTTCTTTATTGTGCTCATCTTTGCATGAAATGTTCCCTTGGTATCTCTAATTTTCTTAAAGAGATCTCTATAGTCTTTCCCATTCTGTTGTTTTCCTCTATTTCTTTGCACTGATCACTGAGGAAGGCTTTCTTATATCTCCTGGCTATTCTTTAACATTCTGTGTTCTGGGGGATATATCTTTTCTTTTCTCCTTTGCCTTTTGCTTCTCTTCTTGCCTCGGCTGTTTGTAAGTCCTCCTCAGGCAACTGTTTTGCCCTTTTGCATTTCTTTTCCCTGGGGATGGTTTTGATCGCCTCCTTTTATACAGTGTTTCGAATCCCTGTCCATAGTTCTTCAGGCACTCTATCAGATCTAATCCCTTGAATCTGTTTGTCACTTCCACTGTATAATCATAAGGGATTTGATTTGGGTCATACCCGAATGGTCAGTGGTTTTCTCTACTTTCTTCAATTTAAGTCTGAATTTTGTAATAAGGACAAGGGGCTCTGGCTGCAGCAGACCTGGGAGGTGCAGCGTGTGGCATAATTCCTCTTGGAGGAGGTGGCTGTTAGCCCCACCATAGAGCCACTGAGCATTGCCCCACAAACTGGAGAAGAATTACACCAAAGAAGTTCCTGAACTGTTGCAAAAGTTCTAGGACCACAACAGATATCCCAAGCTGGGGATCCGGCAAAGGGACTGAGAACCTCTAGGGCATTTGACTTTGAAGGCCAGTGGGTTTTGATTACAGAACTTCCACAGCACTGGGGAAATAGACTCTTGGAGGGCACGGACAAAACCGTGTTGTGCCAGGACCCAGGAGAGAGGAGCAGTGGCTCCGCAAGAGCCTGAGCCAGACCTGCCTGTGAGTGTCCGGAAGTGTCTGGTGCAGGCGTGGTCAGCAGCGGCCTGCCACGGGGTTGAGGCGCTGAATACAGCAGCCCTGGGAGCTGCAGCATTCTGGCGTGCCGGCGTAAGCCCTTTCGAAGGAGGCCGCCATGACCACCATGACCCTGCCGTGCTTGGCCTCAGGTGAGACTGCAGGGAGGGAACACAGCTCCACCCCAACAGAAGACTGGAATAAAGATTTATTGAGGACTGCCCCGCCCGTCAGAGCAAGACCCAGATTCCCCCACAACCAGTCCCTCCCATCAGGAAGCTTTCACAGGCCTCTTACTCTTATCCATTACAGGGTAGACAGTGAAAGCCACAGTCATATCCCGGTTACCCCTGCCCTATCCCCAAACATGCTGTCTGCCTGCTGGGTTACTGGCATCCACCATGTGCCCAGTTGCTCCAGTTAACAGCCTTGGAGCCATTCCTGACTCATTTTTCTCCCATATGACGTATTCAGTATTCAGCGAGCCCTTTTGATTCAATCCTAGAAACAGGCCCAGAATCTGATATTTGCTGTCACCTCCCATCACTTCTTGGTCCAAGATATCAGCATTCCTCAGCGACCCTAGTGCACTGGCCTCTTAGCTGATGTCCCTGCTTTCCTAAGTTTAGTGTTGACACAGGAGTCAGGGCGGCCTTTCAGCTCATGTCACTTCTCTGGCGTTCCCCTCTCTGTAGCTTCCCTTGACACAGTCCTTTTTGTCTTGGCCTCTGCCTGGCCTCCCCCTTTCCCCCAGCCCTATTTACTGTTCACCCCCCTTCCATTATTCTGCTCTGGCCCCAGTGACCACATTTCTGAGCTCGCCAGGAACTCTCCCACTTCAGGGCCTTTGCACTTGCTATTTCCTCTATCTGGACTCCCCCCCACAATGGCAGCATGGCCCGCTCCTCTCACTTCATTCATTTCTCAGAACCTGAATAGATTCTCTTTTCAGAGAACCTAAAATAGATTTGTATCTCTGACCCAGGTTTATCCACTCTGGGGGCTCTGTTGCTCCAGCTAGGTTCCTGATTATCAAATGGACACTTCCAAAGTTACTTAATGTCTTTGCACTTTAGTTTCTTCACCTGAAATAGTATTCATTGCAAGGACTGTTGGGACAGTCCATGAAATGAGGTAATGTCAAAACTCATCTTGTAGACAGTCAAACCTGATAGCATTAAAAAAAGCACACACACACACAAACAGTTTTCTCTCTATTCTGAGGCCCCAAAGAGTTCTCTGCACCCAAAGGCCATGCTGACCCTCGGGCACCTGATGTGTTGTTGTGGGGTAAATTGCATTTTGTGGGGAGAAGTTAAGTTTTTGGTGTCTGGAACTCCTGGGTGGAGGTCACCCCTACTCAGGGGACACCTAGTTCCATTACCACAGACTATGGTATCCCTATTGTGAAGAGACATCCCTGGTGGTCCAGTGGTCAGAATGCCATGCTCCACTGCCAGGGACATGAATTCAGTCCCCAGTCAAGGAACTAAGATCCTGCAAGACATGCAGCATGGCCTATTAAAAAAAAATGTGGATCCGATGCTCGAGTCATACCCTGCCTCTGTGCTGCCAACTGGCCCTGAGACACGGGGCTCATTACTTAACCTCTTTAATCCTGAGTTTTCCTCATCTGTTCAGTGGAGACAGTCACAGCACCCCTCTCCAGGGACTGAGAGACACTGCAGGTGAGCTGTTTTGCACAATACCTGGCATTTAGTGAATTTGCAGTGAACTGATAACTGCTGTTATGATCTCAGAAACCTAGAAGCAAACACGGAGCAGAAAAACAACAGGTTGATGGAGAGCAGGTGGTGCATGGCAAGGGTGAGCCAGAGCCCCGGGGTCCTGTGCCCTTGCTTCCAGTGCTTACACCCCGGTTGGGTGGTTCCCCCCAGCATCCCCACTCACTTGAGAACAGGCTCTCTCTTTGTCAAGAGTTGGCTGCAGAGAGAAAGTTGACCACTTGGCCAGAACTGGGACAGCTTCCACAGGAGAACATTTTATTGTCTGTAAACTCTTCTTTGGTAAACAAGAAACCCAAAGGGAAAAGGTGCACACTGCGTCAAGAAAAGGACAAGGCTGACGCCCACCACGAACAAGGAGCTCGGAGAGACAGCTACACCATTAGCGAGGTAGGGGCAATGGGGCCTGGGGGGTTGGGGTGGCCGGTGGCATGGGGGAGGGGCGGAGGAGAGGGTCCGCTCTGTTGGACATAGACGTCTAAATCATACAGCGAGTGAGCTCATGCATCACAGCAAAGAGAACCAGGGACCCCGTCTGTGCCCCCGCCCACCTCCCATGAGGTTGGTGCCCCCCTGCACAGAGTGCTGTGCCCGGTCAGCCAGGGTGGGGTTGCAGGGGGCTCCAGGGGCCCTGGCAGCAGCCCCTTCTCCATTTCTCCTTTCCTGCTCTGCAGGCTGGCGTGTGCAGGTAGCAGGGACAGTCACAGGGATGCTCAGGATCTCTGGGTCTGGGTGGCAGTGGCAGGGCAGCAGGGGCAGGTTTGAGGGGGAGGTGGAGAAGCAGCCCCCACCCCTGTTTTACAGGGGGGGCTCACTGCAGAGGACAATCTCCAGGTCCTTGCGGTAGAGCTTTCCCGCCTCAGCCAAGGACATGACGCTCTTTCTGTAGCTGGTGAGCTGCTGGATGTTCATTTCCTGGGAGACAGAGGGAGAGGTTAAGAGCAGGTTCACAGGAAGGTGCCCCCACCCCCCCCTCCCCAAATGGCCCTCCTGTTCATTCACCAGAACCTTTCCCTTATCCCATCTCAGTGCAAGTAGCTGAGAGGCATACCGAGCATGGGCTTTGGGGTCAGAAAGCCCTGGGTTAAAATGCTCTCCCTTTCACTTACTAGCTGCATTGCCTTGGGGAAAGTGTTCAGCTTTTTCTAAGTCTCAGCTGCCTCATCTGTAAAATCAGCACAGGAATAAGTCTGCCTCACTGAGGTGTTATGATGATTAGATAAGAAATGAATGGAAACAGCATCGAGCGCAGTCCCTGCACTCCGCATTCTCGCCAAACAGCAGCTATTGACACCAGTCAGTATCTACATACAGCTTCGCTAAATTCCTCTACCTCACTGGGCTTCCATTCACTCAGTCTGCTGGGTCCCTTTGGGTGAGAAAGAGAATGCCAGGGAAACTCCATGGTTTTGTCTTTGCGCTAAGCCTCACCCAGCGGAACAAGGAATTCTAATTCCTCTCTCCTCCAGGGGCAAAGCCTACCAGCCTACTCCTTGTTCACGGACACCTTGAGGCCTTCAGAGGCTCTAAGACAGGTGACTCATGGTCTCATATAAAATGGAAAACTTAAAGTGATAGTCATCCAGTCGTGTCCGACTCTTTGAGGCCCTATGGACTGTAGCCTGCCAGGCTCCTCTGTCCGTGGGATTTTGGAGGCCAGCACTAGGCAGAACACCAGCATCTGATACGCCTTGTGTTGCTTTGGATGCAAAGAGCCAGTAGTACTGAAATACAGCAAAGTCATCATCATTGGAAAATCACTTAAGCAATTTTCTTTTTCTTTCCCTCCTTCTTCCCCTCTACACCTCTTTCCTTCCTCCTCCCCTTCCTCTTTCCTTCCTTTCCCCTTCTCCTCCTCTTGTATTGAACCTGTTGGCAGATCTTATTATTATTTTTTTTAATACTTCTACACTAATGGGTCATTATCCCCATGAGAAAACTGAGGCGTGAAGACTGAGGTATTGGCTAAAGGAGGGAACGAACCCTACAGCCACTAACAGTCTCAGTCCTCTGAGTTCTGAAGGCTGTGTAATTCTTTACCTGGCTCACTGGTACTCAGTGCTGGAGGGTCAGTCTTTTATTGCGTTCTTTGGTGACATCTCCTCACATGACTGATCTCTGGGTTTGTGCTACCAGCCAGTCCCAAGGCACTTTGCAAACATCCCTAACTTCCCTAAAGTTGTGAAGTTCCTGGAAATGTCACCTAGTCCATAACACTGAGGTGTGCCTGAGCGACCTATCCCTCAATCAGGAGCCAAGGAAGGGACCCCATATATCAACCACGAGCCTGAGAAAATCCTCTGATTCAGCATGGCCTGAGGAGTTCAAGCAGAATGAAGGGAAGAGGCTGCTTCCTTTCTGTGTCTAGAAGCACTGTGTGAAGCTGGGGAAGGCTTTAGCAGTTGCAGTTGTCTTAGGAATGCTAAGAATATGTCAATGTTTGAGCCCATCAGCCTGTCCTGCAGGAGCCTCAGACATTAATCTGCTTCAAAACTGATTCACTGTCCATGTTCTGCTGCTGCTGCTAGGTCACTTCAGTCGTGTCCAACTCTCTGAGACCCCATAGATGGCAGCCCACCAGGCTCCCCCGTCCCTGGGATTCTCCAGGCAAGAACACTGGAGTGGGTTGCCATTTCCTTCTCCAATGCATGAAAGTGAAAAGTGAAAGTGAAGTCGCTCAGTCGTGTCCGACTCATAATGACCCCACGGACTGCAGCCCACCAGGCTCCTCCGCTCATGGGATTTCCGAGGCGAGAGTGCTGGAGTGGGGTGCCGCCGCCTTCTCCGCACTGTCCATGTAGGCACCACCAAAATGGCATGTGCCTCTGCCATGTGGGGTCACCTAAAAGCGGTCGTTCCCTTCCCAGCTCAGGCTATTTACAGGCATGTAGCTCTCTCTACTGATTCCTTTTTCTTGATCTCCATGTGCTAAGTCTGGTGGTTAGTGCTGGTGGAAGGTTCCCAGGGAAACCACTTTATTAATATCCTTGTTCTCTAACTTTCAGAATTTTTCTTAACCACAACACCTGACTTTTTGTTTGTTTGCACATCTCAGAAAGTCAAGCTGGGTAGCCATATGAGTTGTCTTTTGTGGGAATCAGGGAAGAGCCTAGTTAGGTGATGACCACGGAATTCAGGTCTCTCCCAAGATTTAATGCCTGCCCTCAAGGCCCATCAGCCTCAGGCGTAACGTAGGGTCATATGGAGAAGAACTATATCTCATTATCCCAATTACAGTTAAGCATATTTTTCATTATGATGCCCAACATCCCTTGAATACATAAGGATACACAAACGATTTTCTCCTAGAGTTTGGTAGCAGGAAAAAGTTTGCCAAGTTCAAGCACGTGATGAGTAATTCCTTCTTCCTAGGAAGTATTTGCACATGACTTATTTTCTGCCTCTTTCAAAAAGCTATTATAGGTAACATTAAAAAAAATAAACAGGGTGAAAGAAAAGGATGATATTCAGGATAAAGATAAAGAGGTCAGAAGACACTTGGAAAGGGAGATAGATTGATTCAGCAGCCACGATGGATTTTTTTTCCCTGAAATTAGGAGTTAAGTTTAGTTCTTGCCTGACTGCCCAGGCAGTTAGACAATGTAGGGAATTATAGATCACTCATCATCTAATTAAAGAAAGCAGCAAAAAAGCTATTTGCTCAGAGAAAGACATTTTCCAGGAGGTGGAGGAAGATGCTGCCAAGACTTGTCTCCTGGTTCCTCTTTGGCCTGTGTCCTCCCATCCTGGGAACCAAGATGAGCCACTGGGGACTGCCCAAGAGGCAACATGACCAGGCAAAGTAATGGAGTCCAGTTCCCAGCCTTTCCTTCCAGGGAACAAATTTGTCAGGGACTTCTGTTAGCCCCTTCCCCAGCTCAAGATTCTAGAGTCAATTCAGGATACCCTCAACTCCCACTGGCCCTGCTCCTCCAAATCTCTCCTAGTGTAAAAGTCTTTTTTCTTTTTTTTTGGCCACGTAACTGACACTTCCAAGAAGTGTGCCACGTCGAAACTGCCATGGCCTCATAGCTGCGTTGTTGACATCAGTCAGCAGGTGGGGGCAACCCATGTGTCTGTCTGCGGACGAACAGATAAAATGTGGGAGAGACACAGTACATTATTCAGCCTTAAAAAGGAAGGAAATTCTGACATATACTACAACATGGATGAACCTTGAGGAAGTCACATGAAGTGAAATAAGCCAGACACAGAAAGACAAATGCTGTATGACCCACCCCACTTGTATGAAGTGTCTAGAGCAGTGAGATTCACAGAGACAGAATGTAGAATGGTGAGTGCCCGTGGCTGGGGGGAGGCAGCAAGGGGGAGTTACCATTTACTGCGTACAGACTTTAATTCTGGGGAGGCAGAAAGAGTGCTGGCCGGTGGGGATGGTTGCAGAACGCTGTGAGTGTACTTGATGCCACTGAGCTGAACACTTAAAAGTGGCTAAGGTGGCAAACTTTGGTACGTGTATTAAAAAAAAAAAAAATCAACCATGGAAAGAACCCAAAAAGCTCCTATTGCCTTGTTAGGGGTAGTCAGAGGGGAGCAAGATAGACTCCTTGGCCAGCCTTCCCACTTCCACACCACCTCCGTGACAGCACCCCACCTCTGGGCTAAGCCCCTCACCTTCTTGTTTTTCTCATACAGATCCTTCAGGAGGGCGTCCAGTTCATTCTCATCAATGTAGCCACTTCCGTCCTGGAAGGGAGCCAAGGGTCAGCACAGAGCCTCAAAACTCATGCTAACCCCTGACCAGAGTCTAGCTTTGCTAAGGGTCTTTACTCTGAGCAAAAGAGGTGCCCAAATAACATGTCACTTCTGACTGCCAGTCACTGCAGCAATGTGAGGGCGCAGGGCAAACTGCTGGCAACCTTCCCTTCTGGTATTTTACATTTGCGTTGAAAATGTAAATGAGGTTCAAGAAGCATTTTGCTAACTCCCTGGGTGTTGAATCCCACAATAGTATGTCAGGATAAATGGGGCTATTTACCCCAAACCTGTAGTTCTAAGGAAAACCACTGGAGTCACCAGGCAAGGGCAGCTAAGAGAGGGGTGACAGTGGTACAGAGGGCCTCTCACTCCCCACTTCCTAGAAGGACAGCAAGGTGATGGCCTGGCACCAGGAGGGCAGTACTAAGCACCTCCTGCCTTTGGGCCCCAACAGTGTAATCGCATCCTAGTCCTGGGCATGACCCTCTTCCCTTCCACAAGCTATTCTCTCCTGTACTTTGAAGGAACCAAAACCTTGGGTCCCACAAGCCACACGTTCTTAAGGACATTTATCTTCTCGTACAGCAGAAGGTGCTGCAGGGAATCCAAAGCGACAGGAAGGAACTGCATGGCCCAGACTGTGGCTCCAACAGCTTGTTTACTTCTAAGGACCAAGGTGAGCATTCTGGTGGTGGGGGGTGACTGGGATGGGCCTCCTGCTTTTCCATCCACACTGCCCCCTTATCTTACCTTGTCGTAAAATGTGAAGATCGCGTTGAACTCCTCCGAGGTCAGCTTCATGCCCTAGAAGGCCCAAGGTATTAAAGACGGAAGCCAAGCTCTGCACAGTGTGTGTGTGTGTGTGTGTGTGTGTGTGTGTGTTTTGAGGAAGGGTGAGCTTAGCGGGATGAGGGGAAGGGAGGAATCGAAGAAAAGCAAAGTCGCTCGTTTACCTGAAATTTAAGCAGGAAGTTTTCCTGTACAGGCAAGAGTCTGGAAAGATAATGTTAGAGCAGTAATTAGGAGCTAGAGCAGAGGGAGGGACAGTGAGGACCTGAGGGGATGCAGAGCTAGTATCCGTAGTTACAGAAACGATTTCTGAGCACTTCAGAGGAAAGTTCAAAAGAGAGGGAGATGCGGCGTTGAGGAGATGCTGATCACTATTTGATCTAACTTTGATTTGAGCTTTGGGACCCCTGACCTGTCACTTTCCCCACTGGTTGATCTTGGTGATGAAATGGTAGCCCAGGGATTATCTGCCAGGGTCTTGTGAAAAGTGATGCTGGGGTGAGTGAGGTCGGGCTCTTACCGGGACATCTCCGAGAGGCCCAGTTTGCCATCCCCATTCAAGTCAAACATCCGTAGCTGTTGGGGACAGAAAGTGGTGCTTGGATTATTTGCTCTGACCTTCTCTCATGTGAGACCTTGACCCACCATCCCCTGTACTGGAGAGGGAGGAACATGGCAGAGCATGCTCATGTGTCCTCTGAGGCCGCCTGGAGGCAGGGAGCAGCATGGGCTAAATCAGCAGGGCCTTGGGCGTAGCTCTCCTCTCCCCTTTCTGAGGGACAGGGCGGCAGAGGACAGAGGCCAACACTGAAGGCCCCCCTCTCCAAGTGTACCCTCCCCTGGAGCTGTGGAGGCTGTCACACAAACAGATGCTCTGGTCTTACTGTGGCCCAGGAGCATCTGGCTGAGTGGGAACCTCAGAGAGAAGGTGCTGGGGCCAGGAACTGGCATCTCTCTCGTCAGCTGCCGCTGGGAGTCACTTTTCCCCGGCCTGAAGAATCAGCCAGCTAATGACCCCGCAAACCCCAAATCCCACCGATTTGGGTCCCATGTCCTGTGCCCTGGCCACTCACTATGGTTTGGGTGTACTCTTGGAGCTTGGGTTCATCATATGGTCGGTTCGCCTTCTTCAGCAGGTCAGACAGGAATCCCTGGAATAGGAAAGGCCTCTTCAGAGTTCCTGACCCAGTCTCTCTGCCCCTGACTCACTTACTTGTTCCTTCAGTCACTCGATCTTGCTTTCTGAAGCTCATCATTTGCGTAGCTTGCAGCCCTCATAATCCCCTCACCCCCTAATGCTCGTGGAGTAATCCCAAAGGAGGCAGGAGCTGCTAAATGCAACCTCATCCCATAGGAGAGGTGGTAGAAACCGGCTCTGGCTCCTCAGAGAGCTCAGAACACATGCTAAGTCATGCCTGGAGATCCCTGGGTCTCGAGGGGTTTGGTAGACATACAAGCCAGAAGGCCAAACTGCTGGAAGACATTGAGGATGCCTGTTCTGGGCACTGATGTGCTGAGGAGTGTGAACTGGTTGTACTCTGTGACCTGGCAGCTCCAGGCTGCTGATTTCACATGGCCAAATACGTTCAACCATTCAGAGCCAGGCCTGGGTATCCCTGATCAGGCCACACACCCAACTTCCTCACCCAACATCTCCTCCCTCCCCAGGTTCCTTAAGCCCACCACCACGTGGGCCTCAGGCCCATTCTCCATCTTTCTACACCTTCCCTGACAAGGCCCATCCTACCTTGAGCTCATTGGCTTCAATGTAGCCGCTTCTGTCTGTGTCATACTTCCGCCAGGCCTGCAACGGGAATGTCAACCTATTCACAAAGATTTATCCACACCTATAAGCTTCCCTCCATCTCTGTCTAGCAGGCCAGGCTGGGTCTCCATATTCAAGAATATCACAGTGGGATGGGGACATTGAGATGGTTTAGCTCAGTGCCTTCCATTTTGCAGATGAAGAAATGAGGGCAAGTGTCTTGGCCAAGGTCACATAGAGGAGAAAAACAGCCTTGCTGGGACAGGGTCTGCCTACTCTAACCGGCTTCACGATCATCTTGTAGCCAGGGTTAGTTTCCTTAGATCCCAGCCAGGCGGATTTTACCAGGACTAGCACTAGGATCTGTGGACCCTGTTTTTGTTGTGGGTGTATTGAGTGTTCTTTCACGGTTCTGGAAGCCTCTCATTCTCTGCGCGGGCCCTGGGGGCAAGGGTAAGACCCGTCTGGAAGGGGCAGAAACAGATTCCGGTTACTCCTCACTGTACTGTGTCCTCTGCCCCTCGTTGCGAGGCCTGTGGCAGCCATGTCTGAGGATGGAACAGAATTGGTTGTGTAATCAGTTTGTTTAGACTATCCCAAGGCCACTCCGCCATCTTTCTGATAAAAATCATCCCCCCTCCTTCGTTTTTTAGGAAGCTACCCCTCTCTTGTGCTCAGTACACATGGTTCAAGAAGGGCTGACCAGTCTCCAGAGGTAGACATGTGACCTACGCCTGGCCATCAGTCCCTCCCTGGAGTTTGCTCCGTTACTGGTTCTGGGCTCTGATCTGAGACCCAGTTAGTTGGTGCATGCATTGGGTCTCTGTGAGAAACCAGGGAACTGTCTGCTGACCACAGCATCTGGAGGATCAGAGAGAAACAGAGCTTCAGCAGGTGATGTGGTTCTGACCACCTCTTTCCTCTCCGTACTATCCATCTGAGCAGGTGCAGACATTACACAGGAGAAACAGGAGAAACAGTTGGAAAGGTTAAACTGTCCATAAACTCTCCACCTCCCCAATTCCCTTCTCCTTGAAGGTGGCCTGAACTCGGCGACTCACTTCTAATGAATAGAATATGGCAGATGTGGCAGTTGTGGCTTCCCAGACGAAGTCATAATGGCAGTGAGGCTGCTTTCTTGTTCTCCCCCTTGGGTCACTCACTCTGGAGGAAGCCAGGTGCCATGGTGTAAGGACACTCACGCAGCACCATAGAAAGATAGATGGAGGGAGCACCTGAGGCCCCTTGCCAACAGCCACAGGTGACTGCCATCCCGGAGGGGCATCTTCCAGCCCCAGTCGAGCCTTCAGATGACTGCTGCCCTGCTGACATCTTGACTCTGAGCCAGAGCCACTTGGCTGAGCTTTACCAAATTTCCACAGAAACTGAGAGACGATAAAATGTTTGTGGCCTTAGGCTGGTAAATTTGAGGGGGTAATTTGTTACATAGCAATAGGTAACTAATAGAGTGGTCCTGAGAAAAATCTGGTCCTGAGTACAGCTGTCCTGAAACCCAAGCCATCTGGTGGGAGGAGGGAATGCCGTGTTGAGGGGTGGTGGTGATGGACGTGGGTGTATCTGTGGAAGAGGCCCCGGGAACCCTGTTTCCCTAAACTTCAGTCTGTTTTGGTGCCTGACCACAGTTCTTAGATTTTCTTTCAAGTTGTCTTCCCTTAATTTTCACTCCCTTCTCCCCTAGCCCCAAACAGCACACCTAGACACCAGCAACACTTGATTTTTCTAAGAGTCAGCAGGCACTCATTCTTTTCCCAGATTTGATCTCCTGCATCCCTAACTCCTCCACATCATGCCCTCCACTTAAAAAAATTGTTTCCATTATATTTGATTTAAAATATTGTGTTAGTTTTGGTGTATAGCATCATGATTCAGTTATACATTCAGTTTATACACACACACACAGACACACACACACACACATATGTTCTTTCTCATGTTTTTTCCTATTGTGGTTAATCAGAGGATAATAAATACAGTTCCCTGTAAATACAGGGGCTTATGCTATATAGTTTATCTATTCCATATATAATAGTTTGCATCTGCTAATCCCAAGCTCCCAGTCCATGCCTGCCCCCCTCGCCTCCCCCTTGGCAACCACAAGTCTGTTTTCTGTGTCTGGGAGTCTGTTTCTCTCTCATAGATAAGTTGATTTGTGTCATATTTTAGATCTCACATGTAAGTGATGTCATATGGTATTTGTCCTTCTCTTTCTGACTGACTTCAGTTGGTATGATAATCTCTTTCTCTATCCATACAGCTGCAAAGGGCATTATTGCTCTCTATTTTACGGCTGAGTAATATTCTGTATACATGTGTGTGGTATGTATGTACCACACATTCACCTGTCTGTGGCATGTCCCCCTTTTATTGTGAGCTGTGTGAGGATCTTTCCTCCCTTCCACCAAACTAGGCTGTGACTCTCACGGTGTAAGTTTTGTCTTGTTCAGTCGCTCAGTTGTGTCCAACTCTTTGATATAGTAGTGACTCAAAAATTTTGATCCTGGTTTTTTGGAAACTTATGTTGCTTGTAGACTTATTCTACATGAAACTTGGACAGATAGCTTTTGACTTGGGAAGAGAACTTTCTTTGGGGAAAGAAATGCCCAGCACCATCAAAATATTCCGTCTCATGCTCTGAAAGCCCACCCTTGAGTTAAGCACAAAGAAATATGTGCAGATTTTCAAATATGACTTCACCAACCACCTGCATGCATTGAGTGCATTAGAATTTGGTTTCTAGGTTGAGTCTTGACTGGGAGAAAAGTCAGACGCCCCCCAAATTGCCTGAGGGGGGATAACCTGAAGGGACTCCAGTGCTCACAGGAAGCAAGGCATTCAGCTGCCGTCAGAGTGAGAGCCTGCCAGCAGGTCTGCCTTCCCTCCCTGGATCCACCGCAGCCCCGTGGCCTCATGCTGGGCGTCTCTCCCCTTCCAGTACTTTGTGTGCGGCCATCAGTGGGTCATCGTTCTCTTCCCATTCAAGAAGAAGAGTTCAAGAGACCCGGGCTTTGTGAAATCGCAAAGAAATCCGGAGGTGTCACTAAAATTAGGAATTAAAATGTTGTTCTGAGCAGTGGGATGGAAACCATCCGAGAGCACGAGGCCTTTGGGGCTGCAGAGGGGCCTCTTCAGGTTTCCAGCCGACAGAGATGGAGCCAATGGACAACCCCAGGAGGGGATCGTCCTGTTAGGCAGTGGGGTTCCCGGAAACTTGTGGGATGGGGCGGGGATCGGTAGTTAAGCTGGGCTCAGCTTAAAGGATAAAGACAGGTAAAACATGGAACCATGTCAACTACACAGAAAGAAACCACTGATGATTTAGAGGGGGGCGGGCGGGTTTGGGTTTTGTTTTGCTCCTCTTTAGGTGTCTCTATACCCTGTAAGCTGTCATCCCCGTTTTCCTGATCATAAGTGGAACAGAGCCAGGGTCTGGCTGCCTCCCTATCGAGAAAGGAGCAATCAGGTATAAATGCTCTCTTTTCTTTTCTCCTTTTTGGCCACACGGTGTGGCAGGTGGGATCTTAGCTCCCTGACCAGGGATGGAACCTGTGCCCCTGCAGTGGAACCACAGAGTCTTAACCACTAGACCCCTAGGGAAGCCCCTTATCTATAGACAGAACATTGACACTCACGATAGTTGCCCCCCCGACAAGTTCTACATATATGCAACTTCTCCTTCTAGACAGGCAAGGGGGGTGCTAAGAACAGAATCCAGCATGTTAAATTACCAGCTTATGGGATTTTGCCGTCTTGAAAAAACCGGAGAAAATCCTTTAAAGCACCGTAAAATTAAACCCATATCTAATGCTTAGGCATGCTGCCACTTAAAAAAATGAGTCTTCTACCCTGAGAATCCATTATTTCTAACTGACTTTCCATCTGTGTGGGGAACTCACTGCCATGTGTGTTTCTGGACTGTCTCTCCAGTCATTCTTAAGCAGTGAATCACAGACAGGAGATTACCGGTGGCTGGAAATGGATTTAACATGACAAATGGCAACTGGAGTTGTGTTGAAGGCCAGTTAGTTATCACAGCAGGCAGAGTGTGTGTGTGTGTGTGTGTGTGTGTGTGTGTGTGTGGATGATGAGGGGATGAGTTGACTCTCACCTTGACGGACACATACGTTGAGGGGCTAGGGTGCAGAGCCCCAGAAAAACAGCAGAAAATATTTGGTAGTTTGCTGGATTAGTAATATATTTGGTTAAACTGTAAGGAATTTCCAATTTTTGTAAATAAAGAGTGATTAAATATGAGCAGTTTCTAATGGTTCAATCTATTTGAATATTACTCAGAAGACACTTGAGTTTCCTTGTCCTGTTCACATGAAGATCTCAGAGAATCCCTACTGCAGAGATGGCCACGTCCCTTTGAAGATGGACAGTGAAGCCATGAGCACAGTCAAAGCTCAAGCCTGGAAGGTACTGGACACTGGGATTCTCACTGGCCTTTTTCAGTTTTAGAGTGGTAGCTGAATCCATCCTTTCCCAGAATGCTTCTTGGAACTCTAAATTCTAGGAACACTAATGCTATTGAGTGAGGCGAAAACATGAAAGAGTCTAGAAGCAAACTGAGTAAGCCGGTCTGTTTCCTGCAGGACTTCCCGGAGCCTGTAATATGCAAACACCTGTGTCAGACACCCAGACGGGACGCAGAGTGTGCACGTGATTTCCCAAAGGTACTTAGTGAAGTGAAGTGAAAGTCGCTCAGTCGTGTCTGACTCTTTGTGACCCCATGGACTCTACAGCCATGAAATTCTCTAGGCCAGAGTACTGGAGTGGGTAGCCTTTCCCTTCATCCAGGGGATTTTCCTAACCCAGGGATCGAACCCAGGTCTCCTGCATTGCAGGCGGATTCTTTACCAGCTGAACCACACAAGCGACGCAGAAAGGTACTTTACCCAAGCTCACTTCTCACCTATCCTCCACACTGTAATGTGCACACGCATCACCTGGGGATCTTGTTAAAATGTAGATTCTGATTCAGCCGGTCAGGGACTCGGCATTTGTAACAAGCACCCAGTTAATGGTGACACTGATGCTCCTGGTCCACAGAGCACACTTTGAGTAGCTGAGCTACTCAGAAGGGGTTTGGTATCTTCCAGAGACCACTACTAGGCATAGGGTGGGCCTGTCTCTGAATGTGAGGGAAAGGCAGGCCCCAGTGTGCAGGAGAGAAGGCAGCGCCTTGGTCTCACCTCCATAAACTCGGTGCTGGAGCCCACGTGCTGCCTGAAGCACAGAAGGAAGTTCTCCTCGGTCGGCAGGATCTGTGCCAGCTGTGGGGATCAGAGAGTGACAGTAACATTAGAGCCCTGCCGGGGAAGGACGGAGAACAGCCAGTGCCAGGCAGCATGGAGCCACATTTTGTTCCATTTTGCTTCCTTCCTTGGAAATGGGGGCTGGCAGCCCTTTAAATGGGAAGAAGGGTTTTCTAAGAAGCGATTCTGGGTGCCCCCAACCCTCTGGGTATGAGTAGCTGGAGGGACAAAAGTGGTGCCACTTTAAAATGCATGTATTAAGACTCAAAGGAATACTTAAATGATTCCATAGATATGCAACTCTAGAAAATGCAAAGCAATCTGAGATGGGTGGTTGCTGGTGCTCAGAGAACCCTTTTTGGGGTGATGGAGATGCTATATTTTGATTGTGGCTATATACAGCTATCTAAACTCATGGAACTTTACAGTTCAAATTGATGCTGCTTACTGTATATGAATTATACTGCAAACAAATCTGGTTTTTAAAAAAATGGAGGATGTGCCATTGGCTCCCCCCACCACCTTCTCTGCTCCCAGCGTGCTGGAGTCACAGGCAAATCCTAATCAGTCTCAGTTAAGCATAATAATCTCATTTCCCTGGCCAGTGATTGGCTTTTGGGTAGGAGTGACCTAGTCCTGGCCAATGAAATGTGAGGGGAGGTCTACTGAGGGCACTCCTGGGAAAGGTTTCCTTGCTTTTATCAGGGACCAGTGAGGTGGGTCCTTTCTGCATCTGGATGTGTTGTCTGGAACTGCTGTAGCTAGCTTTCTTATCCAGCCTGGGGATGAAGCTGTTGTGGGGCAGAGAACAGAACCAGGAGAACTGCAGAGAAGCCAGGCTGGAGACCTGGCCTCTTTCACCACCAGCCAACCCTTCTAATGGCCTTTCTCCTTAGGAGTCTCTTACAGTTTAAGCCAAGAGTCAGTGTATTATAGCCCGTGAGCCAAATCTGGCTCTCCATCACCCCCAAAAGGGTCCCCTGTGTACTAGCAACCAACCGTCTCAAATTGCTTTGCCTCTTTCTGTAAAGAAACTTGCATTGGAGCGTGCCAGGGCCCATTTATTTACATACTGTTTGTGGTTGCTTTTGTGCCACAGTGGTGGAGTTGAAGAGTCAAGTCAGAGACTTTACAGCTTGCAAACTCTGAACCATTGACCATAGTCTATATCTTTACAGAAGAGGCCTGCTGACCCCTGGTTTAAGCCCACGTGAGTCAGGATGTCCCACCACCTTTACTTTAGGCATCTATAGTGGATGGCCTTGGTGCCTGTTGCAGATCCCCTTTAACTAGGCTGGTGGGCCATCCCTCAGCTGCTGAGAAGGCTGTGAGCTAGTGGCTCATAGCTGCCCAGGAGAACTGCCCTCCACCAAATGGGCTGCCTCAGCCATCCTCCCCTCCAACCCCCATCCTGGAGTGGGCAGCCTACATCCAATACCTGACTGACATAGGGGTTCAAAGGACCACCCTTCCACCCCTTACTTCAAGGTAGGACCAGCTCTGTGGCACAGTCCACCCTCCAGAGGCCCCCATGAGATCAGCTGAGACCACACCCTTGCTTGGCTTCTTCCTCTTCCCTTTCCTGCTGCTCTCTCTTCCCTTCTCCTGAAGTCCTACCCACTCGAATCTCTGTCTCAGTATCTGCTTCCTGGGCACTGCCCTCAGGCACCACAGTAACCAGTCCACCCCAGAAGGACTATGTCCTCCTTTGTCATTCTGGACCCCTTGACCATGGGTGGCAAACTGATTTCCAGAAGAGTTTGGTTAGGCCTGCACACATGTGCACATGTGTATGTGTACGTATAAGTGTGCATATGAAAAGTGAAAGCGTCGCTCGCTCAGTTGTGTCTGACTCTTTGCAGCCCCATGGACTGTAGCCTGCCAGGCTCCTCTGCCATCGTTAAACAGGAAGTCTTTAGACTGAGGTGGCCTTAATGCCTTAGTAGCCTACCTAAGCAAACCAAAATCTAAACACCCAACCAAAACAGCCAACTGGCTTTCCCAAATAATGTAACCACTCAGGCTGTAGCCAGTCAAAGAACTTCTTTGTTTGCTACTGTCTCTTCTTTACAGAAGTCTCCGTTATCTTCTGTTGGTAGGATGTTCCTAACTATTTCGGGTTGGTACTGCTCTATTTGAATTGATTTTTGCTGAAAGAAAGTCTTAAAATTTTTAATATGCCTCGGTTTATCCTTTAGCAATATGTGTCTATCTATGCGTATATAAATGTGTGTGTGTGTATATATATAAACGTTATGCATACTACACATGAAAACTGTACACCCACACACCCTCCTGTGGATGCCTTCAGGTGGGGCACGAACTCTCCTAACTCCCCAGTGCTCACCCTGTTTTCTGTCTAAAGTTCATCACACATTTACAGTGCCTATTGGACCCTGAGAGCATTAAAGTTCTCTATCCCTGTCTTAGGCCAATGTTTGTTCCTCTTTCTTTGTGAGACAAAGAAAAAGTTCCATCTGTTCTCTTTGATAAGCTTGAGTGCTAGGGGCTTCAAGACCACCACCTCATCAGACTCCTGGAAGGATGCTCACGCATGGGAAAGATACAAGCAACCGATGACCCTTCCCACATAGCTCTTAGCAGCTAGGACTCAGGTCTGATGACTATAAGCAGCTTAGACCCTAGGACTCACCTCCGCCATCTCGATTTTCCCATCTGAGTTCTTGTCATACTTCTGCATGAATTCCTTCATCTTCTCCCCTAAGTTGTCACTCTTTGACACCTGCAGAAAGACAAAGAGGACTGATTTTGCCACTAGGTCCCCTTCAAACCAGGGATCTCTCACCCGTTTGGTGTGGCGATGATGGGGAGTTATTTTGCACCCCAGATATACAGGTTGAACCTGTGTTCAGTTGGGTTGAACCAGTGGTCTGAGTAATCAAGGCTGTACTCTTCTCTCTTCAGGGTCCTTCCTTCTCAGTGCTCTCTTCTTTGAGGCTTGTGCATGCCTGCGGAGGTGCGTCAGCTGTGTCTGACTCTTTGTGACCCTGTGGACTGTAGCTCGCCAGCCTCCTCTGTCCATGGGATGCTCCAGGCAAGAATACTAGAGTGGGTTGCCGTGCCCTCCTTCCTGACCAAGGGATTGAATCCGCATCTCTTCTATCTGCTGCCTTGGCAGGCAGGTTCTTTACCACCTGTGCCACCGGGGAAGCCTTCTCTGAGGCTCAGTCACATAATTTGCAAAGGGGAACATGACACGTGGAGATGCTGTGTGCCACATAGGTAAACACGCCCTCTGCCTTTGGAATGGATTAAACGATAAGTCTGTCAGAAGGGTGAGGATTTATTCCCATTGCAGATGTGAGAACTCAGGTCCCAGCATTTTACCGAGGCAGCTTCTAATAAGCCCAGCTTATTGCAAGGCCCCCCAGTAGGTTCTAGGCACTCCACCAGAGCAAGGGGAATAGCTTGTTTTCTAACTGGCAATTCTACAATGCTTTTCACTGTGATTTTAGGCCTGGAAGAATGTGAAGAGAAAGTCTATATTAGCTGAGGGGTCATTTAAATAGTCCACTAGATGAGTGTGACTACTAAAAAGCATTGAACTTCAAAAGTTCTGTTGGGCCATCATCACCTAACTTAAATTTAAGCCCTTCTTGAAGTTCTGAGAGCTTCTCTTGGTTTGGGGTGCTGCTGATTGATTATTTGCATTAACAAGCTCTTCCTTATCCTTAATCAATGATGAATTATTTTGGCATTTGATGCCTTTTCTTTGTTTCACTGAAGGTTTTCTAGTGGATGTGTGTTTCCTAGGATTGGGCCTAGAAGAATTCTACCAATTCTTACAGTCTTTTCTGAATCCCTTCTATTGTCTTTTTTTTTTCTTTGGGACTGGTCTCAATTTGCCAATATATGTTTGCTTATCAATATTTATTGCTCTACATTTATTTACAGATGTGCATGGATGATCCTAGACCCTTATCACAAGTAAGGGTCTATTTACCCTATTTACATTTCACAACAATCCCCATGAAGCTAGCAACCTGACTGTTTTACACACAAATGGAGGCTGAGATACAGTGGCTTCTCCTGAGGTCACCAGTTAGTATAGCCAGAATGTGAACGCATGATTCCCGTTTCTAAGACCAGTATTTTTCCTGCCACTTAACAGCTGCTCTGAAAACCAGTCCAGGATGATGTTAATTGAGAGTGTTGTTGACAGACTTGAAAATCACCCCTGATGCCATCTGAGGAAGGGAATGACTAAGAGAAGGATTTCAGATTTGAAGCACTTCATAAAATCACATTCCTCCATCTACCTCACGATCTCAGTACCAGCTGAGAAGCCTGCATTTTCCATAATCTGGGCTTCATTATCCTAGTAATGAGGAGTGATAGAGGACTGTTGATAAACAAACCCATGAATCACCTCCAGCCCCTAAGCCCATCTCTTGGACATCCTCCTCAATGGGGCCCACTGCCGAGCTCAGAACCGTGCGTTCACCAGTGGGCTTGTGACTCATCTCTCAAAGGCTCCATGAGGACTTGCTAATAATCAGTGGATTAGCCAGCAGACACGCATAAGGGGAGAATGGAGAGACCCGCCCGTGAAAAGACCCACAGGAGCTGGGGGAGGGAGTTGGTCTGACTCCATATATTTGAGAGCCAGATGAGAATCACAATGGACTAGCTCCAATCACCGTACCTTTTCAACATGTTAGACGCCCCCAAAAGGCTTTAGTGTCAGTAGTCCCAGGTTGGCACCAGGAGGGACAAGGTACCTGCCATTAAGGGGCTGGGATGTGATTGGGAGTCTGCACAAATAAGCCAGTGCGATCCAGCTCAGATACTGGTTTGGAGCAATCCTCCATTCTCCTCTTAGTCCTTGCTGAGGTTCCAGCCTCGGTTGGTCTAGAACAGTGGTTCTTAAGTAGGGACAATTCTGTATCCCCTGAAGGGGATATTAGCAGCGTCTGGAGACACTTATGATTGTCACAGTTTGGAGGGGTGCTACTGGGATCTCATGGGTAGAGGCCAGGGATGCTGCTAATCACCCTACAATGTCCAGGACAGCCCCGCATGATAGTCATTTACCCCAAATATCAGTAGTGCTCAGGCTGAGAAATTCTAGTCTTGAATAAAGGCACTGGAAACCCTCTAGGCATCCAATCTTGAGTCATGACACCTCTAAGCATATTAGGTAGGCTATGGACTCTTCCCTGGGAAAAAATAATGTTTATAGACACAGATACAAAATTTTGCAGTTTTGGGTGCATTTATCAACCTATGGTAGACATGAACACCCCTCAATTCCAGACACCCAAGGATAGTGTGGTAAGGTACCCTTTTTAGGGACTATATCAATTTTAAAAATCCTTCTGAATAAAAGAAAAGCTCTAAGGGTCAAGACGAGAGATGTCAGGCTGCTGATGGAATGCATGACCTAGGACAGATAATGCTCAAAGCCATGTTCAAGATGACAGAAATTCCAAGCAAAGGGAGAGGGGACGGGGCTTACCATGCCAGAGCCTTTTCTTGCTTTCTCCAATTCTTGGAAAAAGTTTTCTAACTCTTTACCTTCAATATACCCATTTCCTGCAAAGATAGCAAAGAAAAAAAAAAAAGCAATGAATCTCCAAGCTAAATAGTAAGATTTACAGTGGGTGGGGTGGGGAGGTCGGGGGCTTCATGGAGAACTTGTTTTCCTCACTGGTCATCAAGCAGGTGTCTGGGCCAACCCTGAACTGTTAGGGATGTGGGTCCTGTCCTCCAGGCATTTGCGACCATAGAAATCCAAGATGAATAACAGTGTTATCTTTGGAGTGTACGTTTAGCAGAAAGCACTGGGAGGGGCCGGCGTCAGGACCATGCCGTAGAGGGAGCAGGGGCTGGCAGCTGTCCCTCCATTGCCTGCTGGGCAAGCCGCAGGAGCTGGAGCTCTAACAGGGGACAACAGGTTATCAGCCTCAAGGTTTGTGGGCAGGTGGCAAGCCCTGGTCACCAGGGTGGATTGGGTTGGAGGCAAAACTTGCGTCTTTGGTGTACTCAAGTTGGAGGCTATACTGAATTGAAGGTTGTCCACCTGGAACTCAGAATGTGACCTTATTTGGAAATAGTGTCTTTGCATATGTAATTAGTTAAGATGAGATCATACTAGCCCTAAATCCAGCGACTGGTGTCCTTAAAAGAAGTTCATGTGAAGACACAGAGAGATACTCAGGGAAGGAGGCCACATGAAGACAGGCAGAAATCAGAGTGGTACATCTCCAAACTAAGGGGCGCTGTGGGTTGTTAGCCACTACCAGAAGCCAGGAGAGGGACATGGAACATATTACCTCTCAGAGCCTGGAACCAACCCTGCCTACACCTTGATTTTGGGCTTTGTGCCTCCAGGACTGTCAGAGAATAGATTCCTGTTGTTTTACCCCCAGTTGTACTTGGTCGTGGCAGCTCCAGGAAACTGATGCAGGGAAAAGAGTGGAAGGAGAAAGGTGGGGTATCTATCCCATGGTATGGGGGGCACCTGATGTTTTAAAAAGCTCCCCAAGTGATTTTCATGCCTATAGCAAGATTTGGAAACCACTGGCTAAAGGTCAAGTTCCAAATCTGAACTGAAGCAATTGAGGAAGTTTCTCATAGAGAGTATTCAACTTGAAAAGGAAAGGGAGGTGGTAGCTTGTGTCAGGGGCGTGCAGAGTTACACACTAAACAAAGAGAATAAAGAAGACGTGTTTACCCTGGCCTTGGTGGGGGCTTTTGAGAGGGTGGAGGGGGATGTCAGAGTGGGAGTCTATGTTCTTCCCAGCCTCCCCTCCAATGCCCCATGATAATAAGTAACCTTACTGGCGCCCTCTAGTAGGAAAAATGCCACAATATGGAGAGTGTATGGAGGGCATCAAGTGAGATAAATTATGTATTTTTATCTGCAGGGAAAAAATATGATTGTAACTGCGGGTGGAGGGGGGGTAGTGCATGGTGGGGAAAGATTTGAGTTCCCTTTTTCCCTTAGGCTAGGGAGGTCATCTTTCTTCTAGGATGTTCTGCAAAGCTTCTTAGGAGAGCTGGAATTTCACGAGTGTGTGCCTACTGCCAGCGAGGCCAGCTGGAGTGGGGGGGCGGAAAGGGGGGCGGGGATGAAGGGCTTTCTAGACAAAAAGGCAGTTGCCAGTGGACAGTGACTCCGAGTTGGAGGAGCCAGTACTTTGTGTCTCCCTGGGTCACTCCCTGCTGTGATCTGGCTGTTCTTCTATTTCTCAGGCAGGGAGCTGAGCTCACCTCTGGGTCCAGGAGAAGCCCAAGGCTGCGATTGCAGTGGGGTGGTGTGTGTGGAGCTCGTACAGTGAGCATGCACTGGGGTTAAGTGTAGCAGAGGCCTCAAAGGTGGGCTGGCCCAGGGCTGGATGGACATGTGAGTCAGTGCCTGTGAGTCTGTTTCGCGAGTGTACTAGGAGGAGGCTGAAATAACTATGGGGCTACTTGGACAGCACGGGCGGAAGACCTCGCTGAGAAACCCCAGCTACTAGCAGAGGCAGCGGGGGCCCAGGAGCCAGCCAGCGCCCCCGTGGAAAGAAACTCCTCCTGGAGTCCGACTTGTGCAGGCTGAATAGCAGCAGGCTGCGTGACCCCTCTTGCCACCAGCACCTCATTCTGTGCAGAGGAACAGAAATGTGGTTCAATTCTACAGCCTTTGTTGTTTTTTTTTTGAACTGAATAACAAGTTCAACACTGTGGGAACTATAGCCAAGTTTAGATATAGGCCTGTCCCCCAAGAGCATTTAATGGTCTCCTGGGGTGAGGGAACCACGCAAGAACAGAGGTGTCTGCCAGCTGAAGGGAGAGGGTGAGGAGCAGAGGTTAGGCAGGCTGCAGGGGGCAGACGAGGCCCCTGCCATCACCAGGGCGTGGGAGAAGGGCTTCCGCTACCCTCGCTTCCCTCAGAGCAACTCCCTGCCCATCAGGCAGGAGGCACCTGTTACCAAGGCGGGAGTAGGGGACGGGTTGGCCTACCAGCTTCTAGGGAGGACTTCAACACTAGGCAGGTGGTTCGCTTTTTCTATGACCACCTTATTTGGGGGTGGGGTGGCTGGCCACCCCACACATCTCGTGGATTGGCATTGATAAAGATGTGGTTAACACAACAGGCATCCCTTCTAATCGCCACATCAAACCACACCCTGTGAGCATTAGCGAGGGGGCTGGGTGGAGCCAGGGACCCTGCATCTTTCCTCATTCTAGGGTCGCCACCATTCTTCACCACCACCGTACCTCGGTTTCCCCAAATTTTGAAGTGAGTCAGCACTTCTTTCCAGTTAATCTGGCCGCAGACACTTGGAAAAGCTTGACTGAAGAGTGCCCTGCCCCACGGCAGAAAGGGGTCTGTTCCTCACTGGCGTTTGTGTATACAGATTTTCTGAGAGTTGAACAGGTAAGAGGAGCCTGAGTAAGAGCTGTAAGCCTATCACCATTTCTGTGACTGTTCACGTGATGTTGAGCCAGTCAATCTCTCTGAACTCTTGATCTTTCTTGATCTCTAAAGTGGCTGTAACTGTTTCTGCTCAAAACTAGTTACGCTTGTTTTTTTTTTAACTTTATATATAGTCATTGTGATAGCCACACAACACGCAGCTGTGACAGGATTCTGGAAAATGTAAAATCTCACCTAACTTAAAAGCCTCATTTTATACTCTGTGCTCTTAAGGTCTTCCAAACCAATCCATGGCTATAAACCCTTTCGCCCAAAGAGCTGCAGCATTACTGCTCAGCTTCGGAATCCTGGTTCTCAGCCCAGGCTAGGTATTAGAGTCACCCAGAAAGCTATTAAACCAGCACCAGTGCCTGGGCCCCACCCCCAGAGCTCCTGATTTAATGGGGTGGGGGTGTCTCACTGGCATGTTTTCAAAGCTCTCTGGGCAATTGTGAGGTGCAGTCAAGACTAAGGACTGCTTTAGAGCAGCCTGTCTCAAACTTTAAGGTATGTAAGAATTACCCGGGGAGCTTGTTAAAATGGAAGTTCTAATTTGGCAGATCTGGAGTATGAGAGCTTGATGTCAAAGTGTGGTCTGTGGAATGGGAACACTGGAATTACGTGGTAGCTTGTTAGAAATGCAGAATCCCAGGCCCCACCCCAGCCCTGCTGATCAGAATCTGCATTTTAACAACGTAGGAGCGTGAACATTTGGGCACCGCTGCTTTTGAATGTGAGCTCTCCTCCCTAGAGAGACCATGCCTTTGGTTTCACCTTTGAGGCTGAGGTGGAGGGCTGGTGTGAACCCTGAGGTCGTAGACCAGGGTTTCATTTTAAGTGACAGCGCCTCTTTTGACAAGAGTGGCCTAGACCAGCACTATTCAGAGAGTGATCAGGGCCTGATGTGTCAGTATCACCTGGGAGCTTGTTAGAAATGCAGATTTCTAACTAACCCCAGACTGGCTGAATCAGAATTGTTGGCAGTGCAGCCCGAAAATGTGCTCTTGAACCAGCCCTCCTCTATGCTCCAGTTTGAGATGCGTGGACCTGGGGCTGTGGCTGTGCATGCTCACCAATCTGTATTATTCTATGTTCCTTCTGTTTACGGAAATCAAAGAGGGCAGTTAGGCAGTTTCAAGTTAGCTGCCCAAGAAAGCATCCAGAAGGCCATGCCTCCTGGCTCCCTGTCAGGAGCTCAAATTTATGAAAGGGCAAGTAAACTTCTACCCTCAGCCCCGGTTTTCTCTGGGACACATCTTACCCTTTGTGGCAAGAAATGGGCTTGCTCTGGCTCTGCTCCAGTATTAATAATATGCCTTTGCACAGCGTACACCATATAAAGAGCTCTCCAATTCCTGTCCCATCTGGTCTTCAGGACCCTGCCAGGTAAGCAGACGGGTGCTATCGACCTCATGTTAGAGAGAAGGAGTTTGAGGGGAAAGAGACTGAACTGCAGCTTACAGCCTGTTTTCCTTTGACTTGTTCCAGGGACAACCTCTGTCCATATCTCTATTTTGTCTTGGTTTCTCTCTTTGTCAGTCTTACACAGACACAGACAGACAGACACAGACATATGTCTCCCAGAGGCTCCTGGGGGAAGAACCCAGTGCGCACAGCTACTGGATGAATATTCAGACACTTGACTTTATCTGTGTTTCTGCGCTGAGCTGCTTCTGGAACACTGGCTTTGGAGCTGGGTCCCCCGAACCTGTGGACATCTGGCAGCCTAATGCTGGGCCAGCTCCCAGGGGTGGAGGCCAGAAGGATGGGACAGATTGGGCAAGAGAGGAGGGGAGGCAGAGGGCTGAAGCCAGAGGCCCTGGATGGGCAGAGGCGGGATCTGATGCAATCTGCCAGGACAGCCCCATGGGTCAGAGCTGGAGAGGCTCAGTTCCTGAAGACCCGCACGCCTGCTCTATTAATTCTGGCTCCCTGGGTACTAGAAGAGATTTCCCCGAGAGGTCTCCTTAGCCCTGGAAACCTCCCCCAGGGGCTCAGCTACTGAAAGTACTGAAGTCTAGAGGGAGATAAACAAGGTGAGTAGGGCAGGGATGCGGGATCGCTGCTGGCTGCCCTGGTGAGGCGGGGCAGGCTGAAGCGTCTTGTTTGTGCAAATGTCCCATAGCTGCCTCCCTGGGGAGCCCCAGCTCTTCTCAGACACAGCTGCCTCCCCACTCAGCTGGCACCATCACCCTTGGAGAGGTTGGGCCATGGGGCACGAGTCCACACAAACGGCACCCCGTGCAGGGCTGGCGTGCTGTGGACATCCACACCAAAGGGCACTGTGGGCAAAACAAACGGGGGACTTGGGGGTGAAAGCGGAGGTGGGGTGGGGGCCTTATTCTTAGGGCTTACCCAGGTGGGGCAGGATGCTGCTCCCAAAGAACCCTAAATCCCGACCTCAGGCACACACGGGACACGTGGACCCCACAGAGAAACACTGACAGGTTTAAAAGAAAACCACCCTCAGACAGCGCTGGCTCCCCCCTGTCTCAGACCCTCTGCCTGTAATGCTCCAAGAAGCAGTCATTTGTGTAAGTCCTGTGGTCATCTCGTGAACAGCACAGTTACAGCTGTCGCGTTTGTGTGAATGCCTAGGTACAGGATACTCTGTAGCCTTTCTGGGCAAGTCTTTTTCCCTTTTATTGAGTTTGATTGGAGTAGAGTTGCTTTGCTTTGTTGTATTGGTTTCTGCTGTGCAGCAAAGTGCATCAGTTATACGTATATCCACCCTTTTTTAGATTTCCTTCCCATTGAGGTTACCACAGAGCATTGAGTAAAATTCCCCGTGATCAACAGTAGGTTCTATTAGCGGTCTCTTTTATTCACCGTGCTGCGCTTAGTTGCTCAGTCGTGTCTGACTCTTTGTGACCCCATGGACTGCAGCCCGCCAGGCTCCTCTGTCCATGGGGACTCTCCAGGCAAGAACATTGGAGTGGGTTGCCATGCCCTCCTCAAGGTGATCTTCCCAACCCGGGGATCGAACCTAGGTCTCCCACAATGCAGGCAGATTCTTTACCGTCTGAGCCACCAGGGAAGCCCTGTTTTATGCACAGAGGTCTTCTTTTCAGTATCTCAAAAGCCCTCTTCATTGAGAATTCCAGGGCAAGCTGCCCAGGCCTCTCTCCACCTCTGAGAGGCACTGCCATTCAGCTTCCTCCATCAGGGACACAAGCTCATCGGTGACTGAGAGCTGGCCTGGCCGCTCTCCCTCTGGCCGGCCAGTGTTCCCTGTAGGGGGTGGGCTGGGAGGATGCTTCTGTTCTTACCCCCTGTGGAGAGAGGTGGGAAGACTGGGCAGGGCCCTCCTTAGTTCTTGGTGGTCCTCCCTGTCAGTAATTTTCAGTCCTTGGCGCCACACCGTATAGAGCAAGGCGCAGGCCCTGTGCAAGGCTTTAAGAGCCTCCTGCATCACCAGGGCCATCTGGAGGCAGACAGAGGCCTAGAGAACTCTGGGCACAGGCCCACGACTGGAGAGAGATGTATTTCTTTTGGGGGGCAGTGCCCATAAAATTACTTTCTTCTTGACTCTTTTTATTATTTTGCTAATTATACAAGAAACACAGGCTCTTGTAAAACACTATAGAAATTAACATCAAAAGTTAAAGAAAATGCCTTTTAATTTGACATCATCTACTCTGCAGAGACCACTATTGTTATGTTCTTTCTAATATTTTCCATTGTACTTGTTTCATTAATAGTAAAAATGGGCTCATACTATAATAGTGTCATGCTGCAATTAAAAAAAATGTTGGTAATACATCTTGGACGTTTTTCCATGTCAGTATAGAAGCCCCATCTCAGTCCCATCGGTTGTATAATATTCCACTGTAGAAATTAGAGGATTTATTTTCCTGTTCCCTAGGGAAGCACATTCTTTCTCAAAAGTTCAGTATCCCAAAGAACTTGGTAATAGACCCCTGTGTTCACACAGCTTTATGTATATGCAGGAGTGTATTCGTGTAGGATGCTTCTTGGGATGAGTGGGATTCCCTGAGCTGATGTGTGAATGTCTGTTGGCCTCTGGGAGAGAAGGTATCCCCACGCTTGCATCAGCTTCCAAAGTGTAGCAAAGGCCAAGGGCAGATCTTGGCTCCTCACAGACCCCCTCCTGATGGTCAGCAGAATAGGAGCCTGGTGGCCGTGTGGTCAGAACCACAGACAGGACAGTGTCAGCTTGGAACTAGGCATCTCTCTGAAGCCCGAATCCTGCACAGTGAGAAGGGTTCTGACAAAGGAGTGGCGAGGAAACAACAAAACAGGGGGCTCAGTCATGTAGGGCACGTGAAGGTTGCCCAGCCAGGCTCCCAGAGTGCGCTCGGCCGCCATCTCCTTCACCTCTGCCTTTGAGAGACGACACCCGAGCCCTTCCAAACGCATGGCCTTGGGTGGCCACTGAGGAGGGGTGGGGAGGGCACCAGGAGAGGTGGGCCCCCACTCTCTCACTTTGCCATGTGGTATTGTGAAAAGAGTGGTGCCTCTTTGAGGCCCAGCTTCCTGCTCGCCAGATACCTGCTCCTTCCTTACTCCACCACAAGGCTGATGATAATCTTGGGGACACTCTCTTCGTGCAAAGTCACCAGGACGCTGGCGTTTCCTCCTTGTTAGAGATGGGCTGAGTAAGGGTTAGATCCCTGCCTCGTCCTCACTCCCCTCGAGTCCAGCTTCTCCTTGGACTCCTGGCCTCTGTTTACTAGAGTCCAGGAGGGGTGGCTTGGTGCTCCCTAGTGGCTGGGACTAATTGGGCTCCAGTGAGCTCACTCCAGAGACCTGGTGAGCTGAGTCTTCCCAGAGGTCTTAAACTCTCTGAGTGGCAGGAGAGTCGGGAAGAACCCCAAGATAAAAACAGAAGCCAGAGTTAGTCAGAGGAGGCCCGGCCAGAGCAGGGAGCACCTCGAGGGTGAGCGGGAAGCTCAGGGGTGAGAGTTCAGGAGGGGACAGATAGCGAAGATACAGAGCAAGGTGACCCACGGGATAATTCTTGGTCCTTTAGTGGAATTTCAGTTTGGCTGTAGCATCATTTTCTACCATCTCTGGCGTTTTAATCTCCTATGCTTTCCTTCTCTGTGAGGTCCACGGTCCCTCCTTGGAACTTCCCTGAAGCAGTGATCAGAGAGGGCAATGGGATGCCAAATGGGACAACGAACCAAGAAGCAACCTAGCTCCCTTTCATGGAGGAGCAGAGGGAGCCAGAGGCACAGTGGTTTGGGAGTCTTTAATGAGTCTTTGGCCTCATGCTAGCTTAGCTATGCTCCAGCCATGCGAAGGACCCCTTTCTAGTATTAAAGGAACTGCCTGTCACCTCCAGGGCTGGGTCAGGGGCTCTTCTGTGAGTGAATGGCAGGGGAAGCAGGTGTCCAGAAATCAGAGTGGGGATATAAGCACTGGCCAGGGGCCACTTTGCTCCATGACCTTAGAAAAGTCACACTTCATGTCTGTTCCCTCGTCCGCATGAGGAGGGTCATGATCTGCCCAGAGCCTCTCTGTGTGGAACTCAAGAAGGTATGATTGTGTTCCGAAAAGTACAAAGTCTCAGACAAGTGTGTCTGATTATCAAGAGTGCTATTGGTTGTCCCTGTGAGAAAAGGGGGAGAGAATAACTGTGGAGTCCTCTGTTTATAGCTGACTCATCTGGCAGGAGGCCGGTGGTATAACCTTGGCCACTTGGTAACTTTCCTTGAATCATGCAAGTCTCTGGTGCAGATAAACTGGCAGGAGAAGCCTTAGGGACTGTCATGTCACCTGGAATGTGAGACAATCTTCTCATAGCCCTTGCCCCCGAGGGAGTTTTCTGGCCCCAGCCATGGACTAGAGACACAGCCCCTCCTTAGCCCCATTTTACAGATTTAACAATCTACCCTTCTCCTTCAGTAATTCTTAGGCAGATCACATAGCCTCTCACCCCCAGATTTCTTGTTGGCTCCTAGGGAACAAATCTTCACTCATCAGCATACCCATTAACCCCTGCCTCTCCATAGCACTCTGGTGCAAGGTACCTGTTCAGCCGCCTTTCCATCCACCCTGCTGAGGCAAGGAAGGGAAGGGAGAAGAATGGAGGGACCCTCCACCTGATCCTCTTTCTGGTTCCCACCCCCTTCGCTCTCATCCCAGGATAAACACTCTGGACCACCATCCTGCCAGTGGTGTGAGATACCAGAATATTTCAGATGCCCACCCCAGGCAGGACTTCTGAGAAGGAAATAAGATCACTTAAGTTGGGGTGGGGGGTGGTGGTGGTGGTGGTTTAGTCGCTAAGTTGTGTCCGACTCTTGCGACCCCATGGACTGTAGCCTGTCAGGCTCCTCTGTCCATGAGATTCTCCAGGCAAGAATACTGGAGTGGGTTGCCATTTCCTTCTCCAGGGGGAGTGGTAGAGAAAAAAAGTCTCTAGTGATATCTGAAGCCTCTAAAAGGGAACCTCCCTTTATGCCTGAGTCAGACCATCCTAGACCCTTGGAATCCCTAGAGCCAACTTCCAAAGGTCATTCAGTCCAGCCCTGGGTTTTTGGTTAGTCAGTATCAAGACCACACAGACCAGAGGGTCAGTCACTGAGGCATTTAAGATGGTGCCTCCCCTGACCCAGAGAAGGAAGGAGTCACCCAAAGCACCCAGGATTAGCACCCTGAAAGAATGCATCAGGCTGGCACCCCAAGCTTGCCCCCCACCACACCCACTGCTGCTGTGAGTGGGACCTGCATGCTGGTGAGGGATGGAAAACGGCAGAGGAAGCCCAGGGGATGCTCACTGCCCAGCTGTCCTCTCCATTCCTCCTCGTACCAAACAGGCTGGGGAGGCCAAGGGTGTTCCTTCAGCACCCCCCAGCTTGCCCCAGCCCCCTGGACCCCTACTGGCTAACCTGGTATTCAACAAAAGGGGAACTTGGGGGAAGAAATGAATGGGCTTCTGAGACCTGTGGCTGCAGCCGCTGAAGGCAGGCTGTTAGCTTGAAGGGGAAGGCGGGGGAAGATAAAATGGCACGGGGAGTCTTGGGGAGCCTTGCCAGCACAGACGTCCTGTCTGGGAAAGCCCCAACTTGCCCAGAATGAGGCTGCAAAAGCCGGTGGGCTCTGTCAAGGGAGAAAAGTTCCTGACAGTTGTTACTGGGCAGCGAGGTGTCTTCCAAACTCAGGACCCCGACCTCAGCAGGTTCTGCGGCCAAAGCATGCTCTGGGGGCAATCTAACACCTGCCCACATCATCACTGACCCCTTCCCTCCACTGCAAGTCCCCTGGGGGCGAGCGGGCACATAAGTTGGAGCTTTACTGACCGTCTGCATCGAAGTGCTTCCAGATCTCCAGGAACTGGGTCGCCGTCAGCTCGGCCAGGTGCAGGTAAGGTGGCTGCTGCTGTGGGCCAGCCATGGCGAGCCGCTCAGAGACCTCAGGCAGCACCGCCCTCTCCCTGCGCGCCGGCTCCGCTCAGGCACTCGCCAGGTCCTGCGCGCCACGCTGCCTTTATATACAATCCAGAGGCTGCGCCCGCGCCCCGCAGCCAGCAGAGGGAGCGCGCGCTCAGAGAATCGGCTTGCGTCTCAGCGGGGCGGCGGCCGCCCAGGGGCTCTGCAGGGGTTTTCTGGGTGGGGATGCCCGTCTGTGCTGAGACCACTCTGGACCTGGACAGAGAGAAGGCTCTCAAGCGCAAAGGAGAGGTTGCCCTTGCCGTCCCTCTCCCACTCTGATCATTTTGAGAGCAGCCACCACATATCCTCACTAGCAGCGGCAATAATAAATAACTGTAGTAACACCACCACAACCAACAGTAGTAATAATAAAAGTTTGACAAATCTTTAGCCCTGGCACTTCGGAGTTCCTCTAGGACTCTCTCATGCGTTGTCTCGTCTGACCCTTCCTCAGCAGGAAGACCAGGGACCACTTTTCTGATAGGGGGACTTGAGACTTCAAATGACTTGCCCTGCCCAGCCCTCTTTCCTTGATATCGTGGTCCCTTAATGGCCAAGGCCTGGGAAGAAGCCGAGGTTCTCTAGGCTTTACTGGGGTGGGCTGGAATCAGCAACCCCCAGGGAGTGGAGAAGCGGCTTCCACTGATTGCCCTCACCTGGGTACCTCGCTCCACCCTCTGATGCCTGCTAGCACCTAGGACAGGCCCTGGGGGCTTTCAGGCCCTTGTCCATGAACTAGATCCTCCTGTCCCAGGTCTTAGACCCTCCCACCTATGGGCATCATGGGAATTTGCTGAGGCTGGTGGGCTCAGAGTGTCCCACATTGACCTAGGAATGATCTCAAAACGCTGGTCTCAGAGAAGACGGAGGCAGGTGCTGAGGGTGCAGCCCGAGAATATTGACAGGTCTCCCCAACCTGGGAACTAGGCTCCCTCCCATTCCCCTGGGGGGCCTGAGCCTGGGGGGGTGCCCTGTCCTTGTGAACCATCACCCCCAGAGTGGCAGCTTCTCCCCACCTTTCTCTCCTCTCCCGCTGAGTGACTGAGAAATGAACTGATGCTCATTAGCATGTGCTAATGAGTGTTAGCTGAACTGCCTTCCAAAGGGGGAGCAGAGGCAGGGAGGTGAGAAAGAAAAGGAGGTCACCAGGGGAGAGAGGAACACCAGGAGGAGACTGGGGGGAGCGAGGGGCAGGCTGCTCCTTAGGGGAGGGATGAGCCCTGAGTGAGCAGGGCTGAAAGAGGCAACACAATGAAGATTCCAAAACCGCTTGTGTGGTTTTTTTTTTTTTTTTGCCTAGCGCAAAAGTGTTTCGAGTTACTTGCAGGAACAGAGTAAGAGAGAGAAGTTGTCATAAAAAGCCAGCTTTCCAGGTCTGTATGCACCCTCTGCCCCCATGCTGTCTGGTCCAGGGCTGAGGAATTCACCAAAGCCACTAGGTCTAGGGTGGTAGGATTGTTCAGTGGTTAAGAGCAGGCACTCTATATAATCAGGCTGCTTGGATCTTAACCCCAGAATAAGCTGTGTGACCTTGGGCAAATTATGTAACCTATCTGTGCTTCAGTTATTCTCTTTTAAAACATGGGAATGTAGGTATCTACCTCACAAGAATTGTTGCAAGGATTAAATGAGCTCACACTCCAGCTGCCCTTTGTGGAGACGGAGATCAGCAGCAGTTGGCTTGGCAAGAAATTTCTTGGCCAGCATCCCTCCTTGAGGGGGCTAACAGCTTCTAGAGGGGCTGGCCCGAGTGAGACCGAGGAAATGCTGCACCAGACTCCTGTCGTCCCACTGTGCTGCCGGCCCCTTTTGGCTCTGCTGCTGTCGTCCGGGCTCCTTGGCTCACCTCCTGTGCCCTCCCCTGGCCCAGACAGGGGCGAGAGATCGCATCTCCGGTTCTCCAAAGATCCAAACCAGTACCTCTTGGCTGCTTTGGTCTTCCTGGTGAGAAAGAGAGAGTGGAACTCATGCTTCCTACTTTTCAGAACTGCTGAGATGGGGGAAGATGTTGGCCCGACTAGGAGAGGTCCTGAGTATGACTGCAGGGTTCCACAGTGGCCTCCAAACCCAGCATTGGGACAGCCCTGCGTTGTTCATTTTCGTGCATGCTTGGAGTCTCTTTCTGGGTGGCACATCCCTCACTCCCAGATACAAGCCCAGGAGGGGTGGCAGAGCCCAAGCAAGTCCTTTGTCCCCAAGGTGAGTCCTGCAGAAACAGTCACGTTTAGTAGTGACAAGTCCCTGCCCTGGGATTGGAGAGATGTGGGTGCAAAACCTGCTTTGAGACCTGTGCTCGGTCGCGCCTGACTCTGTGACCCCATGAACTGCAGCCCACCAGGCTTCTCTGTCCATGGAGTTTTCCAGGCAAGAATACTGGAGTGGGTTGCCATTTCCTCCTCCAGGAGAGCTTAGACCTTGGGCAAGCTATGTAACCTCTCTGATCCTTAGTAGAAATACAAGTCATAATGATACTGGTGGTGCAAAGTTAGTGTAAGGTCTAAAAATAATGTACTCAAGGATTTAGTTTGCAAGAATCCTGGCAGCAATAAGTGCTTACTTAAAAAGTAGATATTATTATTAATGTAGAATGTTAGAAATTTTTTCTTGTTGTTCTGAAATAGTAGCACACAAGGGACTGAGTACCCCACTTGCAAAGCTCCTCCCCAGGAGCCAAATATCTTGTCTTCCGTCTGCTGGGCTGCCCTCTGCTTCCAACCAAAGCCATGGGCTGTGAAAGGAGAAGCTGCCTGGGGGAGAGGGAGGAACCTTAGTCTTCAGGGAGTGCAGCATGTGTGGTTTCTCTGAAGCCACACTCTGTTGGGGAGACTCTAGAAAACTTCTCCAGGTCATGAGGGGTGCCTTCTGTAAGGGGACACTGGCAGGCCCACCTCTTCCCTGAGCAGAATTGTAGAGTCTGCCCATGAAGACAGAACTGGTGCTTTTGTCTGACTTAGAGCTGACTGAAGGCTCAGGCTGTCCTGTCCTGGGCCTAGAAGGAAGATGGGAGTGATCAAAAACCCCGTTCCTGGTCTCTGCAGCCCCTGGAGGTCACTGTGTTTCTGCGAAAGGTGCTTGGAGTTGAAAAGGAGGAGCAAAAGCCAGATACTGCTGGTTGATTCTTAGTGTTGAAGGAAGCTAGGGTAGAGCTGAAAACAGCTCCGATAAAACCTTCATTCTACTGTGCAAGGGGCCCTCAAACTCCCTAGAGACCAGACCTGCTACAGTTCCTGCAACCTGGGGTGAGGAGATCTTAGCTATCCGGTTTGGAGGAGACATCTCCAAACCAGCCCACCCCTCCTCTCCATGATCAGCCCCAACCCAAGACTCTCAAGTCTCTCAGGCAGTTTGTGGTAGGGGAGGAAGAGAGCTTTGAATAAGAGCAGAGTCTGGAGTTTTAAGCTGGACCTGACCTGGTTTAAATACCTGAACGTGAGAAGAAGGGCATGGATCCAGAAATTACTCAGGAATGAGAAAGAGATTCAGTGAGCATATTTGGAAGCAGTGACTGTAGAAACAAAATTCTTTTTATGTTTATATCGAAATTGAGTCTTGTGATTGTTCTTGTGCATCTGAAGTTCTGCTACTCTTCCAGAATCTCCCCACACGATTTACATCGATGACGATGAGGACCACAAGGATACCTTTAGATGACTTTAAAAAGAGGGCTTTACTGTGTCTTGCTTGGTTAAGTCTTCACAGCTATCTTATCAGTGCAAGAATTGGGCCCATTTTAAAGATAAGGAAACCAAAGCCCAGAGAGATGAACACCCAACCATGACCTGGCAGGAGTGGGATATAGGGAACATTCTGGCTTCTCTGGTATATGGAGACCGTGTGGACCAGGTGGCAAGGCCCTGACGTGCTTAGTCACTTGTCCTGTCTGTCTCTCTGCAACCCCATGGACTGTAGCCTGCCAGGCTCCTCGGTCCTTGGGATTTCCCAGGAAGAATACTGGAGTGGGTTGCTATTTCCTTCTCCAGGGGATCTGTCTGACCCGGGGATTGAACGCATGTCTCTTGTGCCTCCTGCACTGAACATGGATTCTTTACCTGCTGAGCCATCGGGGAAGCTGCTGGGGAAGACAGTACGTACAAAATACTTCCCATTTTCTGACCGCCGGAGCTGCAGGGCACTTCCTAGTGGCAAGGAACCTTGCCACGTCTGCTGTTCCTGAGATGCCCAGGCGCTCAGCTGATGGTTGCTTCTTCCTTTTCCAGAAGGGGCAAACTGGGTATATCCTCCCTTTTGCACCCCCAGGCCACCAGCTACATCGTGAGTGCTATAGTCCAGTACCAAAGATTGGCAAGAAGTCTTGCCCTCTGCCTCAGACCCCAGACTTTCACCCCCAAGAAGGGAGGGCGGCTTGCTGACTGAAATGGTGAGATGCAGGAGAACAGATGACAAACCGCGTTCCAGCCAGTATCCACTGGGCCGAGGTAATTGGCAGAGCTGTTCAGAGCACCTGGTGTTATTTTGGAGAACATCAGAGGAAAAAATCAGAAACCCTGTTTAGTTCTTCCCTCTGCCTGGAAATATTTCTTCCAGATATTACCTCTTTGGTCTTAATAATGTTTAGGCCTGGCTACTGGGTGCCCGAGAGCTGGCTTTGCTTCCCAGGAAGAAGGATGAAAGGGATGCAGGAGCCCAGCAGTTTCCATGGAAACGGATCAGGTGGAGGGAGAAAAGAGTCCAGAGGAACCCAGAGGTGGGAGCAGGACTTTTGAGTAAATTTGGTCTGAAGCCAGAGAATCTGTGGACAAAATACTTCCCTCTGAACCAAGGATTTGGGTCACCAGGATAGCAATACGAAGTGGAATGACAGTAGCTGGGGCTGTTGAGTGACACCCTCCCCCAACAGGCAGGGACACAGAAGAGGCTGAGAGCTCTGGCTCCAAGATCCCCCGGCCCCTTTTAGCTTGGTTTGGCTGCTAATCAGCAGCTCTGCCACGTGATGGCCATGTGACCCTGGGCAAGGCCTCTAACCTCTCTGTGCTTTCCTGCTGTCGTTGGTAAAATAAGGATAATTCTAACAACTTCCTCATTGACCATTCTGATCATTAAGAGTTGGAATGCATGTGAAGAATGATGAGGCCCTGGGACATAAGGAACACTCCAATGTTGTTGTTATAGGCGAGAAAACTGAAAGCAGATGCTAGCGGGTCTCATCGAGTCAGTGCCGGCCACTGCTTGGCCAAAGTGCAATCAAAGATAGGCAGTAAGAGATCGCATTCCAGAATGGGAAGGAGCTATTGGAAGGGATGCCCTCTCTATGGCAAACAGACTGGTATGCAGCTGTGAGGTCTGGAATTGCTGCAGCCATCTTGACACCATGAGCTAAGAGTCTAGAGTGGCCCAAGGTGGGGAAGGGCATGGAGTGGGGGGGAAGGCCAATCACAGAAGGCAAGGCAGAGAAATTGCAAGAAATTGGATTGTATGTAACATCATTTGAGCTGCTGGATTAAGCTGAACCTGAAGCCTCTTGGCCTTTTCAGTTTTATTAATTGATATATACCCATTGATGTTTAAACCCATTTATAGTAGATTTTCGTTCATTTATAACCAAAAAAAGCTTAGCTGATAATCCAAGAAGACAGTTTTTCTCATGAGACCTGGACTTGGGAAACCTTTGGGACCGAGGCCCCTCTCTTTCGTTTTATCCTATGGCAGCAAGCTACTCCTGTCAGGGTTCTCTCTGCGCAGTCAGCACGGTTGCTCCAGTTTCTTCTGTCCCACAGCACATGTCCTTATCGCCTTGCCTTTCGTTGTCTATCATACCCGCCTGGTCTCCACTTGTCCTCAAGAGTCATATCTTCCATTTCCCTTAGTGGCCTGGGTCTCTCAATTTCCCTTTCCTAAATGCCCAAGAGAAGGATCTGATTGGTCTAGTTCACTTTTTTATATCAAGTCATTTATATCATAGGTTACTGCCCAGCTGTGGATGACACCCACCCCTTGATCCCATTAGCTATGGATCCAGTCAGAAGAGGGTGAGGGGAGTTGAGGTGTGAAGCAGTACAGAGAAAGGGCTGTTGCTCTTAGAGGGAGTTGTGGGCACAGTGGCATTACTGAACACCTCTAGCTTGGGTGCGCAGTGTGGAAAGCTCAAACATGCAGTGGGAGGTGTTTGCAGTAGACCTGCATATAAGACCCTCTGATCAATGAGTCCAAATGTAAAAACGCCAAGATAGGAGGTGTCGTCCAGAGCAGGGGTTGGCAAGCTTTTGTGGTAAAGGGCCATATAGTAATATTTTTGGCTTTGCAGGCCACAGAGTGTCTGTCTCAGCTACTCTGCACAAAAGCAGCCAAGGATGATATGTAAACAAACATGGCTCCGTTTCAAGGAAACTTTATTTACAAAAACATGCCCTGGGCCAGATGTGGCCTGTGGGACATAGACTGCTGATCCCTGAATGAATGAATCCTAGGATCTCTCTAACTTCTTAAAGCCCCAGTTTCTTCTTTGATGAAATAGGGACACTAATAGGATCTCCAGAGAAGAATAGTAATGATTCAGTAAAATGATGCATGTAAGTTACTCTGCACAGTGTTTGGCACGGAGTAGATGGATATTGGCTGCATTTATTCTCTTTATCACTGGGTGGGATCTCAGAATAACTGGACTCTGTGTATTTATTGGCTGTGGGTCTTCGTTGCTGATCTCAGAATAACTGGACTCTGTGTACTTATTGGCTGTGGGTCTTCGTTGCTGCGAGCGGGCTTTTCCCTGGTTGCCATGAGCAGTGGGCTACTCTCCACTTGAGGTGCTCAGGCTTCCCATGGCAGTGACTTCTCTTGATGCGGAACACGGGCCCTAAATGTGCAGGCTTCAGTAGCTGGGGCGCACGGGCTTAGTTCCCAGTGGCACGTGGACTCCTCCTGGACCAGGGACCCAACCTGTGGATTGGCAGACAGATTTTTAACCCCTGGACCACTGAGAAAGGGCCATAACTGGATTCTAGATCCACTGGTTTGCTTGATGAACCTACAGGAGTCTCTTCATCTTCTCTGACCTGATAGTGCCTCCCTCTAGAAGATTAGAGATCACTAAAGGACCGGGGTGAAGGAGATGGAGAAAGACAAGGCTCGGGAGGAGCGCGGAGGGAAATGTAGCTGTACAGGAATCTGAAGCTGCAGGGCCTCCGGGTGAGGCTGGTTTGGCCTTTGTTTGGGGACCTGGCAGGGAGCCCTGGGCTTGATTTGCAAACAGACCTGCTCTGTTTCCTGATGAAGGGGACTTCCTGATGACTGTGACTTTGGATCCTTTCTCTAAGGATAGGTAAAGAGTGCCTAGGGGAGCAGGGTCCCACTTCCAGGATTTCCCAGAATGTAGCAGGGAGTTGGAGTGAAATACTGAAAGCCAAGGGATGCCTTCCATTTATTCATAAGCTCATTTAAAATCAGAATTGTTCATGCTCTCAAAGATATATTTAATAAGCCCCAGCTTTGTGCCAGGCACTGTAGTAGGCCCTAGGGATTCACTGGTTAGAAAATCAGAAATAGTCCCTCCTCTCAGGAGTGTCAATTCAAATGGGAGAGACAGGTATTGATCAGACTACACAATGGAATGTAGAAGTGCAGACTGTGTAAGAGCAGCCCCCGAAATATCTAGTGTCTAAGAGAAGTCATTCTGAGAGGGAGTTAGCTGAGGAGGGAGGTGGGGGCATTCCTGGGGTTTGAACCCCATGTTCCATGGTGGAGGGACTGTAAGAAGACCCATGGATTTGGAGCTTAGGGGGTGTGGGGGGCGTGGTGGCGAAGACCCTGGAGAGGCAGGCATTGGCCAGGGTCCATCTCCAGGGGAGATGGGTGCCTTCCTTCCATCAAGGGCGATCCCTGGAGAAGGGTCCTGGTGTGACAGATTAGCAGCTGTGAGGCAGGAGCCCTGGTTAGTGAAGGGGGTGGATGGGGACCCAGCAGCGGCTGCTGCACCCCTGACAGGACAGGTGTAGCGGAGCCGTCCAGGCAGTAGCAGACCAGGCCAGCCGCTCGGAGCAGTAGCCAGCGGGAGGACCCAGCGTTCCTCCACGTGATGTCCACCCCTCACCACGAGTTATCCAGTCATCACTGCCCTCCCTCACCCTCAGACCTTGCTCTAGAGACGGAGGTGAGGAGAGGATGGAGAAGACTGCATGCTCTCCAAAGGAAACCAACTCCTTCAAAAGTGCCCTTCTGAGCAAGACGGCAGGGTGGTTCCACAAACTGGCAATTTCAAAGTGTGCTTCCCTATTCCTGCTCCCACTGCCAGGCAGAGCAAAGGCATTTGAGGAAGACTGATCCAGTTATCAGATCCAGGCCCTTAAATCTATTTCTCACTTCTACTGTATAATCATAAGGGATTTGATTTAGGTCATACCTGAGTGGTCAAGTGGTTTTCCCTACTTTCTTCAATTTAAGTCTGAATTTGGCAAGAAGGAGCTCATGATCTGAGCCACAGTCAGCTCCTGGTCTTGTTTTTGCTGACTGTATAGAGCTTCTCCATCTTTGGCTGCAAAGAATATAATCAATCTGATTTCAGTGTTGACCATCTGGTGATGTCCATGTGTAGAGTCTTCTCTTGTGTTATTGGAAGAGGGTGTTTGCTATGACCAGTGCATTCTCTTGGCAAAACTCTATTAGCCTTTGCCCTGCTTCATTCTGTACTCCAAGGCTAAATTTGGCTGTTACTTCAGGTGTTTCTTGACTTCCTACTTTTGCATTCCAGTCCCCTATAATGAAAAGGACATCTGTTTTGGGTGTTAGTTCTTAAAGGTCTTATAGGTCTTCATAGAACTGTTCAACTTCAGCTTCTTCAGCATTACTGGTTGGGGCATAGACTTGGATTACTGTGATATTGAATGGTTTGCCCTGGAAACGAACAGAGATCATTCTGTCATTTTTGAGATTGCATCCAAGTACTGCATTTCGGACTCTTTTGTTGACCATGATGGCTACTCCATTTCTTCTAAGGTTCGTGACATTGTACATGAGACAGGGATCAAGACCATCCCCATGGAAAAGCAAAAAAGCAAAATGGCTGTCTGAAGAGGCCTTACTAATAGCTATGAAAAGAAGAGAAGTGAAAAGCAAAGGAGCAAAGGAAAGATAAAAGCATCTGAATGCAGAGTTCCAAAGAATAGCAGGAAGAGATAAGAAATCCTTCCTCAGCAATCAGTGCAAAGAAATAGAGGAAAAAACAGAATGGGAAAGACTAGAGATCTCTTCAAGAAAATTAGAGATACCAAGGGAACATTTCATGCAAAGATGGGCTCGATAAAGGACAGAAATGGTCTGGACCTAACAGAAGCAGAAGATATTAAGAAGAGGTGGCAAGAAGATACAGAAGAACTGTACAAAAAAGATCTTCACGACCCAGATAATCACGGTGGTGTGATCACTCACCTAGAGCCAGACATCCTGGAATGTGAAGCCAAATGGGCCTTAGAAAGCATCACTACGAACAAAGCTAGTGGAGGTGACGGAATTCCAGTTGAGCTATTTCAAATCCTGAAAGATGATGCTGTGAAAGTGCTGTACTCACTATGCCAGCAAATTGGGAAAACTCAGCAGTGGCCACAGGGCTGGAAAAGGTCAGTTTTCATTCCAATCCCAAAGAAAGGCAATGCCAAAGAATGCTCAACCTACCGCACAATTGCACTCATCTCACATGCTAGTAAAGTAATGCTCAAAATTCTCCAAGCCAGATTTCAGCAATATGTGAACGGCGAACCAAATGTTCAAGCTGGTTTTAGAAAAGGCAGAGGAACCAGAGATCAAATTCCCAACATCCTCTGGATCATGGAAAAAGCAAGACAGTTCAGAAAAACATCCATTTCTGCTTTATTGACTATGCCAAAGCCTTTGACTGTGTGGATCACAATAAACTGTGGAAGATTCTGAAAGAGATGGGAATACCAGACCACCTGACCTGCCTCTTGAGAAACCTATATGCATGTCAGGAAGCAACAGTTAGAACTGGACATGGAACAACAGACTGGTTCCAAATAGGAAAATGAATATGTCAAGGCTGTATATTGTCACCCTGCTTATTTAACTTCTATGCAGAGTACATCATGAGAAACGCTGGACTGGAAGAAGCACAAGCTGGAATCAAGTTTGCTGGGAGAAATATCAATAACCTCAGATATGCAACCTTCAGAAATTGAAGAGGAACTAAAAAGCCTCTTGATAAAAGTGAAAGAGGAGAGTGAAAAAGTTGGCTTAAAGCTCAACATTCAGAAAACTAAGATCATGGCATCTGGTCCCATCACTTCATGGGAAATAGATGGGGAAACAGTGGAAACAGTGTCAGACTTTATTTTTTTGGGCTCCAAAGTCACTGCAGATGGTGATTGCAGCCATGAAATGAAAAGATGCTTACTCCTTGGAAGGAAAGTTATGACCAACCTAGACAGCGTATTCAAAAGCAGAGACATTACTTTGACAACAAAGGTCCGTCAAGTCAATGGGATTGCAAAGAGTCGGACCCGACTGAGCGACTGAACTGTACTGAACTGAACTGTACTGAACTGAACTGAACTGAACCAGTTATGGGATACAGAGAAGCTGCTTCTCCCTCGCGCATCTCTCTGAGTGATTTCTGGCCCTCCCACACACAGTCGTTCCTTGTCACCCTCACTAGAACGGAGGCGAGGACCTGCCCATTTTGTTCATCAGTTTTCTGCAGCGCTTAGCACAGTGTGTGGCCCTTATACGCTCAATGAATAGCTGCTGAGCAGATGAATGAATGAATGAATGAATGAATGAAAGGCAGCAGGGAGGAAGAGATATAACTACTTAGAGACTCACAACCCTCTGAAAGCCCTAGAAATGACCCCTTGTACCAACGTGACCAGGGCAGCTCCTGGTGATCAAGTGCCAGGCAGCAGGCCTCAGCAGGTCACCTTCAAGAGGGCAGCTGCTCACCCTGCTAGCGGCTGAAGCATTGTCTGGGGAGGAGGAGCCGCCTTCTCTTGTCCTCTCCCTCATTCGTTGATCCCTAGGCCTGGCTCATACCTGCTTCCCCACCCATCACATCAGTGGGATCCCCTTACAGGCAGAACAGAGGATGGGGCTCTGGGGAGAAGGCTCAGGCCGGAAGGACCTCATTGGGCACTTCTTGGAAACTTCAGCTCTGGCTGTGATTCCTGATGGTCTCATACAGGAGCCAGAGCCCAGGCCAAGCGCAGCCCAGCCAGTGCTGGATGGTGACAAAGGAGGAGGTCCAAGGGGAAGGGAGGAAAAGGAGGAGAAAGGGGAGGGGAGGGAAGGAAGTGTGGTTTTCCAGGAGTCACAGAGACAGATAGGTCGGGGCCTCCAGGCTCACCTATCCAGAGTACATGCCAGTTGTGTCCCACTGAGACACTTCTAACTCTGGGACTGTGCTCCCTGGTTGCTGTGAGTGTTGACTGCTAGGGCTCAAAGCTGCTCCATTCTCTGGAGAATTGCCACCCTGCCCAGAGATGTTCCCCTATCCCCACTGGGGGACGACCCATGATCAGTGACTGACAGATACAGGGTCTGGCCCCTTGCCTCAAGATGAGAGAGCTCTGTGGTCCGACCCAGCTCCACTGGGGAGCTCCCCAGAGATCAGACTGAGGCCAGACTTCAGCTGAACCTATACCTTCTCCCCTCGCTCCTCAGGGTTCCTCCTGGGCGCCTCCCTCAATAACTCACTTGCACAGAATCCATGTTGTAGGCTCTGCTTTTAGGTCAGACCTCAGACACACTCTCAGAACAAGATGACAAAGATTCCTCTCTCACCACTCGTTGAAAGGCCCCACTGTTTAGTCTAGGACACCAGTTTCTGACACTATCTAGAAAAATGCATGTTTTCACAAGAGGGCAGGATATTTCCAACATGTCAGAGATTCTAACAAAGGGTTTTACCACTGCCATTCATCAGCTGCATGAACTTGGACCAAGACTTGAGATTCTCATGGTTTATGTTTCTACATCTGAGGAACTGGGATCATGACACAATCTTGGAGTGTGGCTGTGAGACAGAGAGGGTCAGGGGAGCTGGCAACAGAGAAACCGGCTTTAGCATCAGCTAGAATCTCCCCCCACCCCCACAGCTCCATGCCTTGGGTGTGCTGTTAACACCACTCTTCTCTGTTTTCTTATCCATAAGATAAAAGTGATATTGGCACTAAAGCCGTAGGTTCCTGAGAGCCCTAAGTACTTGCCAAGCACTTACAGCAGAGCCTGGTCCATCCAGGGAATATTAGCCATGGAAGGTTTATATGGCACCTACCAAGACCGGGTACCCAGTACACAGTGAGTATTGATTGCTGTTTTGGTAACAGGGGTGGTATGGCTAAAGTCAGATGCGATAACAACAACAGATACCTTTGGTGGTTTGGGAGAGGCACCTGAAGAGTGGCCCATAGTGCGGCAGATGGGACACTCAGGACTTGACAACATCGGAGGTGGGCTGAAAGGCAGACGGAGCCCACTGCATCAGCTGGCGTGAACCTGAGGCCGCTGTCCGTCAGCAGCCTGTGCTGGTGGCTTGCTGGCAGGCCATTTGTCACCCTGTCATCTCCTCCACACGTGAAAGCAGATCCCCAGGGATCACAGACAAAGCATGCCAAACAAGGAGCTGATTTTTTTTCTCGAGGGCTGGAGAGGGGAGGCAAGGATGGCAAGTAGCAAAGAATGACCACGGGCTTGTTCTTAGAGAGGATGGTTTGACAAGATGGAAAAAGCACAAATTCTGTCTTCCGCAAAGGATGAGGCAGCAAGCTATGGCTCTCGGGCAAAAGCCAGCCACCTCCTATGTTTGCCTGGCCTGCAGGCTAAGAATGGTTTTTACATTGTAAGTGATGGGAAACAGTTAAGGACTATTTTATGAAACTGATATGAAATTCTAATTTCAGTGTCTGTGAGTAAGGTTTTACTGGGACACAGCCGTGCCTGCCGCTACATTCACTTACATGATGCCTGTGGCTGCCTTCGTGCTGCTGTGGCAGAGTCCAGTGATCACAGCAGATAGCCTGTGGCCAGAAAAGCTGAAAACGTTTACTGTCCAGTCCTTTTCAGAAAAAGCTGGCTGACTTCTGACTCAGAGCACCAGGCTGGATAGAAGAGAATGATGCTTCACTCTTGCTTACATTTGCTTCACCTCCATGATTCCATCTCTTTTCAATAACCTTTCCCTTCAAACGCTTGGTATTTTCTCAACGCCTGGCTAAGGCAGAAGGAAGAATCTGATTAATAAATTCACACTAAGGTGTTGGTGACTTAATGTATTGCACTCTCCTTCTCCCAGGAGATGGGACTGAAGGAGTAACTTTGAGTGGTGGAATTTGGGAACAGTTGACCCTGTGTATGTGTGTGTGTGTCTGTGTGAGAGAGAGAGAGAGAGAGAGATGGAGAGAAAGAAGGAGTTAGGGAAAGAGAGGGGGAGAGTAAGAGAGAGGGGGAGAGTGAGAGAGAGATGAGTAATGAGAAAGGACGACAGCTGTAGAGCCCTGGCGTAAGGTATAATAGATCAGTAACTTTCTTGGGAAGGGCCTACCTTGGAATGAGCAGTGAGAGCCCCCATCAGTGGCCCCAGAACTTCTGAGGGAGGGTTAGAGAAGGCACAGTGCTTCTGATGTGAACTTTCAACCCAGATGGTACAAGGTGTCTGATGACCGGATGGTACTGGGAGTCTGTGAACAAGTCAGGGCAGTGGGGGCACCACCTGCTCTCAGGTGCTGCCCAGGAGGTCAGACCCCCACGGCATGGCCAGGGGACAGGTGACAGCTGGCTCTGTGCATGTGTTGGCCTTGACACTTGCTCCGGTGCCCTGGGTACCAGATGCTTGCCTTTATGCAGAGGCATACTTTCGTTCTCTTCTCTCTGCTGCCTGGATCTGAAGGTCAGTCGCAGCCAGAGGGCAGGGTCAGCGCAGCTTGGCTACCGCTGCTCAGCTGTCCCGCAGACTGCGGACTCAGCCACCCAGACTTCAGGCTCTGAGTGGCTGGTTTCACCCAGCCTGTTGCCTCTGGTTTCTCCTACCAGAGCCACAGAGAGCTTTCTGAAATGCTTACTGGTATGGGCTGAATTGTGTCCCCCCACCCCAATGCACCTGTTGATATTGGAACCCCCAGCATCTTAGATGGGGACCTTATCTGGGGATAGGACCTTTGAAGAGGTAATTAAGTTAAAATGAGGCCCCTGGGGCGGGCTCTAATCCAGCCTGACTGGTGTCTTTCTAAGAAGAGAAAGTTTGGACAGAGAGAGAGAGACCGAGGATGTTCAGAGGATAGACCACGTTAGGACACAGCGGGTTTTCTGTGGGGTTTTCTCACGGCATCCCTGGAAAACCAACACCCCAGCCGAACTGCAGAGCTCACCGTTTGAAATCTGCGTCAGCCGTCCATCCTCTCAGATCTGTCCTCTGTGCGACCTCTGTGCCCCGGCCTCATCTTCCACCGCCTCCACCTCAGCCTGCCCCCACCCTCACCAAAGTCCTTGCAGTTGCCAGAGTGTGTGTTGTTTCCTGTAGGCCAAGCCCTTGCACGTGTTGTGTGCTGTGTTGGAAAGCTTGTTCCCCAACCTGGCAACTCCCATCTCTCCTTCGAGACTCCTTCCCAGGGTCACCTCCTCCCACCTCTGTGATGGGACTGCTAAGCAGGGCTCTGGTGGAAGTTATATGCTAGGTCCCCCGGCGACCCGTCATGTTTTCTCCTAGACTAGTTTTGTTCATCTCGGTGGCCCCAGAACTCAGCACACGACCAGGCTTGGGACACAGTAGCACCTTTTTGTGAGCGCTTCCTCCGTGGCGGGTAATGGACTGAGCATCCCACCTGGATGACATCATCTAACTCTCAGCGACGACATGAGCATCATGTACTTACACCTCCTGCCACTGCACCGAGGAGTCAACACTGAAATGCACCCAGAGTGCTTGACACAGTGCCCTGTGCCTGGGATTGCTTCTGTGGGCTTTGCTTCAGCTCACACCTTCTCCCTTCCTCAGGGACCATCTGAACCACACCACGTTCAAGGGAAGCGCTCACCGGGGCTCAAGCCAGGCTGGGGCTTTACCTGAAGTCATGCCCTGGCTTGGCCTCCTTCCCATCCCTTCCCTTCCCTCCTTCCCTGATCCTTCCACCCCTGTACTGGTCCCTCCTGGCAGCATGCTCTTGATAAATCACTTCCCCCAAATCTTTGTCCCACTTCTGGGAGATTCTAATGTAAGATGGGGTCAGCAAACTTTTTCCATAAAGGGTGAGGTAATAAATACTTAATACATGTTTTGAACTTTGTGGTCTGTCATAGTCACTCACCTCTGCTGTCCTAGTTCAAAAGTACCCATAGGTATTCCATGAATGAATGTGCCTGGTTGTGCTCCAATAAAACTTTATTTAAAGAAATAGCACGTGGGCTGTATTTAGTCTGGGGGCCATGGTTTGCTGACCTTAGACTAAAGACAGCAGCCTTGGGAGCTTGGTGCTCTGTCACATCCTCATTTTTTTTTTTTCCCCAGAGAGAGTTTATTTTTATTTTTTGGCTGTGCCACTCGGCTTGTAGGATCTTAGTTCCCCAACCAGGGATCGAACCCACACCCCCTGCGCTGGAAGCACGGAGTCTTAAGCACTGGACCACCAGGGAAGTCCCCACATCCTCATTTTTATAGACAAAAAAACAGAGGTGCAGAGGAGTCAAGTAGCCTGCCCAGGGTTACACGCTGGTGAGTGGCAGGGCCCGCAGCCTGGCTCTGAAGCCAGTATACTAAACTGCTCCCTGAAACCGGGGGCTGGTGGGGGCAAGGCAAGTGCCTTCCAGGGTGAAGCAAACAGGGTACAAGTGAGAGAGTTCTGTTTGGCTTCACTCCCTCCATCTCTAGAAGTGAGTGAGTGAGTGAAGTCGCTCAGTCGTGTCCAACTCTTTGCAACCCTATGGATTGTAGCCTATCAGGCTCCTCCGTCCATGGGATTTTCCAGGCAAGACCGCTAGAGTGGATTGACATTTCCTTCTCCAGGGGATCTTCCCGACCCAGGAAACGAACCTGGGTCTCCCGCATTGCAGGCAGATGCTTTAACGTCTGAGCCACCAGGGAAGCCGCTCCATCTCTGGAAGGAACAGTAGCAAACATATCCCCGGGGTGAGGGTGGGGTAACGTGTCTCCTCTAAAGTTCCAGGCGATTTCTACTACATCATTAATTGCTTCATTTGCCTTCCTAAAGCACTGGGTGGACTGAGCAGGACTCCTGGAATCCTTTGTGAAACTATGAGGTGGAAAGATTTTAAAAATAGCACCAGGTTTTTTGACAAGCGAAGTGTTAATTACCCTGTCGATCCAGCACCCTGGCCCGAGTGCTGCCATCGTCTGCCCATGGGCTTGGAGCTCTCCCCCAGCTTTGAATCCTGAAGTCTTTGTTGGGGAGTGATGTGAGACTGTCAGTGTGTCCCGAATTTTCTAGTCAGGTCAGGGAGCTGCATCATACTAAGAGCTTCCAACCTGAACGTGATTCTGATGGGGGTGTGGCAGATTCTTGCTTTCTATACACTCCAGGGAGTAGGGTGGGGGCTGGAGGAGCCCAGGTTGGTCCCACCCAGTGACGACCAGCCCAGGACGCTTTCTGGCTAGCTTTCTGTGTGTTTGTGTATATGTAAACTACTCTGATGCTGGGAGGGATTGGGGGCAGCAGGAGAAGGGGACGACAGAGGGTGAGATGGCTGGATGGCATCACCGACTCGATGGACATGAGTTTGAGTGACCTCCGGGAGTTGGTGATGGACAGGGAGGCCTGGTGTGCTGCAGTTCATAGGGTCGCAAAGAGTCGGAGACGACTGAGCAACTGAACTGAAACTTTCCCTGAGCAAGAATATTTTATATTCATTGTAGTAAATGCTGCTAAACAAAAAGAAAAACCACCCACAATCCTATCCCCTGGGTTAGTGATTTATCAACATTTGGTTTAATTCTTTCCAGTCTTTTGTTTATACTTATACACATTATTTATTTATTACAAAAATGGGATCCTACTGTGCAAATGGCTTTGTTTCAAAGACATAGTTTGACCGTCTCTCCATGTCATTGCATATTCTTCCACAACGTCTTTTAAAATGGCCACGCATGAGACACTGCGTACATGCATCCTAAATTTATTTACCAATTCCTGCTTACTAGGGAAAAAGGTATCTTTCCCAGTTAGTTTGCTTGTATAAACAAAGTAGCTAAATCTTTGTTCATCTTTGATGATCCCCTTATAGTTTTGGGTGTGAAATCACTGGGGCTTTGGGTAACATGGAGGAGGCTGGAGTCTTATTAATCTATTCTTAGTTACCTACAGTTTCTTGACAAGACATTCTAAGGGAGCAGCTGGGGCCTGTGTTTGATTGGACAGCTGGGTTTGAGTCCCAGCTCTGTCTGGAAAAGGTTTGAGAACCTGTGTGTTTATTACTTAACCTCAGTTTCTCTGTCTGTGATGTTTGAACAAGGGTGCTTGACTTTTTCGTGTCCCAGTTATAAAGATCTGATTCTCTTCCATTGATCTGGCCTGGTCCCCTCACTGCCTCAGTTCCCTCAGGTCTTGCTTCAGATGAGAAGAGTGTGAGCTGTTTATTTTCTAAATGCAGCTTTAATGAGGTGATTCAGTTCCTCTTTTTTCATGCTCCTTTCTGAGCATCTGCTGTCCCTCACTCTCTTCTCACTTTACTGGGTATGTTTCTTAGACCACTGTGGCTTCTTGGCATATGACATGTCTGTTTTCTTTTGTCTGTCTCTTCCCCCATCCTGAGAATAAAAGTTCCTGGAGGGCTAGGAGTTTCTTTGTTCATGGCCATGTCCCCAGTATCTGAATTACATTGTTTACCTTCTAGAAGGTGCTCAAACATAATTTTGGGGATGACAAAATTCAAAAGTACTTGAATTTTGCATTTTCAAGTACTGAGTACAGTGCCAAGCCTGAATTGATGTACAGTAAATTGTTACTTATCTCTTAGGGGAGCTGAATGTAATGAATGAGAAGTTGAAAAGGTGTGCTCCAGGAGTTGAAGCGGTGGGGATGCTCTGAGCAGACTGGAGGTGGGAGAGGGGAGGGATGTCCTGGTGACAGGCAGCCCTTGGTGGAACAGGAGTTGGGGCTGGCTGGGGTGCTGGGCGTCGGGAAGGTGTAGCCGTCCCAGCCTGCTGTGTCCTGTCAGTGCCCTTCCTCTCGGGGACGCTGGCCCTCCTTGCCGCGATGCAGAGCCACCTCTCAACTAATCTCTTCCTTTGCTGTTTGGTTTTAACGGGGAGTTGAGTAGCTGGAAGCCCATGGAAAGCCAAGGGACTTTCCCTTTCCTCCCTCGCTTTCTTCTTGAGCTACATTTCTCCTCTCTTTCACCCTCATTCTCCACGCTACATACAGCTGCACTGAGCTGCTTACTGCACCCCGAATGCTCTCTCCCATCCCTGGGTTTTTGCAAATGCTGTTCACTCTGCCTGAAGCACCTTTCTTTCATTCTGTCCATTTGCTCCCTCCAACACAGCTAACTTTTGCCCAGCCTTCAAGACTCAGCTTAGGTTTTGCCTGGAAAGTACCCAGCACCCCTTCCCCAGTCTGGTGCCTCCCTGCCCCCATGCTTCTGTTCTGCTTGGTTTTCTCATGCTGCACTGTAACTGTTTTCTTATTGGCCTCCCTGACTACACTGCCTTAGTGAACACAGCAATGCTCACCATTTATCCTCAGCTCCTTGCTCAATACAGAGAAAGTGTTCGGTGCTGTTGAGTGAGTGGATTACTAATAAAATAGGCACCATGAAGTGTCAGCAGGGGACATCTCTTGGGTGGGGATGCCTGTTTACAGTCACGTGATTAATTGATGCCAGGGCCCGGAGTCTCAGGTTCTTCTCCCAGGCTGTTACTGAATTTCAGTTTGGGTCCGTTTGCCTGATGTGAAGCGAAGCCAGTCTACTGACACCAGGTTGTGATGAAAGAAAGTACAGTGTTTATTGCAGGGTGCCAAGCTAGGAGAATGAGTAGCTAGTGCTCAGAAGACCTGACTCCCCAACAGCTTTCAGGGAAGGGTTTTTAAAAGCAACATAGAGGTGTGGGTTGCAGGGTGTCTGACCAGCTTATGGACATTCTTCTGATTGATTGGTGGTGAGATAGCAAAGGTGATGTTTGAGGAATCAACATCATCAATTTTCTGGTCCCAACCGGTCTGTGGTCTGTGTGCTTGTGATCAGCAGTTTTCATTTGGTGGGAGTCTGGTTTCTGTAAAAACAACTTAGGAGTGTGCATCAAACGTTGTTATCTGTGTCGTCAGGGAGGAACTAAAGGTCCTGTGACTGCTATATGGCTGATCTATTGTTTAAATTATTACGAGTTTCCTGCTCAATAGCTATACTTGTTACAACATGGTCACACTTTCTAATCATTAATTCAGACTTTTGAGATTCAGGCGGAGCCTGAAACCTTCCCATTTATAGAAACTGGCTACTTAGAGATGGGGGACTTGGAGGGCATGTATACCAGAGAGGATCCTGAAGGGTTCTGCTTGGTTTCAAGGCCGGTACTTCCATGGTTTCTGGATAAAGCATCCTTGTGTGTCTGGGGGAGCGACATTCTCTGCTTGGTGTGATAGTCCTATTAGATTCAAATGCTTTGGCCAATTTCTATAAATGTGAACATTTGAATCAGGCAGCAGCTGCCATGGTAACTGGGTGAATCTTAGAACTTGGGGACTGGAGCAGACAAGAGATCAGATGACTTTTAAGGGGCTCTTTTTGAATCGTGCTGGTGTTTGGAAGCTCACCAGTGAGAACTGACTTTGCTCAAGTGCCCCAGGATGCCGGGTCTCTGCGCTTCCCTCTCTTTGGGAAGGGATCTTTAAGGACTTTCACTGTTTGTGGCCGCATCATCTTGACCTCTTGGATCCCAGGTTGTTTGGGGCTCAGATGAGGCAGACTTAGATTTTCCTTGGTACACCGAGGTGGCAAGACTGGGGAAGAGATATGGTAAAACAGGGGGATGACGTCACACACACCTTTCATATTCTGTTCCAGTCAAACTTCCCAGTAACAGTCCAGGCTCATGGGTGCCTCTTTTTGGAGCTCTCTTATGTGGCAGGACAGTGTTTTTGAAATATTAACTAATGTTTATTTCCCCGTGGCATTTTTTCTTCTCCCCATTCAGACTGCATGAATGTGTGGTCAATATTTTGAAACACGCACAGCTGTGGATATTCCTATAGCTGTTCAGGCTATGCATAAGTTCACCTGCTGCTCCCTGAATTATGCAGTGTGATAGCCCTGAAAAAGGATTTAACAACAAAAGAAAGTGGAGCTGCCTCAGGGACTTTGGCATTCAAAAGCCTTGGCCTTAGGGGAACAAAATGAACTCCAAGTATAGATAAAAAGGGTAAGAGAATATTGGATAACTAGAAACAAGAATTCTTCAGCCCCAGTCTAAATAAAGATAGATGCCTTCAGCTGTCAGAGGCCGAGGAGACAAGTGCATAGAAGTTAGTGGCTCTCTGGCAAGAAGACCCTTACCCCGCTCCCTGGCCACGTCCTGGTTAGGGCAGAAGGGTATGGCAAGAACCTCAGGTCAGTTTGCAGAATGAAGAACCTCAGTTATGTGGGTTCCATTTCCCTGTGGAGCCCCCGAAAAGGAAGGGCTGCGTGGTAATTCTAGGCAGGCAGGACCTTCAAAAGTGGGTTGATTTCAGTGCTTTGGGCATAGCATCTGAGCTGGTCAGGGAGTTGTCGAAGCTGACCGAGCCTGCGGCCGGATCAGTTTTCTGGGCCATCTTCTGTGTGGATCAGCGATGAAGATGGATGGGGTGATGGCCTGAGTGGACAGGGAACAGCCAGAGTCAGGCCTTCCTCCTCCCAGACCTTGACATTGCTGGGAACTTAGATGCCTGTTTATGGGGAAGTGGAATTAGAATTCTCATTTTGGCCAAGATCTCTACTCTGGTGGGGTGAGAGGTCAAAGTAGAGATTAAGCTGCATTAAAGAAAAACAAGGTAATGTTTCTTGCAGTCAGGCCTGAATCTTGGATACAAGACTTGTTCCTGCAACAACAAATTGCTTCAAGATTCACGAAAAGAAGCCTGATTGGCTGTCACTGGCTTATGTTGGTAGTTATCCACCAGGGCTGTTTCTTAGAAATACTTAGTGAAGTGAAGTTGCTCAGTCGTGTTGGACTCTTTGCGACCCTGTGGACTGCAGCCCGCCAGGCTCCTCTGTCCATGGGATTCTCCAGGCAAGAATACTGGAGTGGGTTACCATTTCCTTCTCCAGGGGATTTTCCCGACCCAGGGATAGAACCTGGGTCTCCCGCATTGGAGGCAGATGCTTTAACCTCTGAGCCACCAGGGCAGCCCACCAGGGAGCTTGCAAAAACACACAAGTGCTTTTAGGTTTGGAGAAGCAGACTGTCTCAGATGGGGTTGGTCTTTATACTCTGTTGGCTAGATTAGTGCCTAAAAAGTAACCAGAGAGAATCTTTCTTTGTGGAATTTGCTGTGCGCTTTTGGAAAAATTCCTTATCCTTTTTCTTGTTTTGTTATTTATAAAAGTGGGTAAATCTCTCTTTTTTGGGAGTAACTCTGAATGCTCAGAAATCCTCAGACGAGAGATCGTAAAAGAAATAGATAGCAATGCTGTTCATTAAAAAAAGCATTCCATGATTACTGTTTAAAAAGTAGTCTTTGGCACTTAGAAATTCATTCTTTAACATTAACAGATGAAGTAGTAAAATGATGATAACAGTAATAAAACTAGTTACCTACAAAGGGAGAAGAAACAGATGGAGGGGACAGGGTCCACAGCAGAACTTTTCAGGATGTACCTTTTCTGTGCATTTGACTTGGAAACAGTGTAAATGTTGTACATGATTACAGAACAAAATGAGCTGAAGAAATGGGGAAAAAGCCCCGAAGTAACTGCAAAATGAAAATAACCTTGGTTGATTGAGAGAAATATGAAACACTGGAACCTGATTGTGTACCAGGTTGGAGGCGCACAAAGATAAATTATTTCACAGGACTTTTAAATCACAATAATTGTATATACCCAGTAGAATATATCCTAAAAACAAAATAACTAAAAAAGTAGATCTTACAGTGTTTTCAGTAAAAACATCATCAGGAATAATTATTGTTCAAAACTTTCCATCATGCACAGAGGAAAATAAAGTAAATAAGTAACGATGTTATTAGAAACCAAGATTTTCAGCATGAGAAAAGATACAAATGTAAGTGTAAGACGTCAAGGAAAAATTCTGTAATTTAAAATTTGAATTGGAAATATTTTATGATATATTTTCCCTTAAAATACACACACATGTGCACACTATTTGTGTTTCTTACATCTGTAAGCCCCAGAAGCCTAGAATAATGACCAATCTCGTAGCAATGCAAGGCTCAGACTCATTTTTTAGTCTCCAAATCCCATTCAACCCTGGAAGGGGTGCCATTTCAACCAAATGCAGCATGTGGAACTTTAGATCCTAGTTCGAGCAGAACAACTATAAGGAAACACTTCTGAAATAATTGGAAAAATTTGAAGACCTGTTTGATATTTGATGAAATTAAGCCAATTATGATAGTATCTGTGTTTTGGCTATGCTTTTAAAAAGAGGCTTTATCATTTAAAGATATATACTGAAGTATTCACAAAAGACAACTCTCGGGTTTGCTTCAAAATGTTTCAGTAGGAATGGGGGAAAATTAGGGCAAGATATAGAAAAAAAAGACTGGACATGCATTGATCACTAATTACATGGGCATCCATTGTGCTATTCTCAGTACTTCCACATATGTTTGAAAATTTCCATCAAAAAATTGCTTTAAATTGAAAAGAAGGAGTAGGAGAAGAAAGAAGAGGGATTCTACATATCTCCCAAGTCAGAGGATTCTTAGGTTGTCCTCCAAGAGAGAAGTCCAGTCACCTCTACACAGCACAGGCACTCCCCTCTGCCCAGAGGTCCCAGTGCCTGCCGGGCAGGGGGACACATGACTGGTGACCCAGGCAGTGATTCGAAAATCATGGCAGTGAGTTGGATAATCCATTTAGAGCAGCTGGCTGAACTGGCCTGGTGGGAGGGCAGCTGGAGCGTGAGCAGAGGGAACTGAGGGGCCATGGTCCCTCTTCTCTCTGGCCATGGCTTTTAAAAAGAACAAATCCTATTTTTAAGGCACTTTGGTCCTACTTAGAAGATATCACTGGGAAGGGCTCACCTAAGTCAGGCTCTGGAGACACTATGTGATTCTAGCTTTAAAATATTTTGTAATGCAAATTTGTTGTTTTTTTTTTTTCAAATTTTAAAAACAACATATTCTTTTTTTTTAAATTAATTTTTATTGGAGTATAGTTGCTTTACAATGTTGTGTTGGTTTCTACTGTACAACAAAATGAATCAGCCCCTTCCTTTTGGAGTTCCTTCTCATTCAGGTCACCGCAAAGCATTAAGTAGAGTTCCCTTTTTGATATAGTATCTTCTTATTATCTATTTTAAAATAACATATTCTTAATATTCAGTTCAGTTCAGTTCAATCTCTCAGTCGTGTCTGATTCTGTGTCCTCATGAATCACAGCATGCCAGGCTTCCCTGTCCATCACCAAAACCAGCTTGAACATCTGGAAGTTCACGGTTCACGTATTGCTGAAGCCTGGCTCGGAGAATTTTGAGCATTATTTTACTAGCATGTGAGATGAGTGCAATTGTGCGGTCGTTTGAGCATTCTTTGGCATTGCCTTTCTTTGGGATTGGAATGAAAACCGACCTTTTCCAGTCCTGTGGCCACTGCTGAGTTTTCCAAATTTGCTGGCATATTGAGTGCAGCACTTTCACAGCATCATCTTTCAGGATTTGAAATAGCTCAACTGGAATTCCATCACCTCCACTAGCTTTGTTCGTAGTGATGCTTTCTAAGGCCCACCTGACTTCACATTCCAGGATGTCTGGCTCTAGGTGAGTGATCACACCATCGTGATTATCTTGGTCATGGAGATCTTTTTCGTACCATTCTTCTATGTTATTAAATAGCACATTATATAAAAAGTGTAATGTTTTGTAAAAGGAGTTAGACACAACAGAATACAGAAGATATTATTCCATTTATACAAAATTCAAAAAGAATTCTTGAAGCTATGTTTGTTTAGAGATACATGACCAAGTGGTGATTTAGAGGAAAAACAAGTGTGTGAACAGTAAGATGGTGAGGGGAGTGGTTATTTTAGTGCAGAAGGAGGGGGCTGGGGTCAGAAAGGTCATGGTGGGCTTCTGGGGTGCAGACATAGGGAGTAGTCTCATGGGTGTCTAGTCCTCTCTTCATTAAGCTGCAAATTTATATCTTTCTAGATGTGTAGTATTTCACAGTATAAGTATAAAAACAATATACTTTGCCTGTAGGAAATTCAGAAAACAGGGAAAGTACAAAATAGAAAAAGACAGGCCACCTATGATCACTCCTTCTGAAAGTAACCATGGTTGACATTTTGGTGGGAATCATTTTAGAAGGAGTTGACCTTGGTAGTTAAGAAGTGGACTTGGGAGTTAAACAGACCCAGCCAGATTCAGATCTTGGCCTTGTCTTATACTATAGATAAAAACTGAGAAAATGATTAAAGTTCTGCAAAGGGGGAGTAATAATAATAATAACAATACTTATCTTGGCAAGATGTCATGGGGCTCAAATGAAATAATGCATGAAGAGCATCTAGACATAATAAATGTTCAATATGTTAGCTATTTTTAGCTCATTTCAGTCTTTTAAAAACATGTGTATTATATATGATCTCTGTGTTACATGCATATACATATAATAAATGTTTTTACAAAATTATGATTGTGCTCTTAACAATCCTGACTTGAGGCAATTTTTTAAAAAGTAATTATCCATCACTGAACTTCTCAGAGGGACACTTCTGTACAATAAAGCCTGAATAATCTGGTGTAACTTCCAAAGCGGCCTGTAACCAGTGTTGCTCCATCATTCTCCAGAGTGTTTGCCTAAGCCTTGGCTTACCTCACTGCCTTTGCTGGTGCCCCTTCTCCTTGTTTGCTGGTTGAGTTTCTGCTCATTCTTTGGGAACTAGCCTAACTTCTCCTCTGTGAAACGTTCCAGCTGAGGCAGGAGAGAGCAGTCCTCTCCCTGCAGATTTCCTGGGCCATGGAAGCCTCAGGGGGGAGGAGCCCCCATTCCCTCTTAGCTCCAAGGCACAGGTGGAACCTTAGTTACTACTTACCAATAAGGGTGGTGAACTGGTCCCAGGCTTGTTTCCGGCTGACCGGAAGGCCATTAGAAATGAGTCTCAGGTCAGGGCTCAGGGTGGGGATAACCTGCACAGATGCTAGACCTTTGAGCAGAATTTTAAACATGTCAAGGCAGTATGACTTCTTCTTATCTTCTAAAAGCTGAAAACAAACTGCAGATTAAAACATAAGGGCTCATTCTCTCACATAGAAAAAGTCCAGAGATGGTGTTCAGGGCCTGAGAATGGAGGCTGACTCCCATCTATCTGCTTTTCTTTTCTGGGGGGCTGCATTATGAGAGGTCCCAGCTGCCGGAAACCCATTTTTCACATGAAGAAATGAAGGCTTAGAGAGCTGAGTTCACTTGCCTGAGGTCACGAAAGACGGAATTGGGATTTGAACCAGTTCTGTTTGATTTTGAAGCCCTTGTTCCTTAACTATCAGGCTGAAGGGCTCTTACTTCCCTTGGGCTTCCCTGGTGGCTCAGACGATAAAGCGTCTGCCTGCAATATGGGAGACCTGGGTTCGATCCCTGTGTGGGAAGACCCTCTGGAGAAGGAAATGGCAACCCACTCCAGTACCTTTGCCTGGAAAATCCCACGGACAGAGGAACCTGGTATGCTACAGTCCATGTGGTCGCAAAGAGTCAGACACGACTGAATGACTTCACTTTTCCCCTTTGGAGAAAAGAGGGCCTGAGAGAGTTAAAATGACTTGGCAGAGATTATAAACCAAGTGAGTAGGAATGCCATCAGGACCCAGGCTCCCAACACTTGCTGCTGAGCTGCTGACGTCGTTGCCCAGAACCTCAGAGCAGCACCCTGGGCAAACTGACTGATGGGGCCCAGATCATCCTCAGGCTCCTACCCGCTCTGTTCCATCCTAACCTAGAGGCATCCAGGCTAATCAAGGCCAGAGGAGGACTGGTGAGGTTCCAGGAGAAGCTGCAGACTTAGCAGGAGGGAGCAAGAAGCATCTTTGATTTGTGAGCTAAACCCCTTTGATCTGAGAATCAATAAGAGTAAATCGGCTAGAACACAGAAGCCCTTCTCTGCCATGCCCTGCATGCGCTAGCTCTTGGACTCGCTGCTGTCCTCCAGCACTGTGACCCCCTCCAGGGTGGCCCCTGCACTGGCCCCTGAGGACAAGCAGGCAGCAGATGGAGTTATCATTCTGCCAGCACCGAACTGGCAGTTTTCCCACTGATTCCAGCCCATAGTGTGACTTCAGGGTCTCTTCCCCACTGTCTAGTAGGGGCAGCTGTCCCAGAGTCATAGCTGTAGGACCAAGGCCTGGATTTAAGAGATCTGTTTGGAATATGCCAACTGGACCATAATAAAACTTCCTGGAGACACCACGGGGAACACCATAGGACTACTTCAAGACTCTTTAGCCTCAGTCAAGGACTGAGCGCTGTGACCAGCCAGGCATTTGCAGCCTGGGGCCTATCTGTCCTGTCAATCACGCCGAAGCTTTTACTGACCACCTGATCAGTTTCAGGAGCACCTAGGATCAGCAGACCCAAAGCTGGAAGGGAATGCTATAGTCAACTTGTCTACTCCTGAATCTCTATGGCAAAGCAGACCTACTGGGAACATGTTCTGGTTGTAAATCATTTGGCAGCACATCCTCAGCACTCAGTGAATAAGCACTGAATGAATGAAAATATGAGCAATGCTGTAATGAATGACTTAGCCATGAAGTTCTGCAGGAAACTCTGAGAACTCACATCAGCTGTACAGGAGTTGAGACAAGTGTGAGCTCAAGAAACCTGCACCTGGCTGTTCCTGACACTCTCCTCACTGAGCATGGACCTGTCACCTGATCTCTTGTCCTGTCACAGGCAGGTTTCCTTGTCTCTGGTGGGTGTAGTGTGGTGATCAAGACAGTGAGTTTCAGCATCCAGCACATCTGGGTTCAAATCCAGCCTCTGTCACCTGTTAGCTGGGACCTTAAGAAAATTATTTCATTTTTTAAAGACTGTTCGTCACCAGAGTGGAGCAATAGCTGAACATGCATATTCCTCCTGGTACAGAATTCTATGAAGAAAAGTAAGGCAGTTTGAGGCGGGGAGGGTATGCCATGGTGGGCTATGCTCTTATTATACAGTCTCTTCAGGGAAGACCTCACTGATGAAGTTGATGTTTGAGCAGAAACTTGAAGGATATGGAGGAAGAGGCTTTGTGGTCCCAGGATAGTGCAGTTTAGGCGGAGGGATTATCAAGTGAGAATGCTCTGATATGGGGATGTGCTTTGATGTTGGGTACCATGTGAGAAGAAGTGAATGGGCTCAATGATGGTTTTTGGCCTGAGAAACTGAAAGAATCGACTCTCCATTTATTGAGACGAGAAGGACTGTATTTTATTGTGGAAGAATTTAATTTTTAATAAACTTTTGACATTAGCATAGTTTTGATACATAGAAAAATTGTGATGATACTACAGATCCCCTCACACCTAGGTTCCCTTATTTGTATTATATATTAGTATACAGTTATCACAATTAATGAATCAATATTGATACATTATGTTGACAGAAGTCCATCCATTATTCAGATTTCTTTGGTTTTTACCTAATGCCCTTTTTCTGTTCTGGGATCCCATCCAGGGTATCATAGTACATTAACAGTCATGTGTCTTTAAGCTTCTCTGTGTCAGTTTTTCAACATTTCCTTGTTGGGTTTTTTAAAAAAATGAACTTGGCAGTTGTGAGGAGTGATGGTCAGATATTTTGTAGAATATCCCTCAACTAGGATTTGTCTCATTTTCCCCCCTCATAATTAGGGCTGTGATTTATTTGGAGTAAGACCTTAGAAATAGAGTGCTCTTCTTATCATATCACACCAAGGGTACATTCTACCAACGTGACTTGCCATGTTGATGTTAAACTTGATCATCATCTGGATAAAATGGTGTTTTTCAGGCTTTTCTATTACAAAGCAACTTTCTTATACCTTTCCCAGGCTGTGAAAGGAAGTCATTCGGTACAATCTACACTTAAGAAATATTATGATCCACCTCCTTCAGGGCAGAGTATTTTCATAAATTATTTGGAAATTCTTCTGCATTTAGCTAATCTCCTTCATTTACTTATTCATTCAATCATTTATGTTAGTATGGACTCATGGACTTTTGCTGTATCAGTTCAGTTCAGTTGCTCAGTTGTGTCCGACTCTTTGCAACCCCATGAACTGTAGCACGCCAGGCCTCCTGGAGTTTACCCGAACTCTTGTCCATTGAGTTGGTGATGCCATCTAACCATCTCATCCTCTGTCATCCCCTTCTCCTCCTGCCTTCAATCTTTCCCAACATCAGGATCTTTTCAAATGAGTCAGCTCTTCGCATCAGGTGGCCAAGATATTGGAGTTTCAGCTTCAATATCAGTCCTTCCAATGAACACCCAGGACTGATCTCCTTTAGGATGGACTGGTTGGATCTCCTTGCAGTCCACAGGACTCTCAAGAGTCTTCTCCAACACCACAGTTCAAAAGCATCAATTCTCCAGGGCTCAGCTTTCTTTATAGTCCAACTCTCACATCCATAACATGACCGCTGGAAAAACCATAGCCTTGACTAGATGGACCTTTGTTGACAAAGTAATGTCTCTGCTTTTTAATATGTTGTCTAGGCTGGTCATAATTTTCCTTTCAAGGAGTAAGCGTCTTTTAATTTCATGGCTGTAATCACCATCTGCAGTGATTTTGGAGCCCCCAGAAATAAAGTCAGCCACTGTTTCCCCATCTATTTGTCATGAAATGATGGGACTGGATGCCATGATCTTAGTTTTCTGAATGTTGAGCTTTAAGCCAACTTTTTCACTCTCCTCTTTCACTTTCATCAAGAGCTCTTTAGCTCCTCTTCACTTTCTGCCATAAGGGTGGTGTCATCTGCATATCTGAGGTTATTGATGTTTCTCCGGGCAGTCTTGATTCCAGCTTCTGCTTCATCCAGCCCAGTGTTTCTGACGATGTACTCTGCATAGAAGTTAAACAAGAGGGTGACAATATACAGCCTTGACGTACTCCTTTTCCTATTTGGAACCAGTCTGTTGTTCCACGTCCAGTTCTAACTGTTGCTTCCTGATCGGCATACAGGTTTCTCAAGAGGCAGATCAAGTGGTCTGGTATTCCCGTCTCTTTCAGAATTTTCCACAGTTAATTGTGATCCACACAGTCAAAAGCTTTGGCATAGTCAATAAAGCAGAAACAGATGTTTTTCTGGAACTCTCTTGCTTTTTCGATGATCCAGCAAATGTTGGCAATTTGATCTCTGGTTCCTCTGCCTTTTCTAAAACCAGTTTGAACATCTGGAAGTTCACGGTTCACGTATACTTTGCTGTATACTTTGCGTTATAATCTAGTACTACTTTAGTTTGTTGCTGAAGTTGTTTGGCCATTGAGAATTTTTTATTTGGCTCCTGTGTCTTTTTGACATATTCCTATCATTATTGTTTTCTTACAATTAGTACAGTCCAGGCTCATCTTGTATATTTTCTTCCCTAGTCTCTAGAATTAGCTATTTCTCCAAAGATCTCTGATTTCTTTTATTGAAGAATGGTATTACCAAGATCTACAGGCCAGTTCTGCTAGTTGCTACTGGGACATTGTTGTTTCTAGTCCAGGAGCTCAAATTTGGTAATATTAAGTTCAAGCCTCTCATTTGATGTCTAAGTTGAGATGTGTACTCAAATTGCAATTCTGTATAGAGGTCTGGAGTTCAGGGAGGGATCTGGGCTGCAGAGGCACATTTGAGACTCATCATAGTGGAAATGATCATAAAATTACAAGACTGGATGAAACTTCCTAGCAAGCAAAAAATAATTAACGAGAGATGAAGAGTGAGCAAAGAAGGTGAGATGTGGCCAGTTCAGTTCAGTTCAGTCGCTCAGTCGTGTCCGACTCTTTGCGACCCCATGAATCGCAGCACGCCAGGCCTCCCTGTTCATCACCAACTCCCGGAGTTCACTCAGACTCATGTCCATCGAGTCAGTGATGCCATCCAGCTATCTCATCCTCAGTCATCCCCTTCTCCTCCTGCCCCCAATCCCTCCCAGCATCAGGGTCTTTTCCAATGAGTCAACTCTTCTCATGAGGTGGCCAAAGTACTGGAGTTTCAGCTTTAGCATCATTCCTTCCAAAGAAATCCCAGGGTTGATCTCCTTCAGAATGGACTGATTGGATCTCCCTACAGTCCAAGGGACTCTCAAGAGTCTTCTCCAACACCACAGTTCAAAAGCATCAATTCTTCGGTGCTCAGCCTTCTTCACAGTCCAACTCTCACATCCATACATGACCACAGGAAAAACCATAGCCTTGACTGGATGGACCTTAGTCGTCAAAGTAATGTCTCCGCTTTTGAATATACTATCTAGGTTGGTCATAACTTTTCTTCCAAGGAATAAGCGTCTTTTAATTTCATGGCTGCAATCACCATTTGCAGTGATTTTAGAGCCCACAAAAATAGAACAGGAGCTGACTGTGGCTCCGATCATGAACTCCTTATTACCAAATTCAGACTTAAATTGAAGAAAGTAGGGAAAACCACTAGACCATTCAGGTATGACCTAAATCAAATCCCTTATGATTATACAGTGGAAGTGAGAAATAGATTTAGGGGCCTAGATCTGATAGATAGAGTGTCTGATGAACTATGGAATGAGGTTCATGACATTGTACAGGAGACAGGGATCAAGACCATCCCCATGGAAAAGAAATGCAAAAAAGCAAAATGGCTGTCTGGGGAGGCCTTACAAATAGCTGTGAAAAGAAGAGAGATGTGGCCAGTGAGATAGGAAGGCATGAGGAAAGATTTTTCAAGAAAGAGATAGTGATCAGTTGTGCCAAGTATTGGCAATATTGATGAGATGGTTGAGTGAAATGAGCACTGAGAATTGATCAGTGGATATAGCCATGGGGAGGTCATTGGTAATCCTAACCACTACTCTTTTAGGCAAGTGGTGGAGACAAAAAAAAAAAATCCTGACAGCTTCAGAAGAGACAGGAAAGAGAGAACCCAGAGACATCGACTTTGGATAGCTTTGTAAAGTTTTGTTCTAAAGAAGAGTAGAGAAATGGGGCAGTAGATGGAAAGGGATGTGGATCAAGAGAAGTATTTTTTTTATTATTTTAATTTTATATTGGAGTATAGTTGACTAACAATGTTGTGTTAGTTTCAGGTGTACAGCAGTGATTCAGTGATTCAGTTATACATATAAACGACGTATTCTTTTTCAAATTCTTTTGCCATTTACGTTATTACAGGCAGTAGGTCCTTGTTGGTTATCTATTTTAAATACAGCAGTGCCCCAAACTCCCAATCTATCCTTCTCCTTCTGGTAACTATAAGTTTGTAAGAGAAGGATTTTTAAATTTATCCCTTTTTAAAATAGTTTACTGTGTGTTTAATTCTTAGGAGAATAATCCAGTGGAAAAGAGAAATAATGGTTCAGTAGCAACTGGGGACAATAGCTACAGTGTTTATTGAGAATTTACTGTTTGCTAGCTGCTAAATGCTTTGCATGTACCATCTTTTCAGGTACTTACAAAACCCTACAAGGTAAACATGATTCTTATTTAAAATACTGGAAAACTGAGGGCCAGAGAGATCAAGCAACTTGGCCAAGGTCTAACAGCTTGTGAATGGCAGATCCAAAATTCAAATCCAGGTTTTTTTGACACCAAAGTTCATGCTCTTAGCCAATATACTGTCTCCTAAATCTTTGGGAAATTCCCTCTTCTCTTTCCTTCATTTGCTTCTTTCCTCTTCAGAAGAAAGAATTTTTAGAACAGTGGACACTGTGTGGGCTGATAACCCTTTCTGTGGTTGAGCTATGGAGCCACCATACTTCTCTTGAGCCACATAAACAAGCCAGTAATTTCTGATGTTCCTCTTCTCCAGTATGGATCCCAAGATCTCTCCAGCCAGCCAGCCAGCCAGCTAGCCCAGGAATATACGGAGCACCGGATAAATGTTAGGTGCTAGGGCTACAATAGAAAATGGACACAGTGAATGCCTGCCCTCACAAAATTTACCATCTCCTTCCTGAGACCTTTGGACAAAGGAGGCCAGTTCTGTGGTGAAAAGTAACAGTGACCTTTTTCTGTCCTCTGGTCTCAGGCAGGTACTGTAAGGAAGGCAGAGGGGTTGGGTGTAGCACAAAACGGATAAGCAGGGACTCTGGAGAACTGAAAAGTGTGTGCCCTACCTCCAGCAGGAAGCCACTGCTGAATTCCTCCTGAATACGGTCCCTAGGCCATATTGCCAGTGTTGTCAGCTATTTGTATTTTGTCCAAAGAAGGTGGAAAATTAACATTTTTATGTGAGAATTCCCAATTTAAAGATCTAGGCGACTCACTCTAATAAATCTTCCCCTGTCCGTTCCCCCTTTTTGTGCCCCCAACATCCCCTCCTCCCCCATCTGTGGGTCTGATTCACTCTATAGGCTGTTGGTTTGCAATTTTTTCTTTATGGCAGCCCAGTGGATTACCTAGCTTGATAGCCCCCTTTTAGGAGATGTGATTTCATCCTTGCTACTCTTTGATCTTCTTAAAAATTCAGATGAGACTTTAGCCCTGCAACTATTACCACTTAAGAATAATTTCTCTGAAATATGCCTTCTGGTTAGTGAAATTACTGAAGTATCCCCAGAGAATGCATGCATAAACATGCCTTTAGCTATGTGGGTGTTATTTAATTTTAAAAGCTACCTTGTTTAAGTAAAAAGCTTGAAAGAAATATATTATAGGAAAACTCTTCGGTGTTTTGGAGCCCACTTTGATAGGAACAGTCAGAGCACGGGGACAGGACAACACAACTCAGAAACTTGGAACTGGGACATAGCCAGTCTTTAGTGTCTAGGTCACTGAATTGAATCCACCCGAAGGCAGAGCTGTCTAAAACATGTAACCATCAACCGTTGCTCAGTGGACTGTGTGAAGGACTCGGGATCTTGATTTGCTATCATATTTAGATTTTCTGTGCCACTTTGTGGCTGAGCTTAAGTGCTGCCCTTCACAACATATGCGTAAACGCCACCAGCATTGTCATTCCCTGTTGAGTGGCTGCAGACACCCAAGTAGAGAGAGGATGGGCTTCTGTATTTAGAGAGACCAAGAAGAAGCCAAGATATAAGTTTCGATCTTGAATTTATGTTCTTTGTCCACCATGTATAATACAGTGTTTCCTATACACCATGTGTTCTTATATTGCCATAATGATTCTTATCACAGCTTTGTACCACCTGTGTTCTTATCTATACAATTTAAAAAATACCCCATATTTTTGCTTAAATAGTCAATTTTATAAGGAAAATTTATCTCACCATCATTAATCTGAAACCGTTATTACTGGCCATGAATAGAAGGTAACAATAAAGGTATGATAAAATCACATAAGCATTACAGTTTTGTAAATGTTTGTCTGTGAATTATTTATACTTATTTTGCACACCGTTAGTGGAATGCGCGATGTCTAGGCCCTTCTGTGAGGAAAGAAGACTGCACCTGGCTTTGAGTATGTGTGAGCAGTAGCTCAGGCTCACGTCTCTCCTGTATCTCTTTCTGGGTAGCTATTAGTTCATTCATTCATTCATTGACTTGAGTCATTAGATTCCTACTCTGAACCATGCAGTTTCCCAAACCTGTGATCCCCCGTTTTTTCTTTTTATCTCTCCTGAGTGAGATTTTTTCCTTGGGTCATGAATGGTGGGGTGTATTGCCCTGATATTTTGTCAGGCTTCTTTGGCTGCAAACTGGGCTGATCTTCAGCCAGAACACACCATAACAGTCTTACCAGTTCCTTATGACTGGTATCTGCCCTGATTGCTGAGGGCATCTAGTTCAAATGGGTTGGTTGCTAAATTTTTGGAATATAACTATTAGTGGCAAGCATCAGAAATTGATTAAAATTAGTTTAAGCAAAGGGGCGTTCGTTGGAAGGAACTGAGAGCTCACCGAATTTTTTGAAGGCTGAAGAATCAGGCGGGCAGAGTCAAGGTCAATCTGAGTGCAACGATGCGGGAGACACCAGCACGGTTAGCACCTGATGCTGCCCAGGAACGGACCCCACAAAGGTCGGCCTCTTGACTCACCAATCAGGACACAAAATCCAGAGAGTGCCTGACTGCCTCAGGCTTCGGTCAGCTGGACACAAGTTGAGAAGCAGAGTGCTAGGCACAGATATTTATATCTCAAAGAAAAGAAGTAAGTTCTCAGAAGGAAATAGAGGTGCTTTTAGAAAAGGGAGGTAGAGGCTGGGTGATCAAAAGGCAAGATGAATCCAAATATATTGCGTTTTCAGATCTGGCAGAGAAAAACTTGGTATTTCTAAACTTAGAAAAGCTTAAAACTTGTTTATCAGGGGAATAATTGTGGGATGGGAAGAAGATGAGTTTTGTCATAAACCATAACATTGGAAAATAATGGCAATACTTACCCTCTAATCATTTATCAGAAATAAGTGCATTTTTCTCTCTCAGCGATTTTGTATCTCTATTGCATGACTGTGCTGACATGGTGTCACCGAGTCGATGGACACGGGTTTAGGTGGACTCTGGGAGTTGGTGATGGACAGGGAGGCCTGGCATGCTACGGTTCATGGGGTCGCAAAGAGTTGGACACTACTGAGTGACTAAACTGACTGACTGACTAAACCTGCCTATTTATTTGTTTATTTGGAGTAAAGCTTCATATTTAACGAGAAAGATCATTGTACCTTGAGTGAAAGTTTCTCATTTCCCCAGGAGTTCCTCTCTGACTTCATTTAGGTAAAGCAAATAAACACACCTGTCCCCACAGAGGTGGCATTTAATGAGTAGGATATTTATCCCAGTTCTTTCACTGAGTAGCTTATGAGAGGAAATCTTTGGCAAGATGCTTTCCAGGAAGCTTTTGTGTGGCCTGAAGCCAAGACAGACATCCCCATGTCTCTCCTGGGTTGATGCTACCCAGACTGGTATTCTAAAGCATCCAGATCTTTTGAGGCCTCCCCAGTTCATGAGCATTCCTCCTGATGAACTGACTTTTAGGTAGTACTCCTCAGTTTATCAGCCTTGTGGGGAAAAATAGTTTTCTTGATTATTTAGCGTCAGGCAAATCAAACCCCAGATATCTGACTGAATTTTTGATTCAGTAGTCTTGATATTTGGAGTGCTAACTTCAGTTCTCCAGAGTTGTGGTGTGCTGGATCGCTGGAGCTGTTTTACTGTGACTAGACCAAGAGAAATGGTATGTGTGACTTTAGTCGAAGGGAGACATCAATAGTCAGTCAAGCCAGAAATATATTGAGAATGGATATTTCTAAAGAAAAATGAATCGGTGGTTTTCTAGCTTTTGACACATATATGCATGTGTATGTATGAATATATATATATATATATCAGTATACACACACACGCAGGATTCATGAAATAGTACTTTGTGCAAATACACTGTGCTTTTAAATTTTTATTCTTTTCTTTTAAAAATTCTGGTCACAACCCTTTAGTATTGATTTTGCTATAACCACAATTTAAAAAAAAAACTAGTATCGATGGTCCAAGTCCAAAGCCAGCACCTTCTGCCCTATTTGCTGTTGGTGGAGCAGTCCACAGCACTGATTTCTGCCCACTGAATAGATTTGGTATGTGAAAAAAAGGCATCCTAAAAACTTCTTGAGTTAGCCACCAGGATATGCACTTTTATGCTTGGTTTCTCTTCTTTCCCATCCTGAAAAATATTCTCTGACTTCAGGGCTGGATATATTAATGCAGAACTCTGTGCAGTGAAAACAGCCCTTGCTTACTGTCAGTCACTGTTCTGAGAACTTTGCCTGTTATCTCCCTTAATCCTCATAATAACCCTTTTGCAAGAGGTGGACATCATTCTTAATGTCCATTTAAAGATAAATAAGTGAATTCCTGAGGAGATTTTATAACTTGCTCAAGGTTGCACAGTTACAAGGGGGTGGGGTTGAAATTTCAATCTAGACTTCTCTGACTTCAAAGATTTTTAATAAAACATTCTCCTTAAGGTGTGTAAGTATGAGAGGTGAATAATTTAGATCAATTTCACAGTGTCGTATTTACTTTTTAGCAGAAGGTTCAAATAACAGTAGTCAGCCTAGGGCCCAGAACTGTGGCGGCTTGTCACAGGGCACAGCTGCATAAGATGCTCCGTGTGTGACTGGCCAACACCAAGGACTAAGCCTTGGTGATGGCCCAAAACACCTCCCTCTGAACTCAAAGCACCCTGCCATCTGGAGAAATGCTTCTCTTATGTTTTGAGGGATTGCTCAACAGCAAGGCCTCCTGCAGCAAAACATACCTTCCACATGATTATCTGTTGGCTTTGAGAAAATCCAGCCAGAGAGAACACAGCCAACTCCAGGGAGTAAGAAGAGAGCACACGTGTTCAAAGAGCACCTGCATTTGCCATCCATGTAAATACACCCTCTAGTTCAAACCAAAGAGTTTACCATAGCTTCATAGATGGCTGGTGTTATACCAATGCAAGCTTCCCCAAGGTCACCTGGGAACTGCAATATTTTACAGTCCAGACCTCTGACATGAACCAGATGGCTCCCTTCTTTTTTCATAATAACATGTTTACTTCTTCTCATCCTCTGTCTGACATTTATGGAGTACCTGGTCAGATGAGCAAAGAAAAATAAGGCAAGGCTCATCTGCTCTTGAAGCTGATGCAGTCTCCTCCCTTCCAGAACTGCCTATCACAGGGCTTTGTGCATCGCCCGAGGCCTCACCTGTCTCTTTGTGCTCTTCTGTTCTGTTTCTGTAAACTCCTCCCTACTTTCCCCAGAGATGATCACAAATTAATGTGGGCAAGGAGACCAGCACGTGATGACAGGCAGGATTTTAAAAAAGGAAATTTTCCCTGTGTAGACATTGTAGGCTTGTCTCCCCATGGTTCTTCAGCTTCCAATCAGACATGCCGATTAGATCTCCATAAACAAGGAGAATATCAAATGAGAGTGATTTCAAAATGGTTAAAGACAGAAAGTTGTTCGGAACGCTGCTAACACTGTGAGTTAATATTTATTTTTTTACCCACTATATGCAGCTTGTGGGATCTTAGTTCCCTAATGAGGGATTGAACTCATAAGCCCTGCGATGGAAGTGCAGAGTCTTAACCACTGGACCACCAGCGAAGTCCCATGTGGGTTAATATTTCTTACTCTATGTTCTCCATCTATATGTATTATTCTGCTCTCAACCTGCAGTCTCTTACCTACTATACAGGATTCTGGAGACTATTTTGCCATCATCTATATCAGAGTTGACAAGTAGCACTTACATAGTTTTGGTGGTTGATCAACTGATACTTTATAAGAATAGGTACTGTTGTCTCTTTCCATCTCCCTCTGACTGCACATGGCAGGTGCCGAATACACGTTTGTTGAATTGATTCTTTAAAAATTGATCTGGGCAAGCACCACCATGATAGTTTCAGTGCCAAGATGTTGGCTACAGCCCAGGTCCATCTCGAAAGGGTTTTCATGTTCCTGGATGGAATAGTCTCAAAAGGACATATTGATAAAATGAGAACTCTGAGAGTCAGCAAAGCTCTCTTGATTAGAGGCTAAGGTCCTATCAGCCAGTGCCAACTGCCGTCTTTTCCTACAGTGCCCTTTGCTTGTCCTAGGATGTGATTATAGGGATTATAGGAATATAGAGAAGATAGGAAAGCTAAACTTAAGGTTGTGAAATATTACAGTGAGAGAAGGTTGAGGGACATGTGGACAAAAGGTGACTGCTGGAGTTATCTGGAAGATGATTAAAACCTCATTCCCATCACTGGGCAAACATCAATTCTCAATAACATCTCCTAGGATTCCACAGTCCAGACAGAGTGTTCTCTCTCCCCTATTCTCTCAGGACCCCAGAATGCCCCAAGGGTCTTAGAATTTTAGAGCTAGAAATAACTTTCGATATCACTGAATCCAAGAGATCTTGTTTTATAAGTGAATCTTGGGCTAATTGAATACCTTCAGTTGTTCGTTAATTCAGTCTCTCGTCTTAAAGAGCTACTGAATGCCAGGCACTGAGCTTGTGTTGCTCCAGGGCCACAGTCGTAACCAAAACAGAAAGAGTTCTGACTACCTTCTTCGCTCTTGGGTAGTTTACATTCTGATGGAGTGACACAGAGAGAAAGCCAGTCGAATAAATAAATAAAATAAGATAGTTTCAGGTCGTGATGAACACTGGGAAGAAGATAAAGCAGGGTAGACAGGGTGGAATGGGCTGGGAAATCAAGGTCAACATAGGTACACTATGTATGAAGTAGATGGCTGCTGAGGGCCTGCTGTAGGGCACAGGGGAAAACAGAAGGTACGCTCTGTGTACAGGACATATATATTAAATTAACCTTAAAAATGCATTCCCGTATACACTAGGGGCAGACAAATGCTGTTTGGTTCCGCCTATACAAGGTACCTAGACGAGTCAAATTCTTTGAGTCAGCGAGTACACTGGTAGATGCCAGGGGCTTGGGAGGTGGGCAGGGAGATGGGGAGTTAGAGTTTAGTGGAGACAGAGTTTTAGTTTAGGAAAGTTAAAAAGTTCGAGAGATGGGTGATGGTGAGAGTGGCACAGCAAGGTGAATGTACTCGGTGCCTCTGAACTGCACAGTTGAGTACGGCTAAAATAGCATGTTTTGTATTATGTGACTTTTACCACAATAAAGAGAATTTTTTTTAAAGCCAAGAAACAAAGCAAAGCAAGGTAGTGAGACAGGGACTGGGCAAGAGGACAGCCCTGGGCAGAAGGGAACGCGCCTCTACAGTGAATTTTTGAATTGGGATCTGAGTAATGAGGAGTCAGCCTGGCGAAGGTCAAAGTGAAGACTTTTCTGGTTGCTTCTCTGGCAGATACCTCAAGGTGAGGATAAGCTGTTATATTCAAGAACAGAAGGAAGGCCGGCATGACTGGGTTACAGCGAGGGCAGGGGAGGCGATGCACTGCTTACAGCATGCATGATTTTGCAAGTCATGGCCAGGGTGTTTTGAATTTCGTCCTTCGTGCCCTGGGAACCACTGGAAAGTGTTAAACAGGGCAGCAAAGTGATCTATTTTTTTAAAGGGCTACTCTAGCTGTCTGAGAAAAACAGTCCATTGGAGGTAGCAACAGAGGAGTGTGGAGTATAGGAAAGAGACTTCTGCTGTGAGCCAAATGAGTGGTAACCTCTCAGTCATATAGTGAGTTAATGGCAGAGCCAGGGGTAAAAGATTAGATTTGTTCCAATAGTTAATGTGTTTGGTACAGTTGAACAAAAATTAAAAATATAAGAATTAATATCATTTATTAAGTGCTTGCTATTGCCAGGCTCTGTGCAACATGCTATTTATGCATCATCTTATTTAATTTTTATCATAATTATATAAGGTAGATTCTATTTTTCTTTCTATTTTATGGATGTGGAAACGGAAGCGTCAAGAATTTCAGTATACTGTCCAAGTTCACACACATGGCAAGTGACAGAAAGGCAAACTGGGGATTAAAATGCAAACTAAGTCCCAGAGCCCACAAGCCACAAAGATGAGGCTCATTACTTGTAGTAAGGGCGGTGTTGCCTAAAGGTTAAGCTGGTGAGTGTTGGAACCAGAAAGCCTGCATTCATATTCCAGCTCCCTGTGATTAACTCTGTGACCTTGGGCAAGTCCTTTCTTTTTTCTTCTTAATAGTATGCTTGAATTTTTTGCTGTATTACGTCCCTCTCCACCCTTTCCCACTGCCACTTCCGCACCATGATTAGCAATAAAACTCTGGAAAGAAATAACGACCCGTGGGCTTTGTCTTTGCAAACAATGGAAAAGCTGGGAAGACTGGGTCCCCTGTTATAGCCACAATTTAGAGAGTAGATGGTGCCTACAGGGGAACAGAAGCTGATTCTCTGGATCCCTGGGAAGAAGGAGAAGTGTTAGGGAAATTGTAAACTAGGCCCAATAAGCAGCCTTGGGGCCGAGTAGGCAGAAAGGCCTCCTAGGTTCCTTGGTAGACCTGTGGTCTGGTCCCTGAAACCCAAGTTCATTGTTTTCAGCTTGTTCAGAGTCTGTGTTCTTACACATGAAGGTCAGCAGGGGGCAGTGCAGCCAACGTGTTGCTTGAGTGAGGGGCTGCCTGCTTTTCACCCAAGGGTCTGAGGAAGAGTTTCTGTGCCTTAAAACTGTGCCTATCTGGGCAGGTTCTGGGTGGATGAATCCACCCTTTCTCTAGTCAAAGATCCTATTCTATCCACTTTCCTTTTGTCTCCTGTTCTGTTTGGCTTCCTCACCTCTTCTGCTCTGCCTCATATCCCCAGACCTTTTATCTTCATAAAACATGCTCCTTGGGTCCTCCTAAATATTCTGTGTGAGAGACAGGGTCAGGTTAAGTATTTGTCATTTGCAGATGAAGGCCTAAGGCAGTGCCTGGTCCCTAGCCCCTGTCCTTTCCTCCAGTGTACTCATAGGATATGAAAGCCAATAGCTGAGACTGATCTCGTTTACTGTTCTAGGGAAGGCTATTATGGCCCCAGGGCACCACGGGCACTTTGGAATTAGAGCAAAAGCTGCCAGAGCAGTAAGCTGAGAAGGGGCTTGATCAGAGTTGTGGACTCTCTTGGGTCCTATCAATTTCCTAGCGCCCTCCACAGAAAGGATGAAAAAACAAAGGGCTAACCTTTGAATACACACTTGGGACCAGACAGGTACAGATCAATCATTATGCTTTTTAAGAAAAGAAGCTACCAGAGCCTCTGGCTCAGGGCCCAGGTGGTTGGAGAGAGCCAGCCAATTCCAAGGCTGTGTCCTTTGTGCGGAAGTGTCGTATTGCTAGCAAGTTTTTCCAGCTCTCTAAGCCTCAGTTTCCTTTCATACGAGGGGCAGTTAAAATAGAGCAATTGTGACAGAGTCCACACGGAGTCCACACGTACTCTGTGTTCAGCCAGCATTGCTACTGGTGTTGAAATAGGAGGTTTCCTGTTGCCATAGCTACTCATCGTGGAAGACGGATTACACTGATGGCTCCGGTTCATGACTCCCCATATCCACACCCTTTGTGGTTGAGAATTTCTAGTCCCTGCCCTCTTCTGACTCAGGCTCGCCTTGGGTCTTGCTTTGGGCATTAGAATGTGGCATCTGTTAGCCTCAAGCCTCCGGGGCCTTGTAGTCTTCTTCAGTCTCTTACTTGTTTTGAAACCTTGCCGCTTCTGTATGAAAAATACTGGGCTGGACTCCTGGAGGATGAGGGCCACACGGAGCACAGACCACTTGTCCCAGCTGAGGCCATCAGACTGGGCTGCAGCCCATAGACCCCCAGTGGTGTGAGAGAGGCCAATTAAGATCAATAGGGCTGCCTACCTGACCCATAGCTGACCTCAGCTACCTGAGTATGTCCAGCAGAGACCAGGAGAACTGCTCAGCTGGCCTGTACAGACTCATGAGCAATAACAAGTACTTATTGTTTCATGTTGCTTGGTTTTGAGACAGTTTACTATGCAGCAATAGCTAACTAATATGCTACTTAAAGTTTTATGTGTGCCAGTTGAAGAAGGGGGGTTACGCTAGGTGAGACTATTTGAAAGGTTAGTAACTATATTACTATTTGGAAGATTACTAACTATATTACTGAATACTTAAGAGAACTTGATATGTATAGAGTCTCAAGTTTAGGGATCATATATAAGTGGTTCAGAGTAAACACCGGAATACAACAGATCTGGTTCCAAATCCCTGCTCTACCGATTACTAAATGTGTACCTTGGGTCAAATTTCTGAACCATTTCTATGACTCAATTTCCTCTCCCATAAAATGGAGATATTAATAGTTATTGGGAGGGTTGTTGTGACGATAAAGCAAATGTATGCCTAGTGTTTAGGATGGTGCCTGGCACACACTGAGTGCTCGAGAAATACTACCTCCTCTTCCTTTGCTTTTCAACATTTATTTATTTGGCTATGTGGAGTCTTAGTTGCTGCATGCAGGATTGTTAGTTGCAGCATGTGGGATCTATTTCTATCACCAGTGATTAAACCCAGGCCCCTTGCATCGAGAGCACAGAGTCTGAGCCACTGGAACACCAGGTAAGTCCCTGCAGTTTTCCTGGTAATGGTGAATTTAATCTCCAGAGGACATCTCTACATAGAACCCTGTGGTTGCTGCAGGTCCAGTGGGTAACATAGGCAGGATTTTGCAATTGATTCGTTTAAAGCTTTCATAAGAAAATTATGATTACATATATATTCCCCCCCCTTTTTAATTATAAAAGTAACATACCTTAAGCAAAAGGGAATCTAGGGGGAAATTCCTGATTCAAAGAAAATTTGTATTGTGAGCTGTGACTTGTAATTATGAACATTGATCTCTACTTCAGTGCATCGAAGTATACCTTATTATTTTTAAGGAAGAAATGTGCACACCATGCTGAGTTGTGAGACAGGGGCATAAATCTGTCTTTGTTGAAAATTATAACAATTTACCTCATATTTCATTGACCAAGGAAGCAAAGCAATTATCCACAATATATGATGTAGGAAAAAAATCATGACTATATGAGCTCTCATGTAAAAGTTTAACTCAGCAGGATATCTCAAAAGGAAATCAGATTTTGGTTTAATGTTCAGGGCAAAACTTCCTGCCATGATCAGTTCCTCACTGGCTTTCAGATGGCATTCACTGATGTTTATTCCTGATGGAGAAAGAAAGCTCATCTCTCCGGGTGGGGTGGGGGCGGTGATGAGGAGTCAAGGTAGAAAGTCTTCCCAGTCTAGAGAGAGGAATGCTGTGTCTACTCCTTGTTCCTGAGCAGAATCAGACTGCATGAGCATTCACTGATTCTGTTGACTCTCAGCTGATTTAATTAAAAAAATAATCAAAATAAAACTGACCCTTTCCCTAAAAGCTTGGCTTCATTCATTTTGTCTTCATCATGTAATTGGAGTATCTGATGTTACCTACATGCCTGTGAATATCCGCAGTACTGCTGATAACAGTCTAGGGGTTCCTGATACCTGGAGTGTATCAGGGAGCTCCAGGATCCTGTTTTAGAGGCAGGGGCAAGTTCCTCAAATCCCATTACCCACTAGTGGATCTAGCCTCTCCTCACATGGTCAGATGGAGGCTCTCCGTCTGTAGGCCACTTGTGTGTGTTATTCCAAGAATCACAGTGAATGCACTTGACATTATCACAAACATTTATCTGTGAGTTGTCTGGAAGAGATACTGACTCCCCAGTGGGCTACAGAGGAAATCTGTGATCACACCAAAGTTTGTGCTAGGCTGCCGTGCGACTCCCGCTCAGGTGATCCTGAGGTTCTTGGGTCACACCTTCCTGCAGCTTCACTCCTGGAGGGCAGCAGCGTGGGTGGGTGGGAAAGAGCTGTTAGGCAACCAGAGTCCAGCAGTGGGGCTGTTCCAGGTGTTTATGGTGCGTTCCCCCTGGATTAGTTGACATTTGGGCCTTATCAGTGGTTGAATATTATGACTATCACCCCTGGTTACAAGCGACAGAAACCTAAGGTTTTTATTGTACCTCTCCAAATCCAGGAAGCATTGCATGTCTGTCTGTCTGTCTGTCTGTCTATCTCTCGGTTTCTTCCTCTCCCCACCTCCCATACCCATATGTGGCTCTCTGCTTATTTTTGAGCATAGCAAAAGATGGCTGTCTCATAGCTCCTATTTCTGTCCGTTTCAAGGCTCTAGCAGAAACTAATCAGAGTCTCTGAATCATAATTCTGAATTCCTGGCGGAAAGTATCTAATTGGCCTGGTTTGGGTTAGGTGCATCTCTGGATGGTGGCTAGGGGGTCCCAGTCACATTATGTAATCTTATCATCTTGCTGGCCCCTGTGAGTGATGGGGTAGGCAGTTAGCGGAGAAGGACACGGTGATAGGTGGCTTCTGAGATGGCTCTCAGGGATTATTGTGACTATTGGCATCCACAGGAATTATCCTGTGTGATCCCCTCCTCTGGAACGTGAACTGGGTCTGGTGACTACTGCTTCTAAAGTGAACAGACTGCCCAGATTAGGTTGCAGAAGGCTGGCACTATCATCTTGCCCAGGTTCCTTCTCTCCGGTTCTTGTTTTATTTGCTCTGGTATAGCAAGCTGCCATATTGTGCTCTGTGGAGAGATTCATGGGGCAAGGAGCTGAGGGTGCCATCTGGCCAAGCACCCGCAAGGAACCAAATCCTGCCAGCAACCCTGGGAGTGAGCTTGGAAGCAGATCCCTTCCCATTCCCTTTCCCTTGAGATGACTACAGTCCCAGCTGACACCTTGATTATAGCTTTGTGAGGGACGCAGAGCTGGAGGCACTCAGCTATGCTGAGATTCCCAACCCATAGAAACTGTAAGATAATAGATGTTGTGTTTAGCCATTAAATTTTACTCCACCATTCCAGAAGTTCCACCCCAAAGTGACTACATTTTGGACTAGTCTGTTATGCAGTGGTAGATAACCAGCTAGGAACATGGTGACTGGAGGGGCTCTGAGGTCAGTTAGGTTCATGTCTTGTCCTCACTTCACCATGAGCCAGCTGTGTGGTTTTGTACAAGCTGTTGAACCTGTTCAAGTCGCATTCTCTTCTGTAGAAATGACATAACAGTAATATGGTTGTTGGGAGGGCTAAATGAGTAACCCAGTGCAAGCACCAAGTTTAGTTATATTAATATTCATTCATTCACTAATATTAACATTAGCAATATCAGCCAAGTTTAGCTATTATTACTGAGCTTTCACAACTCTGCTAACTCTATGCTCTTGGGTTATTGGTTGCCTCAGTTTCTTCAGAGAAGTGGAGAATTCTGTGCCCTTTACAGGAGTGATATAGAGAGGAACATAAAATACCCCAAAATCTCTTTAAAGCAAATAGCTTTTTAACTGGTAAATAAGGAGAACTGTTTTCCTTTTACTCTTTTCGGTTTCCTGGTAAAGAACAATTTCATATCATGGAGAAGTTAAATTACAGAATTCGTGCTCTCCAGTTCCAAAATATCAAAAAATATTTGAGTTGATAGAATTTGTTTTTGCAGCTTCCTTCCCACAAAGGCATCCAACAACCTTCTGCAACCAATTATTTTGTGTATGGAAATGCCAGGGCACTAGGCAGGTGGCAATCCATCACTGAGACAGAGCCCGCAGATGAAGAGCAGGGGGATGATCGTTGGTGCTTAAAAGGTTTCTGCCTTCTGAAGCCAAAGCCCGTGTGTCAAAGGTTTGATGGGATTTGCTCATTAATTCCAAGCTCCAGTGCTCAGTTGCCGTGTTTTCATTACTCCTTGGGGATTCTGTTTTTCTCCCACTGGCAGCTGTGGACTTTGTGTGATGGTGGGAGATGTCAGGTTTTCAGATCTCCCACCCATGTCACCTCCACTCCCCCTCTGCTTCATCCCAAGACCACTGCCCAAGCCCAGCTTCCCCATGCATCTCCTTCTGCCACGCTGTAGGTTTATTACAGTGCCTGGGGCTCAGCCTGCCTCCTCTCATCTCCACTCCTTCACCCTGCTGCACTGCCTTCCTTCCTGAGCTGGCTGCTGAGTGGGGAGCAGCTTGGCTCACCTACTTTTGCTGTCCCCACTCTTTTCTGCCAAGTACCAGAGAATCCCTTTCTGTGTTAAGGGTGACAGTACTCCTGGCGGAGCAAACACAGAACAGAAGAAAGAGTAAATGAGAGGTGTAGTAGTCAGATACCCTTTGAAAAAACATACCAAGATTCTTAAAACAGGCCTGCCACTGCCACGAGGCTGGTGTCTGCTACGTTCATCACATTTCGTCTCCTCCCCCACCCAACCTTGTCCCCAAGGATGGTAGAGTGAGATAACAGTCTCCTCACGATGGAAAAAACACTGCTTTTTTGCTTCCAGAATCACTCTCGCCTGTCACTCAACGAAATAAGCCAGTTAAAAATAATTACCAGCAATGACCAAACAGGGAAAGAGCTTATCCTCATGCTATAAACTGAAAAGTGGCCAACAAAAAGAAAAGCAGATTTTGGTGTGATTTAGTGCAGCCCCTATACCACCCTTTCCCCCAGAGAGTGATACATAGGGAAACCTTGAGAATTTCCACCATCCCCTGATTTAGATAGTAACAGCACAGAAGGCATAAAACAGATAAAAGACGGCCCCCACCCAAAAAAAAAAAAGTCTACAGAGGAAATTAATAAGAACATGGATTCAGTAAGACAAGGCTTAAAACAAAACAAAACCCACCTACTTCAGTAGTGGAATTCAACAAACCACAAAATGAATGGAGAGGTCAGGAGAGAAGAACTAACATGACACTAATTACCAGGTGATCGTGGAATAAATTCTGTAAGCTCATGAGGGAAAGAAAATCTACATGTCCTTTGAGAATAAAGGAGACATTTTTAAGCTTGCTCAAACTTCACACCTAGGTGCCTTCTTGAGGAAAAAAAAAAAAAACCACAACTCTTGGAACCATGATAAAAAGACACAAATGGAGAAAGCATAGTAAAAGGAAATGAATCAGCTTTTATACGATGACACCAAGGTTTGGGCCTGTTCAACTGCAAGAGTGCATTCCCATCAATTGACATGGGGAAGGCTGTGGGAAGCAGAGGTGTTTGGGACTGGAATTGGATCTCAGTGAAATCTGAGATGCCTAGGATGCATTCAAGTGGAGGTATTGAGTGGGTAGTTTTGTATATAAGAGATTAGAGGTTGGAAGAGAGATCTAGGTTGGAGCTACAGATCTAGGAATCATAGAGGTATAGGTGCTATTTATGGCTTGAGATTGGATGAGATCACTCAGGGAATTAGTGTAGAGAAGGTCACGGAATGAGCTGTGGTTAATCTCAGTGTTAAGAATCAAGAGAAAGGAGAAATGAACAAAGAAGACTAGGCGTGAGAGTCAGTGAGGAAGGAGGTAAACCAGGAGGTGGTGGTGTCAGGAAAGCCAAGGGAAGGGTGGGTATTCAGAAAAGGAGGTGATTAACTGGGTCAAGTGTAGCTGAGAGATCAGAGTAAGATGAGACTTGAAAATTGTCCCCCGCCTTTGGCAATGCAGGAATCACAAGTGACCTTAACAAGAGCTGTTTCAGTGGAGTTGTATAGTTGAAAGCTTGATTGGAGAGAATTTAAGAGACAGTTTTCGAGAAATGCTGTTGTATTTGAGGCAAAGCAAAGAGGAGGTAACTGGTTGGGATGGTGGGGTCAAGGTAATGCTTTTTTTAATTAACAGATTTTATTTTTTTTTTAAGACAGTTTAGGTTTACTGAAAATTGAGCAAGTAGTACAGAGTTCTCTCTCCCCTCTTCTCAGGGTCTCCTCTCTTATTAACATCTTGCATTAGTGTGGTATATTTGCTACAACTGAGCCAATATTGGTACAGTATTATTAACTAAAGTCTCTAGTTTATATTAGGGTTAGTTCTTTGTGTCAAACAATTCCATGGGTTCTGATATGCATCATGTTTTGCGTCATTTTAGTATCCTACAGAATAGTTTCACAGCTGTAAAAAAAAAAAAAAAAATCCCCTATGCTCCAAGGATAATGCTTTTTAAGATGGGACTGCATGTGGTCAATAAAAGAGAAGAGGGACAACTCTAATTCTGTTAAGCAGTTGGCCAGCTGGCTCTTGCCTCAGCAGTGAGCTCTGGGCTGAAGAAGTAACTCAAACAGTCATCAGCTTATTTAAGGATTGCCTGGAGATCAATGAGCCCTCTGAGTGGGACATGCAGACTGAGAAGAGTGGAAGGCCTAGTGGAGAACTCTGGGGACACCAACATGTAATGCATAGCCAGAGGTACTGGAGCCCGCAAAGAAGTTGAAGGAAGAAGGAGCATAAGGAGGAAAACCAGGAGGCTGTGTTGTCACCAAAGTCACAGGAAGAGAATGTTCAAAGAAGGAAGACCACAGGGTTGAATAGTGCCAGGAATTCAGTAAAGACTTCCCTGGTGGCTCAGACGGTAAAGTGTCTGTCTACAATGCGGGAGACTTGGGTTCGATCCCTGGGTTGGGAAGATCCCCTGGAGAAGGAAATGGCAAGCCACTCCAGGACTATTGCCTGGAAAATGCCATGGACGGAGGAGCCTGGTAGGCTACAGTCCATGGGGTTGCAAAGAGTCGGACACGACTGAGTGACTTCACTTTCACTTTCACTTTCACAAGGGCAAAGAAGTCCAGGTTGGATGTAGCAATAAAGGTTATCTCAGATCTTCAGTGAGAGACTTTATGGGATATGAAAGAGGAGAAACACATTTTTCATGAGCTGAAGAATTACTGGGAGGTGATGACGTGAAAGCCATGAGCATACAACTCTTTCAAGAACTTTGGCCACGAAGGAGGTAGTGGAGAGATAGGACAATGATTGAAGCAAAACATGAGTACGAGAGACTTATTTTCAAGATGATAGAGACATGCATATGTACATGTTGATGGAAGCAGGAGAGAGGGTGGGGGGAGAGGCTCCTCTGTGCCTATGGAATGCAGTTCAGTGACAGAGATACAGGAGAGAGAAATGATGGATTGAATCAGGTCCCCTGATTAGGTGGAAAGACCTGGGACACCGAGAACAGAAGGAGGGATTAGTCTTGGACTTCTATTGAATTATGACAGGAAGACCAGGAGTGGGTATAGACAAGTTTGGGATGAGTGGCAGAATTCTGAAGGAGTTCTCTCCTGATGGCTTCTGTTTCCTCTGTGAGGGAGGAGGTGAGGTCATCTCCTGTGGTGATAGGGTAGGAAATACGAGAAGAATGGAAGAAGTCCATAGTCTCTGGAAAAGAAAAAGACTAGTCATTTGGAAACACAGAAAGGGAATCAGGGAAGTAGAAGGGAGTTTGTTCCATATTGTTCTTTGTCTACTGAACCCAAGAAATGTACTTCTTCTCTTTTCAAAATGTTAAGGGGATTCAACATCCGTCTTTGCTTCCATCACCAGTCACATCCACAGCTGGGCGTTGTTTTCGCTTTGGCTCCGTCCCTTCATTCTTTCTGGAGTTATTTCTCCACTCTTCTCCAGTAGCATACTGGGCACCTACTGATCTGGGGAGTTCATTTTTCAGTATCATATCTTTTTGCCTTTTCATACTGTTCATAGGGTTCTCAGGGCAAGAATACTGAAGTGGTTTGCCATTCCCTTCTCCAGAGGACCATGTTTTGTCAGAACTCTCCACTATGACCCGTCCATCTTGGGTGGCCCTACACTGCATGGCTCATAGTTTCAATGAGTTAGATGCTGGGCAAGATTGAAGGCAAGAGGAGAAAGGGACGACAGAGGATGAGATGGTTGGATGGCATCACCTACTTGATGGGCATGAGTTTGAGCAAGCTCTGGGAGTTGGTGATGTACAGGGAAGCCTGGCATGCTGCAGTCCATGGGGTCGCAAAGAGTCAGATACGACTGAATGACTGAACTGAACTGAAAGGGGATTCAAATTGAATGATCAGGAAGGTTGTGGATCAGTTGGTCTTGGATTCCTCTAGGTCTCCTGAGAGTCATTGTCAACAAACTCCTCGCCTCCTTCCTGGTCTCAGCTTTGCAGTTGGTTCTCTCATGAGCCTTCCTCAGCTCCTGGGTTTGGAGGTGTGAAGGGATTGTTCATGTGACTCCAGCAGGGACTGTGGAAATGGAATCAGGATGCTGGGATTCGGGATGAGACAGAGAGGATGTTTAGTGAAGGAACTAGACACATAGGAGTGTCTATTTACTATCTTCTACAGCAAGGTCCCCAACCTATGGCCCATGGGCCAGATCTGGCCCACTGCCTGCTTGTGTAACAAATGTATTTCAGTACAGCTATGTCTATGGTTGCTTTCCAGCTGTAACATCAGAGTTAAATGGTTGTGACAGGGGCCTTATGGCCCACAATGCTGAAAATATTTACTATCTGGCCTTTTTACAGAAAATGTTTGTCAACCTCTGTTCTAGAGGAAAGATGGGGATGTTTTGGAGGAAGGATAACCTTGAGAAAACCCCGACTTCTGAGTCTGTTTCCTTTTCTGAAAAATAAGGACACCATTCATTAAATCGTTCTTTCATTTAACAAACATTTATCGATTGCTCACTATGTGCCAGAAGCTGGGAGAGAGAGATCAATAAGACCCAGCCTTGTTCTTTCAAAGCCCAATAGCGGAGATAGATGGGTAAGCAAATAGCTGGCATACTTAGAGATAAATGCTCTGTGCGTGCCATGGGGATGAAGGGAGGCATCTCACCTGGCCCAGATGGATCTGGGAAGGCTTCGTAGGAAAACACAAGAGGAGGGACTCATCAGCATAGGGGGTTGCTGTGGAGGAAGATGAAATCAGCCAAGGATTCTTGCAGGCTGAGGGGAGATCAAGGGGAATGAAGGGGAATGAAGGAGGATGAGCACTTGGAAGCACCAAGATAGAAAGGGTAGGTGAAGGGAAACAGAGAAGGAGCAGTGAGAGAGGCAGAAGCAGAATCAGGAAAGTGTCAGGAGTACCAGCGGGACACACAGGGCCCCTCCGATTCTAGCACCCTGCCCTGCCGAGCTGATCACTGCCAGTCCAGCAGGGCCCAGATGTGGTTTCACAGCTGACTCAACACAGTGTTCAGAGCAGGCACCATCAATCAGCATTTGCCCCCGTGATGAAACCCAGGGTGATCTTAATGTATACACAATCAATTTGTTAATTACAAAGCACCCCAAATTGTAATGTGGTATTACTAACAACTGTTAGTAAAATAAAATGCAAGAAAAACTCAATAATATGGTAATATGTGTAATTCAACCCAGATATCAGAATTCAAATCTATTTTGATAATGTAAACATAACACAAAACATAACCTATTTTTAATAGATTCATTATCCTCTTTTCAAATTGAATCTGAGACGCATACTCATTTCTGAAAATCATCCATACATATGATTTCATTGAGCAAATGGACTTCTACAGTGTGTGGGAGTTTGAATGGATTTAAGAATGAGGCAGATTGTCCTCTTTTTTTATGCTTAGAAGTTTTGGGAAATAGTTCAAACATTCAAAGAAGTAAAGAGAATAATATAACACCCGTGTATCTACTCCTTAGATTTTTTAAAAGTGCTAGCATTTTGCCACTGCTTCAGAACTTAATAATAAGAGTAAAAACGTCGTGGATACAGTTGAGGTCCCTCTTGTGCCTCTTTCTCATCCCTTCTGTCTTCCCAGAGCTTACCACTCTCTGAAAGTTATAGTGTGTATCTTCCTCTGTGGTTTTATATTTTTCCTACATTTGTATCAATAAACATGAAGCAGAATTTTTTCATGTGTTTTTAAACATTACACAAATGGTAAGGCAGTATAAAACTTCTGCCGCTTGCCTTTATCATTCTCCTCTGTGTTTCTGAGCAGCAGCCATGCTGATCTGTGTGTTCATTCATTTTACAAAGCTGGTCCTCTTTCCATTCTTTGAAACCTGCCCAAATTGTTAAAGACAGTGAATACATTTGACAGCTTCTCAGTGACAGATATGAAATAATTTGGTCTCAATTGTCTTCTCAGTTTTCATTTTCTCTTCCTTCGTCTCCCTCCCTCTTTTCCTCTCCTGCTCAGTTATGGGTTTTGAATGTAAAAAGAGATAGTGAAAGAAGGAAAATTCTAAAAGGAAGGTCTGCACCATATCTTCCAGAAAACAGATTTCCCCCTATCCCCTCCAGGAGCAGCTAACATTTATCAGATACTAAGTGTAAAAACCTACACTAAGTGCTTTATATTCATTTGCTAATCCTCAGTGTGACCCTTGGAGATCTTCCTTGCCCCAAGTCACAAAGCTAGTTTGTGAAGATTTTAACCTAGACACTCAGATGGTAGAGCTGATAAAGGCTTAACCATTCAAAAAGAGAAGCCATATTGAGCCTAAGTAGGGACAGTGTTAGGTGAGCTATTAACAGTAAGAATCCCCAGGGTTAGTGCCTTAATAACTTTTGGTATTGATCTCACTTCTATGTTAAGTATCACAATGATTGTTAATAATAAATAATAACAAAGTACTTACTTAATTCACAAGCTTGAGAGTTAACCTCAGATTAATTTTCTCACCTGAACTTCGGTCACCCATTGATTTCAAACTCTTGCCAGGATATTTCTGCTTGGCTATTCCTCTATCATCCCTTACTCTGTAAGCACCAAACAGTTATTTCTTTTCTTCTTGACCATTTCTAGTTGCTGCAAATTCTGGCACCTCAGCTTGGTGTCCACGGCTCTCTATACTCTGGTTCTTCATTGCCTGCTGTGGATTGAATTGTATTCCCACAAAATTCATGTTTTGAAGCCCTTCCCCTCAATGTGATGCTGTTTGGAGATGGGGCCTTTGGGAAGTAATTAGGTTTAGGGACAGGACTTAGCACCTAACACTAGGTTCAGATGAGTTCATGGGTGGGGATCCTCATGATGGGATTAGTGCCCTTGTATGAAGAGACCAGAAAGCTGACTCACTCTGTGTCTTGTGAGGACACAGTGAGAAGGCAGGCTTCTGCAAGCCAGGAAGAGAGCCCTCACCAGGAACCAGTCTTCCCACACCTGGATTTCAGACTCCCACCTCCAGTACTGTGAGAAACAAAGTTCTGTTGTCTAAGATACCTAGTGTAGGGTATTTGTTATAGCAGCCTAAAGTGACTAAGACACAACCTATATAGCATTTTAATCTTATTAAGTTTCTATCCCTTTTGAGCAATTATCCTTCCTCTTGCCTGTTTTTCCAGCTGTGTTATTTTCCTGAGCTAGGCTGGTACTTCCTCTACCCAAATAATAGCAGCCTTTTAAGGAAAAAATTAAAGTCTCTTTTCCCTTCCACTTCCTCCTTCTTTCAGTTCAGTTCAGTCACTCAGTCATGTCTGACTCTTTGCAACCCCATGGACTACAGCATGCCAGGCCTCCCTGTCCATCACCAACTCCCGGAGTTTACCCAAACTCATGTCCATTGAATCAGTGATGCCATCCAACCGTCTCATCCTCTGTCATCCCCTTCTCCTCCTGCCTTCAATCTTTCCCAGCTTTAGGGTCTTTTCAAATGAGTCAGCTCTTCACATCAGGTGGCCAAAGTATTGGAGTTTCAGCTTCAACATCACTCCTTCCAGTGAATATTCAGGACTGATTGCCTTTAGGATGGACTGGGTGGATCTCCTTACAGTCCATGGGACTCTCAGAGTCTTCTCCAACACCACAGTTCAAAAGCATCACTCTTCAGCATCCAGCTTTCCTTATAGTCCAACTCTCACATCCATACATGACCACTGGAAAAACCATAGCCTTGACTAGATGGACCTTTGTTGGCAAAGTAATGTCTCTGCTTTTGAATATGCTATCTAGGTTGGTCATAACTTTTCTTCCAAGGAGTAAGCGTCTTTTAATTTCATGGCTGCAATCACCATCTGCAGTGATTTTGGAGCCCCCAAAAATAAAGTCTGACACTGTTTCCACTGTTTCCCCATCTATTTGCCATGAAGTGATGGGACCAGATGCCATGATCTTACTTTTCTGAATGTTGAGCTTTAAGTCAACTTTTCAGTCTCCTCTTTCACTTTCATCAAGAGGCTTTTCAGTTCCTCTTCACCTTCTGCCATAAGGGTGGTGTCATCTGCATATCTGAGGTTATTGATATTTCTCCTGGCAATCTTGATTTCAGCTTGTGCTTCCTCCAGTCCAGCATTTCTCATGATGTACTCTGCATATAAGATAAATAAGCAGAGTGACAATACACAGCCTTGACGTACCCCTTTTCCTATTTGGAACCAGTCTGTTGTTCCATGTCCACTTCTAATTGTTGCTTCCTGACCTGCATATAGGTTTCTCAAGAGGCAGGTCAGGTGGTCTGGTATTCCCATCTCTTTCAGAATTTTCCACAGTTTATTGTGATCCACACAGTCAAAGGCTTTGGCATAGTCAATAAAGCAGAAATAGATGTTTTTCTGGAACTCTCTTGCTTTTTCGATGATCCAGCGGATGTTGGGAATTTGATCTCTGGTTCCTCTGCCTTTTCTAAAACCGGCTTGAACATCTGGTAGTTCACGGTTCACATATTATTGAAGCCTGGCTTGAAAAAATGTTTATTTTAATATATATACATATTTATTTTAATATAAAATATTTATTTTTAAAATATTTATTTATTTGGCTGCACTGGGTCTCAGTTGTGGCATGCACAATCTTTGATCTTCATTGTGGCATGAGGGATGTCTAGTTGCAATAGGATAAATATTTAGTCGTGGCATTTGAACTCTTAGTTATGGCATGTGGGATCTAATTCTCTGACCTGGGATCAGACCTGGGACCCCTGCGTTGGGAGCATGGATCTTAGCTGCTGGACCACCAGGGTGCTGTGCTGTGCTTATTCACACAATCGTGTCTGACTCTGTGCGACCTCATGGACTGTAGCCCGCCAGGCTCCTCTGTCCATGGGGATTCTCCAAGCAAGAATACTGGAGTAGGTTGCCATGCTCTCTTCCAGGGGAACTTCCTAACCCAGGGATCGAACCCAGGTCTCCTGCATTGCAGGCAGATTCTTTATTGTCTGAGCCAACAGGGAAGCCCGGACCACCAGGGAGTTTCCTCTATTTGTTTTTTAATGGCAAGAGATGCCATTTTTGTCTTTTGTGATATGAATCTCTATTTCCCTCAATATTTTATTATGAAAAATTTTAATAGAAAAAAGCTGAAAGAATATGTCCACTACCTAGATTTTACAGTTATGAACATTTTGCTATACTCTATCATTGATCCATCCTTCTATTCATCCACCAACTCATCTTCTGTGTAGTACATTTCAAAGTAAGGTGCAGATATAATATACTTCTCCCCTAAACACTTAAGCATGCAAATGGTTAACCTAAATCTCAATATTTGTGTATGACTCTTTTTTATAAAGCAAAATTTTTATTTAGTGGAATGCTAATCTGAATTGTACCATTTGATGACTTTTGACAAATACATATATACCTCTTAACTTAAATCCCCTATCAAGATACAGAGCATTTCTATTACCCCAGAAAACTCCCTCTGGGGTTTTGGAACCACGATTTGTACATTGTCGCCTCACAGAATCTGAGGATGTAATTAGAGACTCAGCAAGTCGATTGTGATAAATGATCACAGAAGCAGTTTATGTTTTATTTGCTTTGACAGAGAATTATAATCAGAGCAGAGGCTGGGGAGCCAGTTGTTTTAATTCTTGTATGCTACATATGTTGTATCATGCCAACTGAAGACGTAAAGAACTCTTAGGAACTGGAAAGAATAACCAACTGTACCCGGCTTGCACTTAGACACTGTGTATGATCATTAAAATATATTTTAAAAAGTTGATACTAAATGCATTCACATAACTGTGCATTTTAATATAAATGTGCAAATTAGTACAGGGCCTGGTGATTTTCTTTCAATTCTTTAAAGTTTTAAATATTAATTCATTTGTAACATTTCATCTATTTCCTCCAAATTTGCAACAATCCATCTTCCTGCTTTTAGGACAAAATGAATAAAACTCATCTTTTAAAAAAATTACTGGCTACTATAAGCATTTCTGGCCATGAATGTGGACTATAAAGTGGTTTTTAAATTATTGGAGGCAATTTCTAGGAATTCTCTCTGGAACAGATTGGCCTTGGAGTCAGCCGACCTAGGTCCAAACCTTGACTCCACTACTAATTGACTGCATGACCTTCAGCAAATTTCTTAACCACTCTGGTCCTTGATTTCTCTGTTTATAAAATGGAGATGATACATATATTGACCTCATAGAGCTGTTGAGAAGAGTAAGTGAAAAATGGCAATTTTCAAGGGTTAGCACATATTATGCACTCAAAAAAGGTTAATGTTGTGATTATTTTAGTAAAAACAGACTCACTATAAGTTTTTTGGTTTTGAATGTTTCTGATATTTATAAACCTTGAGGAACTTGGTGATTGTGTTTAAGGGATTACATATCCTTTGTCTAGTCTTTGGTCCCATGAAAGAGCAATAGCCATAGCTTTTAGTTAATATTTACTAAGAATCAGATGGAAAAAGCAACCAACTCCCACCAGTAGTTAAAATAAAAAAGATTCACAACACTGAAAGTTGGTAAGGATGTGAAGAAACCAGAATGCTTACATACCATGGGTAGAGATATAAGATAGTGCAAGCTATTTGGAAAACTCTTTGGGGGTTTCTTAAAGAGTTACACTTACATCTTCCTCAGTGATTCTCAAAATGACAATAATGCTGAGGTTGAGAAATCCTGATCTGCTTCATGACCCAGCCATATCATGGCTAGATACTTACCCAAAGGTATTTACCCAAGAGTACAGAAAATCAGTTCAGTTCAGTTCAGTCGCTCAGTCGTGTCCGACTCTTTGCGGCCCCATGAATCACAGCACGCCAGGCCTCCCTGTCCATCACCAACTCCCAGAGTTCACTCAAACTCATGTCCATCGAGTCGGTGATGCCATCCAGCCATCTCATCCTCTGTCGTCCCCTTCTTCTCCTGCCCCCAATCCCTCCCAGCATCAGGGTCTTTTCCAATGAGTCACCTCTTCGCACAAAGTGGCCAAAGTATTGGAGTTTCAGCTTTAGCATCATAGGCTCACAAAAAAACTTTACTGGAATGCTTTGTTGTTGTTTGGTCACTAAGTTGTGTGACTCTTTTGTGACCGCATGGACTAGCCCACCAGGGTCCTCTGTCCATGCGATTTCCCAGGTAAGAATACTGGAGTGGACTGCTGCTTCCTTTTCCAGTGGGTCGTCCTAACCCAGGGATTGAACCCATGTCTCCTGCATTGGCACAGATTCTTTACCACTGAGCCACCAGAGAAGCCCCACTGGAATGCTTACAACAGGTTTATTCATAATAGCTCCAAATTGGGAATAAAACTCACACATCCATCAGTAGGAGAATAATATATTAAACTGTATTCTATCCATACAATGGCATACTACTTACTAAAAAGGAACAAACTACAGATACAGAAGACAACGTGGATGAATATAGTCAGGATTCAGGACATACTACCCCTAAATAGGGTGCCTTGGCATATTGAATATTTTAAGCTAAAGGAATGTAAGAAGTGGTAGGCACAGGAAAGACTCTGACCTTGCTCTGAAGCAGGTTATAAGAACCTTGGGCGAGAGATGCCCTCCCTATACCTAGAAGAAAGAAACATCCGTCTCTCCAAAGATGGGAGGACTCCAAGAGGAATCTGGATAAACATATCCTGTTAAATTTTCTCTAGTTTAGTACTCTTGTTGTTGTTCAGTCGTTAACTCATGTCCAGCTATCTGTGACCCCATGGACCACAGCACGTCAGGCTCTTCTGTCCTCCACTATCTCTTGGAGTTTGCTCAAATTCATGTCCGTTGAGTCAGTGATGCTATCTAACCATCTCATCCTCTGCCACCACCCCTTCCCCCTTTGCTTTCAATCTTTCCCAGCATCAGGGTCTTTACCAATGAGTCAGCTCCCTGCATCAGGTGGGCAAATTATCAGAGATTCAGCATCAGTCTTTCCACTGAATATTCAGGGTTGATCTCCTTTAGGATTGACTGGTTCAACCTCTTAGTAGTCCAAGGGACTCTCCAGAGTCTTCTCCATCACCATGATTTGAAAGCATCAGTTTTTTAGTGCTCAGTCTTCTTTATGGTCCAACTCTCACATCCATACATGATTACTGGGAAAACCATTGCTTTGACTATGCAGACCTTTCCTGGCACAGTGATGTCTCCACTTTTGAATACTCTTTCTAGGCTTGTCATAGTTTTTCTTCCAAGGAGCAAGCGTCTTTTAATTTTATGGCCGCAGTCACTGTCCAGAGTGATTTTGGAAATCACAGCCCAAGAAAATAAAATCTGTCGCTGCTTCCACTTTTTCCCATCTATTTTCCATGAAGTGATGGGAACAGATGCCATGATCTTAGTTTTTTGAATGTTGAGTTTCAAGCCAGCTTTTTCATTCTTAGCTCTGACTCATTTGTCACACTTTCCCACGACATTCTACTTCTTATCAAACCTAGTATAAAAACACTCAGGTTTAAACCTAGTGTGAGAAACAGTGTCTTTCAGATCCTCATTTCTTTGTGCAGGCTCTCTTGTCATGCAAAACATTAATAAAGTCATATGCTTTTCTCTTCTTAATTTATCTTTTGTTACAGAGCCCACGCCAAGAATCCTAGACTAGTAAAAGAAAGGTTTTTTCCTCCCTGACAATACTAAAAAAAAAAAAAAATTACAGTGAGTGGAAAGGGGCTGGAAACTAAAATTAACGACTGTAATGATGATAGAATTTATATGACATCTAGAATAGGCAAAACTAAAATATAATGTTAGAAAACAGATCAATGTTTGCTTCTTGGGGGTGAGAGATTGATTGGGAAGGGGCTCAAGGGAACTTTCTGGAATAAAACTATACCTGGAAAATTTTTCTAAAAATGGCAACCAACTAGTGAGTTAGGAAGATCTTGGAAGATCTTTTCTTTCAAACAGCTTTACATTGGTTGCCCATGAAACTCTCCAACAGTTATATTTTCAGTGTTTCGTTTTAGCTAGTCAGTGTGTAACTGTTTCATTATGGGTTTGGTTCACATCTCTCCAATGACTAATGGAGTTGAACACGTATTTATGTTTATTGACCTTTTGGATATCATCTTTTTGAAGTTTTTGTTCTGGTCTTTTGCCCATTTTCCTAATGGGACGTCTTTTCTCATTTGTTTTAGGAGATATATACTCTGGATGCAATCCTTTGTCACATATGTGTATGGTAAATATACATACATATATATATATTTCCCCTTCACTCTCAGTGCTGTCTTATGATGAATAAACATTCTTAATTTTAGTGTCATTTTATGTGTGTGTGTATATATATATATATATTATGATTAGTGCCTTTTCTGTCCTGTTATAAACTTTTTGCCTATTTCAAGGTCATGAAGATGTTCTCTTACATTTTCTGCTAAGAGTTATTGTTTGATCTTTAAAATATAGATTGACAATCCAAATGAAATCTGTTTTTGTTTATTACATGAAGAGTCCAGATAAAGTCTTTTCCATATAAAATAGATATTCAAATGTCCTGGCATCCTTTTGTAGAAGATAATTTATTTATTTATTTGTTTTTGACTGCATGGGGTCTTTGTTACTGTGTGAGGGCTTTCTCTAGTTGTGTTGAGCAGGGGCTTCTCATTGCAGTGGTTTGTCTTTTTGCAGAGCACAGGCTCTAGGTGTGCGGGCTTCGGTAGTTGTGGCACACAGTCTTAGTTGCCCTGTCACATGTGGGACCTTCCCTGACCAAGGATCAAACCCATGTCTCCTACATTGGCAGGTGGATTATTAACCACTGGACCACCAGGGAAGCCCCACTATTTTTTTTTTTTGAAAAGACTTTTCTCCACTGATGCATATACTGGAAGAGTTGTAAAATTTGTATGTGTATACACACACACACACACACACACACGTATATATATGACATAAATGGGTCAAACTCCACATATAGTTCTATATTCTCCTATTTTCATATGACGATTTTGGCATATATAACCTATTAACAGCTGCATAGTAGTGTTAGACGCTCAGTTCTGACCAACTCTTTGTGACCCATGGACTGTAGCCCACCAGGGTCCTCTGTCCATGGAATTCTCCAGGCAAGAATATTGGGAGTGGTCTGCCGTTCCCTTCTCCAGGGCATCTTCCCAACCCAGAGATCGGACCCAGTCTCCTGCATTGCAGACAGATTCTTTATCACCTGAGCCACCAGGGAAGCCCATATATATGCGTTAGCATACAATATTTATTTGTCTCTTTCTGACTTACTCCACTTTGTATAATAGGCTCCAGTATTGTTATTGATGTTATTAAGAGGCTATGATAAACATTTTTTCCCAAAGTGAGAGCCAGTTGTTTTCTAAAGCTCAATTGCTAGGCGTGGGAATTGCTGGGCTAAGGTGCAAGGTTATTTTAAAGTTTGCCTTCTGTAAAAGTGAAAGTGAAAGTCGCTCAGTCATATCCAACTCTTTGCTCCCCCATGGACTGTACAGTCTATGGAATTCTCCAGGCCAGAATACTGGAGTGGGTAGCCATTCCCTTCTCCAGGGCATCTTCCCAACCCAGGGATTCAACCCCGGGTCTCCCGCATTGCAGGCGGATTCTTTACCGCTGAGCCACCAGGGAAGGCCTTGTGTTCTGTAAGGTAGTAACAATTTTCACTCTCCCCCAAAATATGTAAGCTTGTTTCTCCATATTCTCACCAATAGCCATTTCTGATCTTTTAAACTATTTGCTAAGTTGAGTGAAAATAAACCTTATTTATTATTTTTTAAAGTCAAATAGCTTTGTGAAGTGAAAGTCACTCAGTTGTGTACGACTCTTTGCAACCCGATGGACTATACGGTCCATGGAATTCTCCAGGCCAGAATACTGGAGTGGGTAGCCTTGGCACCCTGCAATAAACACTGTACTTTTTTTCATCACAATCTGGTGTCACTAGATTGGCTTCTTCACATCAGGTAGCCTTTCCTTTCTCCAGGGAATCTTCCCAACCCAGGGATCGAACCCAGATCTCCTGCATTGCAGGCAAATTCTTTACCAACTGAACTATCAGGAAGCCCAAATAGCTTTGTACTATATCCTTATCGGTTATTTTGCTTTTTGAATGGCCTGTTCAATCTTCTTCCATTTTCCTTTGAGGTTGTCTTGTGAAAGTGAAAGTGAAGTCGCTCAGTCATGTCTGACTCTTTGCGACCCCATGGACTGTAGCCTACCGGGCTCCTCTGTCCATGGGATTTTTCTAGGTAAGGGTACTGGAGTGGGTTGCCATTTCGTTCTCCGGGGAGGTTGTCTTATTCATTTATAAATATATGTATGTTATGATAGTGTTTTTGTAGTGTCCCTAGTGTGGCCTTTTAACCTCCTGTTCTTCTGAGCACCAGTTTTAACAGCCAGTGCTAAGAGCTAAACGCTACCACAAAGCGAGAGAACCTCGGGCGTCCAGGGCCCAGGTGGGCGGGGCCAGCGTGTCTAGGACAGGTTGTCCTCGCCCCATTCCACGCCTCCACCTTCGGGGGGCGGGGCCAAAGGACGCCCGGTCTGAGCGCGCAGTTGCCATAGCGGCCGTTGGGCGGGAGGCTGGCGCTTCCCAGCTTCAGCACCCAGCGGAGAAACGAAACCGAGAGAGCAGAGGTCTCTTACGAGCATCGCCGACGTGCGCAACGTTGACGTAAGACGCCAGCTCAGCCTTGAGGCGCACGCGCAGTGCGTGTGTTAGGGCCTTTGGGCCTCCGTCCGCCGGCGTCTCGCGGGGGAGCGGACTGGAGTTGTGCTTCCGGTCTGCGTGTTCTTAGGGCGGATCCTGCCTCCTTCTCGACTTTCCGGCGCGCCACCTCCCATCCCTGTGCCAGGGGCTCGGAAGACCTGAAGTAGCGATGCTCTTGGGAATCATCCCCAGGAGTGGAAGTGGAGAATGCCCTCCTTGAGTGAGGAGAGAGAGTGAAGCGCAGCCTCTCTAGACTCTGGGGGCTGAGGTGGGCGTGAGCGAAGGTAATCCAGGGCCACTTTCTGAACCCGAGTCTTCCTTCGACTTTCCAGTGGATTAGGCAGAGGCTTGGGCTGGGTCAGGGGCTGGGCCGCTCGAATGGAACTTGAGACTCATTTCCACCTAGAGGAAACGAGGTTTGGAGTGCCCCTGGCGCAAAGTAAGGCGCTGGATACACACGAGGCATTATTTTCGCTGTTGCTGTGAGGAGGTGGAGCTGTTGGCACCTCTTCTTAAAATTCCTTTGCAAGTGTTAACTGGAGGAGTAACAACTATTAATGAAACTTTGTGTTAGGCCGGTGAATTTTGCGGGTATTCCCTTAGTGGCTTTGGGCTGGGGCTACATGACTTCCTACTCAATTCTGCAAAACAGCAATGATAAAACTGACTGACCCTCGTAGCAAAATGATGATGCCACAAAGCTCTATGGAGTGCTTCATAAGAGGGACAGAGGAACCTTTCCAGAGGATCATACTGAAAACTTTTTCCTTGTATCTCGTAAACCATATGCATTTTTGTTTTTGTTTTGTGTGAGGTGCTAGAGTGACGTTGAAGTCCTTAGCTAAGACTTATATTCAGAACCTGATCAGAGGCACGCCTTTTGGGCTAGTCTGATATCCCTCTAGTTAAGAATACTTAGAATGCTTTCTGTGTACTGAACATAGTTCTAACTTCGTAATAAGTGAGTAAAGAAAACAAAGATCCCTGCCCATTGCAGCTTAGGTTGTAGTTTTGGGAAGACATAAAAAATAGTAAACATAAATAAGTAAATTCCCTGGTGGCTCAGACGGTAAAGCGTCTGCCTGCAATCCCGGAGACCCGGGTTCATTTCCTGGGTCGGGAAGATCCCCTGGAGAAGGAAATGGCAACCCACTCCAGTACTCTTCCCTGGAAAATTTCCATGGACTGTGGAGCCTCCACAGTCCATGGGGGTCGCAAAGAGTTGGACACGACTGAGTGACTTCACGTTCAGTTTTTCACTTTCACTTTCATATGTTAGAAGGAAAAGAGTGTCATAGGAAAAAACAGCAAAGTTCTTACCTTTACCATTGTTAATGGAAGATGCAATTTTAAATTAGAATGTCAACGTAGGCTTCATAGAAAAAATGACACTTCTGTAAGTTCTTGAAGGAGATTAGGGAAGGGAAGAGTATTCCAGGTGGAGGGACTGACTGTCCAAAGACTCCCCTTGCTGTGTGTCTGGGCTTTTAAGTGAACAGCAAGAGAGCCTGTGGGGCTGGAACACAATGAGAAAGAGGAGTAGTGGGAGAAAGTTAGGTTAGACATGGGGTGGGGCTGGAGAACAGACATCTTCAAGGGCCTTGTAGGCTATTGTAAAGGCTTTGGCACTTACTCACTTTGAGTGAAACGAGAAGCCATGGCAGCACAGTTTTGAGCAGAGCAGCCATACAATCTAACTTAGGTTTTTCAGAGTTACTCTGATGGGTGTGTTTCAGAATAGAATGGCGGAGGAAAGGGTAGAAGCAGAGAGAGGAGTGAGGAGGCTGTGGCAGTAGTTCAGAAGAGAGTTGACAAGTGTTTCTAATCAGAAGGTTGGTAGCTGGAGTGAGTGAGAAGCAGTTGGATTCTGGGAATTTGGTAGTAGGAAACAGTGTTTGGATGAGTTGTGTGTTATCAACCTGAACATTTTTCAACATGATATACAGTTTATATATAAATATATGATATATAATTTTGGTCCATGTTCCACAGGTATAGGTGGGAAGAACAGTGGAGTGTTTGAGTCACTTTAGTTGCTCTCCTGTGAAAGTAATTACTTACTAGCTTAGGTAAGATTTCAGAGCTTACTTACAGCCATTAATTGATATGGGAAGTTAATGACTAAAGTCAGACTTTTTCCAAAATAGAATATAGTTGAAATCTAAAAGTTGTAGTTTCCAGTAAGCAAAGTGTGAATTAGGATAGAATAACTTGTTGTAGTACTCGTGCATTTACTTTTAATTAAAATTTTAGTGAATGTGAAAATGCTTCCTTTTTGCCTTCTTTCAGAAATTTGTCTAAATATTTTAACAGTTAAAAAAAATAGATCTAAGGTAAGAAAAATAGATTAATAGGTAATTGTGACTGTTATCCACAATTTTGGGGTAAATATACCATGGCAAACAGAAATGACTAAGATAATTGTTACTTCAGTTTGCAAGCTCGTGGGCTTTCCTGGTGGCTCAGACAGTAAAGAATCTGCTTGCAGTGCAGGGTACCTGGGTTCAATCCCTGGGTTTGAACGATCCCCTGGAGGAGGGCATGGCAACCCACTCCAGTATTCTTGCCTGGAGACTCGCCATGGACAGAGGAGCCTGGTGGGCTACAGTCCATGGTGTCGCAAAGAGTCAGACACAACTGAACGACTAAGCATAGAATGGCACAGACAGACTTGTAAGTAATTTAAACAAAATATAAAAGGGTGGAAAAGTATTCTGAGTACAAAGTAAATGCTAATACAGCCTTCTTCTGTTACTGTTTATTGTGGTGCTCACTCATCTTTTATCTCCTGTTTTAATCTTCATACTGATGTGGAATGTATTGAATATGCTAAGTAAATGCAGAAGTCATGAACTGAAGCACCTGTTGCCAGCAAGTACCATGTAATGCTCATTGCTGTCTCTGCTGGAATTTAGAACGTTTCCAACACTATGCTGTTAAGCCTTGCTTCCTTGCACCCCTTTCCGTTTCCAGTGGACAGATGTTTTTGGTTTCTTAGGCAGTATTAGAGCACAGAATGTAGAGTGACTGTTTGTAATTTGTATATTCATTAAGGATATCTCTTCTATTTAAAATTATTCTATCAAAGTATATTAAGTGTTTGTGGCTATAAAAAGATAATATTTTATAATATAAACATGGAGCTATCTGACCGACCATATGAGGCAGGAATCTGAAGTTTAGAGATACACTAGGGTGAACTATAGGTCAGTTTCAGTGTTGAGCAAGAAGCTAACCTGTCAAGTTCACCACAGTTGACAAGTAGTATGGTGACGGGTGTTTGCCGGTGGGTGGCCTGTAAAGGTCATTTGGTACCACCAAAGTGCGTGACTTAGCAGGAGTCAAACCTGGACAGAGGACATATTTGGCAGTTCTCATAGGTGAGTTTAAGTGGGTGGGGACAGAGAGGTCATAGCAGGACTGGTGCTGGGTTCAGGTGCTGGAGTCTCCTGGAAGGAAGTGAGATTTGGAGGAGCTAAAAAACAGAGCTAAAAGTCACTTGTTAATAGTTTGAGCAAAAGGATAAATCTTCCTCTAAGCATGTGTTTGGGTCGCTGTGGGTGGTGGTCTCAGCCATGGGTGCAGAACTTTGGGGAGGAACCAGGTGGGTTACTTTAGTAATAGGAGCTGCCATTCACTGATGAATGTTCTTTTGTGTATGCTAACGCGTTTCATCCTCATCTTAAAAAATAATACCTCAAGTTTTTAAAGAACTGATGTAAATTATTTACCCATGGCCATTTTACTAAGCTGTAAATAACAGTACTGGAATTTGAGCCTAGGTTTATTGGACATCAGTGCTTTTATTCTTTCTTTATTCCAAATTGCCTCAATATGTAATGAATTGTACTCACATTATCTACCTATTATATGTGATTTGTCATGATTGTGATCCAGTTTGCTGTGGATTAGATTTCAGTTACTAATAAAATTTGATTCACTTAATTGTGTGTTTTCTTTTTCTAGATTTTAATTTGATTTGAAAATGAGTAAGTGCAGAAAGCAACCACTGGGTTCAAGTCCTGAGACATTCAGCCCAGATGTTCCTACTGACATTATTGAACTCTTTGCCAAGAACTTTTTTTATGGCAAACCACTTAATAATGAGTGGCAGTTACCAGATCCCAGTGAGATTTTCACCTGTGACCACACGGAATTCAGTGCATTCCTTGATTTGAAGAACTCCTTAAATGAAGTGAAAAACCTACTGAGTGATAAGAAATTGGATGAGTGGCATGAGCATACGGCTTTCACTAACAAAGCTGGGAAAATAATTTCTCATGTGAGAAAATCTGTAAATGCTGAACTTTGTACTCAGGCATGGTGTAAGTTTCATGAAATTTTGTGCAGCTTTCCACTTATTCCACAGGAAGCTTTTCAGAATAGAAAACTGAATTCTCTACACCTTTGTGAAGCTCCTGGAGCTTTTATAGCTAGTCTCAATCACTACTTAAAATCCCATCGATTCCCCTGTGATTGGAATTGGGTAGCTAATACTCTGAATCCTTACCATGAGGCAAATGACAATCTTACGATGATTATGGATGACCGACTTATTGCAAATACCTTGCATTGCTGGTACTTTGGTCCAGATAACACTGGTGATATCATGACCTTGAAATATCTGACTGGACTTCAGAATTTCATAAACAGTATGGGTACCATTCACTTGATCACTGCAGATGGAAGTTTTGATTGCCAAGGAAACCCAGGTGAACAAGAAGCTTTAGTCTCTTGTTTGCATTACTGTGAAGCTGTCACTGCTCTGATGACTCTTGGAAATGGTGGCTCTTTTGTTCTGAAGATGTTTACTTTGTTTGAACATTGTTCCATAAATCTTATGTACCTACTAAACTGTTCTTTTGATCAAGTTCATGTTTTCAAACCAGCTACTAGCAAGGCAGGAAACTCAGAAGTCTATGTGGTATGTCTCTACTATAAGGGAAGAGAGACAATCTATCCTCTTTTATCTAAGATGGTGCTGAATTTTGGGTCTGAAATGACCAAGAAAGCTCTTTTTCCCCATCACATGATTCCAGAATCTTTTCTTAGAAAACATGAAGAATGTTGCATGTTCTTTCATAAATACCAACTAGAGACTATTTCTGAGAACATTCGTCTGTTTGAGTGTATGGGAAAGGGGGAACAAGCAAAGCTGAATAGCTTAAGGGACTATGCTGTTCAGTATTTCATGCAAAAGTTTCAATTGAAGCCTCTTTCCAGAAATAACTGGCTAGTGAAAAAATCTAATATTGGCTGTAGTACAAATACAAAATGGTTTGGGCATAGAAACAGATATTTTAAAACCTACAATGAAAGGAAAATGCTGGAAACCCTTTCCTGGAAAGATAAGGTGGCCAAAGGGTACTTTAACAGTTGGGCTGAAGATCATGCTACATATCATCCTGGGCAAAGTTCTCTTTTGGAAGGGACAGCTTTCAATCTTGAGTGTCACTTATGGCAGGTTTTACAGGGAAAGAAACTGCCAAAGGTAAAGTGTTCTCCTTTCTGTGATGGTGAGATTTTAAAGGCTCTTAATGAAGCAGTTGAAAAGTCATTAGGAGGAGCCTTGAATTTTGATCTTAAGTTTAGGCCAAAACAGCAGCATTGTTGTTCTTGTCATGTTTTTTCTGAAGAATTGATATTTTCTGAGTTGTTTAGCCTTACCAAGTGCCTTCAGGATCATCAGGATGAAGAACCCAGCACCCAGATAAAGTGCCTACTAGTGGGTTTCCCAGCTCTCCATAATATCAAGATGCACATACCATTGGAAGTTCGACTCTTGGAATCAGCTGCACTCATGACTTTCAGCTGTTCATTGCTTCATGATGGAGACCCCACTTACCAGCAATTATTTCTGGACTGCGTACTACATTCATTGCAGCAGCTTCATACAGGAGATGTTATGATTTTGCCTATACTTTCTTGTTTTACAAGGTTTATGGCTGGTTTGATCTTTGTACTCCACAGCTGTTTTAGATTGATCACATTTTCTTGTCCCATATCCTCTGAGCCCCTGAAGACTTGTGCAGTCCTGCTTTGTGTTGGTTATCAGGATCTTCCAAACCCAGTTTTCCAGTATCTGCAAAATGTGAGTGAATTGTTGAGAGATTTGGTTAACACTGAGGCACCCCAACAGGTTTTACAGTTTGTGCCAATGGAGGTGCTCCTTAAGGGCGCACTACTTGATTTTTTGTGGGATTTGAATGCTGCCATTGCTAAAAGGTATTTGCATTTGATTATTCAAGAAGAGAGAGAAGAAATCATCGGCAGCCTTCAGTTATGAAGTTGATCTCCTCCTTTCTGAGATTTAACTTGATGGCTTCTTACAGTTTCCATTGTTATTGCATTCTTTTGCTATTAATTTAAAACCTTCTATTTTGAAGAAAGGCTAAGTTTTGCATCATTTAAAGTCTCATTTTTTTCTGGAAAACCCATCGGCTAGTCTGACCCATAGTGTATATACACATACAGGCATAGAGCTTCCTATATGGTAGGAGATACGTAATGATGGTATTCAGCCTCACACAGAGAAGTGTGTATATGCTTGGACATACCCATGCGTGCATATGCAGTTTAGTTGGTTTTATTTATCTGCTTAAGATTTGCACCTGTGTGCCTTCAGGTTAGATTTTTTTCCAACTAATTTTCTTTCAATGGCTAATACTGTTATGAATTGATAGAGGTCTTTGATGAAAAGAGATGAGCCACTTCTGAGCAACATTAATTTACTTTAATATTGACCATGTCAGTTACTAATTTGGGGAACTCATCATTCTAGATATCTTGATATGTGCCATTCATTGCATTTAGGCCACTGATCCAATTTACTTGTGTGGTTCAAATGAAGCTACTGTGCTGTTTTATAAATATTTTACTAACTAAAGTCCAACTAGGAAGGCTGTCAGGACAGCTTTAAACCAAAGATCATATTTAAAACAAGGACGAATTATTGTGTCTAAAACAGTCTTATATGGGTGAAAAGTTTCATTTAGCAATAGAGTAGTGATTTTTAGCTTCCAGGAAATAATGTGTGAACAGAAAGATTTTTTTAAATTGCAAAATAATGTTTATGGTCTCATATTGGGGACACACAAATGTGATGAACGTAGTGAATACTGAGAAATTTTGATGGTATAGCATGAACATTTTTTTAATCTTCACAAATCGTATTTTCCATAATGAAAGTAGCACTTTATCAAAAGATTAACCATGTGATGTTTATTTTTCAGTTATGTTTGATTTCTTCTGCATTAAATGTATCTGTCAGTATAATCAGGCTATTATGGCCAGCTATTTTAAGTAGATCTTTGTTACTTTGAAATTTCACAAGGTGAAGAATATTTGTATTTTCACATGTACATTTTATAGAGATTTTTGTTATATTAAAAAATATTCTTTGATGTATTTTGTTGATAAATATTAACCTGAAGTTTTTCGTGTTCTTTGCTATTTTGAGTTCCATTATAAACTCATGAATAAAGTCATTAGCAGAGAAATTTTGTGTTCATTCTTTTAAAGAGAATCATAAAGAGAATCATGGGGGAATTTAAAAATATAACTTGGAAACACTTTTTTTTTTAAGGAAAGCTTTAATGGAAGTTAATGTTCCTTCATTTTCTCTGATTTGTATTCATTAAAATTTATTCCTTAATGTTGCAATATTTACAGACGCTCTACTTCAGGAAAGAAATGGAATACTTAAGGGACAGAGGAAGAGGTTATATTTAGTTCTTGACAGGGAGGATGTGAGTGTTGGAGGTAGATTTCTGAAAGAAATGTGATTTCCTACTGGTGACTTTATGAAAGCTGTTAGAGTTGTGTAATGGTAGACATGGATGGAGGAGCCTGGTGGGTTACAGTCCGTGGGGTCGCAAAGAGTCGGACACGACTGAGCGACTTCACTCGGTAGACATCTGATAGAAAATTGGTTACCAAGAGAGAATTAAAAACCACTCTTGGGAAACCATTTTGCACTTAAATAGACTTTATGCCTTGGTTAATGTGGTCCAATACAGTGACTCAGTTTTTTTTTACCTGTTTTAACTATTTGATTAGAACGAAGTTGAAAGCTTAGGGCCAGGTTCTGACAGTAAAACTTTTTAATTTAAGCCCCTCAGATAAGTACTGAATGCTTAGTTGTTTTTACTGTTAACCTGTGTTGAGATATGTAACATACTGGTATATACTAGAATGTATTTGGTTTTTAGTCAGTGTTTGGGATCAGTTGCTTTTCATCTGACTTATTGAATTCAGAGTTGCTCTAGAGGTGAGATAGAACTCAAGGAAGATTCAAATTGAACGGGGTGTAGCTGACAGGTACCAGTGATTTGTAGAAATTGCTCTGAGAAAAAGGGAAGGAAAAATAATGTCTGAGAAATGAATAAGAAAGTAGAGGAAGACCATAAGATGAGATGATACGTGTAGGTCATCAAGGTAGTTCAGTTCAGTTTAGTCGCTCAGTCGTGTCTGACCCTTTGTGACCCCATGAATTGCAGCACGCCAGGCCTCCCTGTAAAAATTTTTTTAGGGGAGGGTCTTGAAATTTTTGACTTAATTGTGATGTTTTTTGAAAAGAATTTTTAACAGCCAGAAGATTTGAACATCACAGTTGTGTTTCCTGACAAACTCAGAGAAAGCGGTCTTAAAATACACTTAATTTCTTCAATACTGTTTTATGTTTTCCAAGAGAAAAGTCAGTTTTGTATTTTAGTGGGAGCTTTTATATATCATGCTCATGTCAAAGTTTTGAAAATTTCTGAGTCAATGTAAAATCCAAATTTGTGGACTTTCTTCATCTTTACAGTCATTATTTTGTTTAAAAAGATTTGCATTAAAAGTTTTTTTCTGCTCTGAAGATATCTAAGTGGAACAAAAGTAACAAGTTACTAGAGTTGAAAAAAAATCTTTATGCTTTTGTTATTTTATTTAATCTTTGATGAGAATACACGTCCTTTTAAACATTTAAACCTCATCTTTTATTTCCAGATATTTAATTGAATATTTTTAACATTTGTTAAGGTACTGTGGTATGAGTATATGAAATACCTCACTTTTTTTTTAATACCTCACTTTTTTAGAATGAAAGTGTTGATTATAAACCCAATTAAGTTCTTATTTTTCTTGTTTAAATACTTAATATTTTTCATTGATTCTTTAGAAAGGGCAATGTATTTTGTTCAGTGTATTTTTGCTTTTTAAGATGAAAGTAACAAAAAGGAGGTGTTTTAGTTTTGTTTCATTTTTTTGAGTCTTTTAAGCAATATATGATTATTACTTTTTATGAAACCAGTACATGCTTATAAAGATTTTAACTGAAGCATGAGAGATTTTCTGTTAATTTTTATGTTCTATAGCCCTCCAGGCTCCTGTGTCCAGGGGGTTTTCCGGGCAAGAATACCGCAGTGGATTTCTTCTCCTGGGGATCTTCCTGACCCAGAGATCGAACCCGTGGCTCCTGCCACGTCGCCTGTATTGTAGGAGGCAGATTCTTTACTGCTGAGTCACTGGAGAAGCCTAATAAAGAAATAAAGCCATTAATTACAGTTATAATTAGGTCTTAAATTCCCTTTATAATCTGTTTTAATACATTTGAACAAAACTTAGATTTAATGTAGTAATATCTAGTATATCCTTTATTAAAATGATGAAAAATTATTATACATAGATGGTACTATAGATTTGCAGGGCCTAGCTGAATATTTGTTTGCACATAGTTACTACTGCAAAGAGACTCAATTATTTGGTAATAGGCCTCCCCACCTTTTTTTTTTTTTCCTTAAGTTAGATTAAAACTCATTTCTGGCTGATCTTAGCAGAATTAACTATAGAACAAAAATTTCAAGGTTCCCGAATAAATTTCTGTTTGGATAGTAAATGCTTTTCTGATTGGCCTAATGGCCAAGTACCAAAAAGCTAAAAGCTCGATACTGGGTATAGTCGCTTATAATATCTTGGTATGTTTTAGGGCATGTGATTAAAACAATAATCCTCAATAAATTTATGATTTTGTATTTCTAATAAGTGCACACTTTATATAAAACAGTTTATATTAAAGTTTTTAATAAGAAGGAATTTTTCTCCTCATTCTGTTGTTTTTTCTTAGTTTTGGCCAATACAGAAAATGAAGGTAACTTATCTTTAGATAAGCACAAGTTTATATTGGAACATTTTGATTTATAACCACAAATATGGAAGATACCAACTTTTCTTTATGAATATGAAATATTTTAGTGAAAATATTTGGAAATTACCAGTCACTGAGCATAGGTTAGCATTTGGTTTCATTCACCGAAAATTTTCTGTACAAGTGTAATCTGCTTATGTTCACATAAAGGTTGTATGTGCGTGTGTTGCTAAGTCGCTTCAGCCCTGTCCAACTCTGACCCTATGGATTTCAGCCCTCCAGTCTCCCATGTCTATGGGGATTCTCCAGGCAAGAATACTGGCGTGGGTTGCCGTGCCTGCTTCCAGGGGATCTTCCCGACTCAGGGATCAAACCTGTGTCTCTTAAGTCTCCTGCATTGGCAGGCAGGTTTTTTTACCACTAGTGCCACTTGGGAAGCCCAATAGGTTATATACTCAATTACAAATACAGTGTTTCTCTAATTTTCTCAAGATCTTGATTGTCGTGTCTTTATAGCGGCCTAATAGATTACCTAGGTGTCGTCATTCTGTGTTCACTTACACCAAGTGCAGGGGCATGAGTTTAACCTGTTACCAGGGATTTAATAATATTTAATATTGCAGCCATCTGGTGATGTCCATCTGTAGAGTCTTCTCTTGTTTTGTTGGAAAAGAGTATTTGCTATGACCAGAGCATTCTCTTGGCAAAATTCTGTTATCCTTTGCTCTGCTTCATTTTGTACTCCAAGGCCAAATTTGCCTGTTATTCCAGGTGTCTCTTGACTTTCTACTTTTGCTTTCAAGTCCCCTATTATGAAAAGGATGTCTTTTTTTGGTGTTAGTTCTAGAAGGTCTTATAGGTCTTCATAGAACCATTCACTTCTTCAGCATTACTGGCTGGGGCATAGACTTGGATTACTGTGATACTGAATGGTTTGCCTTGGAATCGAGCAGAGATCAATCTGTCGTTTTTGAGGTTGTACCCAAGAACTGCATTTGAGACTGTTCTATTGACTATTATGGTTACTCCATTTCTTCTAAGGGATTATTGCCCACATAGATATAATGGTCATCTGAGTTAAATTCATTCATTCCAGTCCATTTTAGTTCGCTGATTCCTAAGATGTTGATGTTTATTCTTGTCATCTCCTGTTTGACCACTTCCAATTTGCCTTGATTCATGGATCTAACATTCCAGGTTCCTATGCAATATTGCTCTTTACAGCATCAGACTTGACTTCCATCACCAGACATCCACAACTGGGTGTTGTGTTTGCTTTGGCTCTGTCTCTTCATTCTTTCTGGAGTTACTTCTTCACTGTAGCATATTGGACACCTACCGACCTGGGGAGTTCATCTTTCAGTGTTCTATCTTTTTGCCTTTTCATACTGTTCATGGGGTTCTCAAGGCAAGAATACTGAAGTGGTTTGCCATTCCCTTCTCCAGTGGACTGCACTTGTCAGAACTCTTCACCATGACCCGTGATGTCTCTATCATGCCACCTGATGCAAAGAACCCGCTCACTGGAAAAGACCCTGATGCTAGGAAAGATTGAAGGCAGGAGGAGAAGGGGATGACAGAGAATGAGATGGTTGGATGGTATCACTGACTGAATGGACATGTGTTTGAGTAAGCTCTGGGAGTTGGTGGTGGACAGGGAAGCCTGACATTCTGCAGTCTATGGGGTTGCAAAGAGTCGGACAAGACCGAGCAACTGAACTGAATATTGCAGCCACATTGTTGGTTTGTGGCTTAAATTTGTTATGACATAGTTAAGAAACACATTTGTAGAGATCGTTTTTTTTCTCTAAACTATTTATGTACACTATGCTGAGAAGATACTTTCATTTTAAAAAGTCTTCGTAGCTTTGAGGATAAACCCATTTTGTTTACATGTATATCTACGTCGTTTTCCTCTTTAAGATTGTATGTCAACACCTAATTAATTTACTGGGCAAGACAGATGTGCTTTTATTGTCTAGACTTTTGGGAGTTTCTATTCTGTTTCCAGTGAACTCCAGGGCTGAAAAATTAGTCTTTGTATTAGGCTAGGTGAGGAAATTCAAAACAAGCACAAACATCCTAATAAATTTCCTTTTTTTTTCCTAGAGTAAACATTATTTCTGCAACTATTTAATAACTTTAGTAATGTTAATCTGTTCCTGGAGCTATTTTTATTGCACATACATTTTGGGTTGTTCAGTTTGAAATTGATTGATTTTTCTATTCTCTAAAACATTTTATTTGTAGTATTATATATATTTTAATGAAGTATAGGGCTTCCCTGGTGGTTCAGATGGTAAAGAATTTTGCCTGCAATTCAGTAGACCTGGTTTTGATCCCTGAGTCAGAAAGATCCTTTGGAGAGGGTATAGCTACTTACTCCAGTATTCTTACTTGGAGAATCCCATGGACAGAGGAGCCTGGTGAACTAATAGTCCACACAGTTGCAAAGAGTCAGACACAACTGAATGACTAACAGACACTATTGAGGTATAGTTGATGTACAGTTCAGTTCAGTCGCTCAGTCGTGTCTGACTCAGCAACCCCATGGACTGCAGCATGCCAGGCCTCCCTGTCCATCACCAACTCCTGGAGCTTACTCAAACTCATGTCCATTGAGTCAGTGATGCCATCCAACCATCTCATCCTCTGTTGTCATCCCCTCTGCTCCCGCCTTCAATCTTTCCCAGCATCAGGGTCTTTTCAAATGAGTTAGCTCTTTGCATCAGGTGGCCAAAGAGTTTCAGCTTCAACATTGGTCCTTCCAATGAACACCCAGGACTGATCTCCTTTAGGATGGACTGGTTGGATCTCCTTGCAGTCCAAGGGACTCTTAAGAGTCTTCTCCAACACCACAGTTCAAAATCATAAATTCTTTGGTACTCAGCTTTCTTTTTAGTCCAACTCTCACATCTGTACATGACCACTGGAAAAACCATAGCTTTGACTAGATGGACCTTTGTAGGCAAAGTAATACCTCTGCTTTTTATATGCTGTCTAGGTTGGTCATAACTTTCCCTTCCAAGGAGCAAGTGTCTTTTAATTTCATGGCTGCAATCACCGTCAGCAGTGATTTTGGAGCCCCCCAAAATAAAGTCTTTCACTGTTTTATCTGTTTCCCCATCTATTTGCCATAAAGTGATGGGACTGGATGCCATGATTTTAGTTTTCTGAAAGTTGAGCTTTAAGCCAACTTTTTCACTCTCCTCTTTTATCAAGAGGCTCTTGAGTTCTCTTTCTGCTGTAAGGGTGGGGTCATCTGCATATCTGAAGTTATTGATATTTCTCCCAGCAGTCTTGATTCCAGCTTGTGCTTCATCCAGCCCAACATTTCTCATGATGTACTCTGCATATAAGTTAAATAAGTAGGGTGACAATATATAGCCGTGATGTACTCCTTTTCCTATTTGGAACCAGTCTGTTGTTTCATGTCCAGTTCTAACTGTTGCTTCCTGAACTGCATATAGATTTCTCAGGAGGCAGGTCAGATGGTCTGGTATTCCCATTTGTTTCAGAATTTTCCATAGTTTATTGTGATCCACACAGTCAAAGTTTTTGGCATAGTCAATAAAGCAAATAGATGTTTTTCTGGAACTCTGTTGCTGTTTGGACGACCCAGTGGATGTTGGCAATTTGTACTCTTGTTCCTCTGCCTTTTTTAAGACCAGCTTGAACATCTGTAAGTTCATGGTTCACGTATTGTTGAAACCTGGCTTGGAGAATTTTGAGCATTACTTTACTAGTGTGTGAGATGAGTGCAACTGTGTGGTAGTTTGAGCATTCTTTGGTATTGCCTTTCTTTGGGATTGGAATGAAACCGACCTTTTCCAGGCCTGTGGCCACTGCTGAGTTTTCCAAATTTGCTGGCATATTGAGTGCAGCACTTTCACAGCATCATCATTTAGGATTTGAAATCACTCAACTGGAATTCCATCACCTCTACTAGCTTTGTTTGTAGTGATGCTTCATAAGGCCCACTTGACTTCACATTCCAGGATGTCTGGCTTTAGGTGAGTGATCACAGCTTTGTGATTATCTGGGTCGTGAAGATCTTTTTTGTTCAGTTCTTCTGTGTATTCTTGCCACCTCTTCTTAATATCTTCTACTTCTGTTAGGTCCATACCATTTCTGTCCTTTATCGAGCCCATCTTTGCATGAAATGTTGCCTTGGTATCTCTAAATCTCTTTAAGAGATCTCTAGTCTTTCTCATGCTATTTTCTTCTATTTGCACTGATCACTGAGGAAGGCTAGTTGATGTACAGTATTATATAAATTTTAGGAACATAACTTACTAGTTCTCAATTTGTAAAGATGATATTCCATTTGAGTGGTACTTACATTGTTCTTTCTTTATTTTCTCCATTCTTTCATTTTTACCAAAATTACAAACTCAAGGGCAAGGCACAATGATATGCTGATTTTATATCTCATATTGTCAATATAGATGTCTACAGAATATATGTGATTTTTTAAAATTACATAAAACTTTAAAACATATGCAACATTAAAACTAGATAACCCTCCCATGTACCTTCACCCAGCTTCAATAACTATCCATATTTTGTTAAAACTTGTTTTATTCTTCCACTTTGTTTTCTTAGACTGTTTTAAAACAAATTCATGAAATATCTGTAACATACCACACCTGACAAAATTAATAGTCACCCAATACTTAAGTCTGTGTTTAATTATTACAGTTTGTCTCAAAAATGGCTTATTCAGTTGATTCAAATAAGGATCCAAATAAAGCCCAGATGTTGCATTTACTTAGTATGTCTCCAGAGTCTCTCCAACTGTTGAGTCCCTCTCGCAGCATTTTCTTCTCCATGCCAATTTAACTGTGCTATAATTTTGTACATTCTGGATTTGGCTAATTATTTTGTCTTTTAACTTGTATCTCTATGCCACACATTTTCTGTGAATTGATAGTTAAATCTAGAGAATTGATTGCTTGTGGCCCCGGTACTTCGTAAGCAATGTTGTGTACTTTTTTTTATCATGTCACAAAGCACGAAATGACTGATTGCCCTGTCTCAGTGATGTTAGGATTAGAGATTCAGATACCAATTTTATTTCTACACTACTAAGTTTTCTATCAGTCTTTCACTTGATAGCATTAGCTTCTATTGAATGTTGGTTTTTAGCTCTGCTAAAGCTAAAATTCCAAATTAGTGGTTTCTAACCGTATTATGTAGTAACTGGACTTCATAATATGTTCTTGAAATCAGCTGTTTTTTTCCTGAATAGTTTGTTGTGGAGAAGTTGGAGAAATGCTTGCTGTTGTTCACTTGCTCAGTTGTGTCCGACTCTTTGCGACCCCCATGAACTGCATCATGCGAGGCTTCCCTGTCCTTCACTATCTCCTAGAGTTTCCTCTGACTCATGTCTGTGGAGTCGGTGATACCATCCAAACATCTCATCCTTTTTTTTTTCTTAATGAGTTTTTTGGCCCCTTTTTTAATCTTAGTTTTTTGAATGTTGAGTTTTAAGCCAACTTTTCCACTCTTCTTTCACCTTCATCAGGAGGCTCTTTAGTTCCTCTTTGCTTTCTGCCATAAGAGTGATGCCATCTGAATATCTGAGAGTATTGATATTTCTCCAGACAATCTTGATTTCAGCTTGTGAGTCATCTAGCCTGGCATTTAGCATGATATACTCTGCATATAAGTTGAATAAGCAGGGTTACAATATACAGCATCGACGTACTCCTTTCCCAATTTTGAACCACTCTGTTGTTCCACATCCAGTTCCAGCTGTTGCTTCTTGTTCTGTTTACAGGCTTCTCAGGAGACAGGTAACGTGGTCTGGTATTCCCATCTTTTGAATAATTTTCCACAGTTTGTTGTGATCAATACAGTCAAAGGCTTTCATGTAGTCAAGGAAGCAGAAGTAGATGTTTTGCTGGAATTCCCTTGCCTTGTCTATGATTCAGTGGATGTTGGCAATTTGATAGCTGGTTCCTTTGTCCTTTCTAAATCCAGCTGTACATCTGAAAGTTCTTAGTTCAGATATTGTTGAAGCCTAGCTTGAAAGATTTTAAGCATGACCTTGCTAGCATGTGAAATGAATGCAATTGTGCGGTGGTTTGAACATTCTTTGGCATTGTCTTTCTTTTGGGATTGGAATGAAAACTGACCTTTTCTAGTCCTGTGGCCACTGCCAGGTTTTCCAAATTTGCTGGCACATTGAAGCACTTTAACAGTATCATCTTTTAGGATTTGAAATCGCTCATCTGGAATTCCGTCACTTCTAGCACTTTGTTCGTAGTAATGCTTCCTAAGGCCCACTTCCGTTCACACTTCAGACTTCAGGATGTCTGCCTGTAGGTGAGTGACCACAGCATAGTGGTGATCCGGGTCATTAAGACTTTTTTTTTGTATAGTTCTGTGTATTCTTGCCCACCTCTTCTTAATCTCTTCTGCTTCTGTTAGGTCCTTTAGGAATTTTTAATTTTTAAAATTGAGGTTAGTTGATATACAATATTAGTTTCAAGTATACAACATAGTGATTCAAAATTTTTGTGGTTTATACTCCATTTGTAGTTTAAAAATATTGGCTGTATTCACTATGCTGTATAGCTTATTTAATTTATACATAGTAGTCTGTTACCTCTTAATTCCCTACCCCTCTTTTTCCCTCCCTGCATTTGTCCCCCACTGGTAACCACTAGTTTGTTCTCTATATCTGTCAGTCAGTTTCTGTTTTTAAAAATAATTTTTTAAATTTATTTAGCTGCTCAGGGTCTTAGTTGTGGCATGTGGGATCTGATTTCATGAGCGGTGTCAAACCCCCTGGCCTGCTGCATTGGGAATGCAGAGTCCTAGTTGTTGGACCACCAGGGAAGTCCCTGTCAGTTTCTTTTTTGTTATATTCACTAGTTTAATTTTTAGAGTCCACATACAACATAACATATAGTATTTGTCTTTCTAACATATTTCACTAAACTTAATATTCTCTAGGTTCATCCATGTTGCTAGAAATAGCAAAATTTCGTTCTTTTTTATGGCTGAGTAGAATTCCATTGTGTATATATACCACATCTTCTTTGTCTACCCATTTATTGATGGACACTTAGGTTGTTCCCATATCTTGTCTGTTGTATATAATGCTGCTATGAACTTTGGGGTGCATGTATATTTTTGAACTAGTGTTTTTGTTTTCTTTAGATAAATACCTAGGAGTGGAATTGCTGGATCATATGGTAGTTCTATATTTAATTTTTTGAGGAGCCTCCATACTGTTTTTCTTAGTGGCTGCACCAATTTACTGTCCCACCAACAACATTCAAGGGTTCCCTTTTCTTCACATCATTGCCAACATGTTATATGTGATCATTTTGAAGACAGCCATTCTGATTGGGTGAGGTGAGATCTCATTGTGGATTTGATTAGCATTTCTCTGATGATTAGTGATAGTGAGCATCTTTCCATGTGCCTGTTCAGTTCAGTTCAGTTGCTCAGACTCTTTGCAACCCCATGAATCGCAGCACGCCAGGCCTCCCTGTCCATCACCAACTCCCAGAGTTCACTCAGACTCACGTCCGTCGAGTCAGTGATGCCATCCAGCCATCTCATCCTCAGTCGTCCCCTTCTCCTCCTGCCCCCAATCCCTCCCAGCATCAGAGTCTTTTCCAATGAGTCAACTCTTCGCATGAGGTGGCCAAAGTACTGGAGTTTCAGCTTTAGCATCATTCCTTCCAAAGAAATCCCAGGGCTGATCTCCTTCAGAAGGGACTGGTTGGATCTCCTTGGAGTCCAAGGGACTCTCAAGAGTCTTCTCCAACACCACAGTTCAAAAGCATCAATTCTTTAGTGCTCAGCTTTCTTTATCCATACATGACTACTGGAAAAACCATTGCTTTGACTAGATGGACCTTTATTGGCAAAGTAATGTCTCTGCTTTTTAATATGCTGTCTAGGTTTGTCATAGCTTTTCTTCCAAGGAGCAAGCATCTTTTAATCTCATGGCTGCAGTCACCATCTACAGTGATTTTGGAGCCCAAGAAAATAAAGTCTCTCACTGTTTCCATTTCCCTATCTATTTGCCATGAAGTGATGGGACCGGATGCCATGATCTTAATCTTTTGAATGTTGAGTTTTAAGCCAGCTTTTTCACTCTCCTCTTTCACTTTCAACAAGAGGCTCTTTTTGTTTTCTGCCATAAGGGTGGGGTCATCTGCATATCTGAGGTAATTGATATTTCTCCCAGTAATCTTGATTGCAGCTTGTGTTTCATCCAGTCTGGCATTTCTCATAACGTACTCTGCATATAAGTTAAATAAGCAGGGTGACAATATACAGTCTTGACGTACTCCTTTCCCAATTTGGAACCAGTCTGTTGTTCCATGTCCAGTTCTAACTGTTGCTTCTTGAGCTGGATACAGATTTCTCAGGAGACAGGTAAGGTGGTCTGGTATTCCCATCTCTTGAAGAATTTTCCACAGTCATATCATTTGCAAATATCTTCTCCCATTCAGTAGAACTTTTTTTCTTGTTGATGGGATTTGTTGTTGTTGTTGTTGTTGTGTAAAAGCTTTTAATTTGGTCCCGTTTATTTGTGCTTTTGTTTCCTTTGTAGTAGAAGACAGATCCAAAAATACATTGCTACAATATATGTCGAAGTGTTCTGCCTGTGTTTTCTTCTAGGAATTTTATAGTTTCTGGTCTTATAAATATTTAATTTAAAAAATACTTTATCAGTTTTCAGATAAGTAAGATGGTGTCTTAGTAACTTCTGGGGGTAACCAGTGAAAATTTTTTATAGTTTTTAAAAAAATTATGTTTAGAAACTTCTGGTGCTTATTTAGATGTATCTTAATGAATTACAGTTATTGTTTTCACTCGATGCTCAAGTTATCCTAATTGGCATGGGTGGGTCAGAGAGAGGATCCTTCAAGTTGATACTAGGTCATTTTTTACATAATTCAGTCTCTGATAGTTTCCATACTTTCTGGCACAACTCAGTTCCACCTTTTATATTTTCTGCCCATACCTGCTACCATCCCGACCTTAGTGGGAATGTCTGTAGTACTGTGGTTCTCAAACTTAGTCTCAAGACCCTTTTACCCTTTTAAAAATTATTGAGGAATCCAAAGAACTTTAGTTTATGGGAGTTATATTTGTTGATATTTTCCATATCAGAAATTTAAACTGAGAAACATTTTATTAATTCAAAAATAATGATAAAACTTTTATGTTAACAAATATTTTTTTATGAAAAATAATTTTCAAAACAAAAGTCAGTGAGAAGCATGGCATTGTTTACCTTTTTCCCAAATCGTTTTTTGTTTATGTGTTTTAATAGAAGACTGCTAGGTTCTCATACCTGTTCTTACATTCAGTCTGTCGCAACACACTTTTTGTTTTGTTGAAGTACTTAAAATCTGGCCTCACATAGCTATGTGGTTGGAAAGGGAGGAATATTAAACAACCCCTTTAGGTAGTTAGGAATGTTCTTTGATGCCACTCCAGAATCTGACAGATGATAGTTTCTTAAAATTCAGTTGCAATGAACAATGTTAAACTAAATTAATGACCTTTTATACTCTGTTACACTAATATCCATTGGTCTGTCTTGAGCTTTGAGTGGGTCCCTTACCTGTGGTTTTGTAATGCCATGAATTTGTCCTTTGGAAAATACCAGTTCCTTGAGTTTTGCAGATCTTGCATATGTTGACACATCTGATTATATAGTATCAAAAAAGAATCACATTTTTAAACATCTCAACTAATGTCTCCAATGTAATCTAACTACTGAGAAACTGTCATGCTCACGATGGTGAACAAAATTTTTCTTAGATTCTGATTTTCACTTGTGTGCTTGAATGTTATGGCAGCAAATATTGTCAGTTGTTTTCCTTGAAGTGATAGCTCACTTTATCAATTTTTGAGAAAATATCTGTCAAAAATACGTCTGAATAACTACAGTTTATCTGCTGGTTGTCTTTTAAAGTACAAATGGTATTCCATGAAAAGTGTAAAGCTTCAATTTACAACTCGGTTTCACAAATGCTTTTCCTGAAGACAGCCTTCATGCTTGGATATGCAGCAGAAGTGCTTTGTGTATAGTTCCCATTTCTTCTCCTAGAATATTTAAGACGTGTGCTTAGGGATCGAGACTTAATAAAATTCATCATGTTTATTACTTCTTCAAAGATATTCTTTTTTTACAAATATTTAATTTTGTTTATTTATTTATAATTGAAGGATAGTTGTTTTACAATGTTGTGTTGGTTTCTGCTGTACCACAGTGTGAATCGGCCATAAGTATGTATATATCCCCTCCATCTTGGAATCCCCACCAATGCAACCCCTCTGGGTTGCCACAGAGTGCCGGCCTGGGTTCCCTATGTTATATATAGCAGCTGCTCACTATTTATCTGTTTTACACGCGGTAGTGTGTATAGTTAGTGATGGACAGGGAGGCCTGGCGTGCTGCAGTCCATGGGGTTGCAAAGAGTCGGGCACGACTGAGCAACTGAACTGAGTGGGTAAAAGTGTATATATGTCAGTGCCGCTCTCAGTTTGTTCCGCTTTCTCCTTCCCCCTGCTGTGTCCACAAGTTTGTTTTCTATGGCTGCGTGTGTATTCCTGCCCTGCAAATAAGTTCATCAGTACCATTTTTCTAGATTCCATATATATGTGTTATATCAAAGGTACTCTTAAGTAAAAATGGCTTCTCCTCCCCCCACTATAATATGGTGATGAAGAAAGACTAGTATAGTTGCCACTATGGTGATTTATGCTGACACCAGCAATTTTGCTCGTTGCTTTTGTATCACATTTACTGTTAACATAGTGAAAAAGGGAAATAAATAATGTCTTGGTTTGGGTCCACACACCACACTTTGAGAACTGGGGCTCTTTTCCCCATTATGTCAGCTGCTGAGATTTTAAAATTTTATTTTTATTTATATTAATGAGGTAGTGGTTCCTATTTTTGAGGCTTTTAAAAGCATAAATGAGTGTTTGATTTTTCCATTTTTTAAAATCTGTGAAGATTAGCATATGGCATATTTTTCTCTTTGGCTCTACTAATATGATTAATTGTATTAATGGATTTCCTAATAGTGAACTCTTATTACATTTCTGAAATAAGCACTGCTTTATCTTGATGGATTATTGGGTTCTGTTTGCCTTATAATATTTGCTTTAATATTTACAAATGAGATTGGTTTGTATCTTTGTCTTATTGAGCAGTATTTTTCTGGTTTTGTAATCAATATTATATTTGCTTTATAAAAATAATTTGGATGTTTTCTTTTTCCCCCAACTCTCTGAAGTAGTTTAAATAGCATTTGCATCATCTTTGAAGTTTAGTAGACTTCTTTGTGAAACAAGCTTAGCTTGGTATGTTTTTGGCAGGGGAACTCTTACGATTTCCTATATTTCTTTTTCCCAGGTGGACTCTAGTGGTAAAGCATATGCCTGCCAATGCAGGAGACATAAGAGATGCAGGTTCGATACCTGAGTTGGGAAGATCCCTTGGAGAAGAACTGGCAGTCCACTCTAGTATACTTGAGTGGGAAATCCCATGGACAGAGGACCATGGATTTGCAAAGAGTCAGACTCGACTGAGCATGTGTGCATGCACACGTTTCTTTTTACAAAATTCATTTGTTTACAGCCTCTGTTTCTTAGTGTTAGTTTTGATATATTTACCTAGAGTTATGTTTATTTCATCTAAATTTTCTCAAACATTTTCTCTTGTAGAATTGTATAGAGTAGTCTCATAATTAAAAAAAAGTTGCTGTGTTGAGTTTTTCTATTGTGTGCTTATACTCTCTTTTAAAAATCAGGTTAACTCTATTTTGTTGATTAATTTTGAGAGAACCAGCTTTTTTGGTTTACTTACTGTTTATTTCTGTTTTCTAACTCATTAATTTCTGCTTAAATTTTTAAATTGAGGTATAGTTTATATATAACATTATTTCAAGTGTGCAGCATAGTGATTCAGTATATGTATATATTGCAAAATGACCACCACCACTAGTTAGCATATGTCATCATACATAAGTTACAAGTTTTCTTTTTCTCACAGTGAGAACTTTGAAGATCTACTTTCTTGGCAACTTTCAAGATTATAGTATTAACTACAGACAGTTGACTCTTGACCAACATGGATTTGAACTGTGTGGGTCTGCTTATATGTGGATTTCTTTCACTAAATACATGTTATATACATACACTACACTCTCCACAGTTGTTTGAATTCGTGGTTGTGGAACTATGTATATGGAAGGCTGACTGTAATGTTATACTTGAATTTCCGACTGCACGGAGGGTTGGTGCCCCAATTCCTGACTTGTTCAAGGGTCAGCTGTAACCTCCATCTCTGGCAACCACCAAGCTATTCTCTGTATAGATCATGGGACCTGGGACCTATATTCCCTGTATAGGTCATGGGACCTCGCTTTTACATTTTAAATTTTGTATATTCTACATATAAGTGAAATCATAGATTATTTGTCTTTCTCTGACTTATTATTTCACTTAACATAATACCGTTTAGATCCAACCATGTTGTCTCAAATGGCAAAATTATTTTTTTTTTATGACTGAGTAATCCATTGTATATATGCCACATATCCTTCATCCACTCATCTGTTGAGGGATAGCTTGCTTCCATATCTTGGCCATTCTAAATTTAATGCTGCAGTGAGCATTGAACATGAAAGTGAAAGTTGCTTAGTCGTGTCTGACTCTGAAACCCCATGGACTATACAGTCCATGAAATTCTCCAGGCCAGAATACTGGAGTGGGTAGGCTTTCCTTCTCCAGGGGATCTTCCCAACCCAGGGATCGAGCCCAGGTCTCCCACATTGCAGGTGGATTCTTTACCAACTGAGCTATGAGGGAAGTGCATATATATATATATATTTATATATTTGAATTAGTGTTTTTGTTTTCTTTGGGTATATACCCTGAAGGGACATTACTGGATTACATGACAGTTTTATTTTTAATTTTTTGAAGGCTGGGGAAGCTGGTTCCTGTTATTGATGAAGGAAGCTTTCTCAGGCTGAGGAGTTTCCTCTTAGCACTGAGCAGGGCCAGCCTGCAGGATGGCAATGATGCAGACAAAATGAAACTATCCTTCCTATCTTTTTTGTGTGGTTATTTTCAATTTTTTGGCTCCATCGTGTTGCTGAGTGTGCTGCAGTCCAGGGGGTCACAAAGAGTTGGCACAACTGAGCAACTGAACTGAGCTGAGTTGCTAACACTTCTTTAGTGGACTCCTGAGCTATCCCAGAACTATTTTCATTCATGGATAGGTGTCTAATTGTTGCCCTTTGGTGGGGGTGTTTCCTACTCCACAGTCTTGATGAAGTCACTCTTGTTCAGTCCTTTAAAAATGTCACACTGTTGTTTTTTAGGTGCATGATTTCTAACGAGATGGCTGTTGTAATTGTTATTAATACATTTATTTCTCTTTAGTAATTAATATGTCTTTTTTCCTCCTTTAACTACTTTAAAGATTTTCTCTTTATTTTGTGTTTTCAGAGGTTGAATTTTAATATGTATACATCTGGCTTGGGTATTTATCTTGGTTGGTAGTTTAGATCTATAGTTTGATATATGCCATTAATTTTGGAAATTCTTAGCCATTATCCCTTAAAATATTTATTCTATCCCATTCTCTGTCTTTTTTCCTTCCGGAGTTGTAATTGCACATCTATTAGATCATTTGTTGTCTTACAGTTCTTGGATGCTATACACTGTTTTTATTTTTAAATGTTTTTTTCTTTGTTCAGTTTGTATATTTTTCAAATTTGCTGATTAAGCTTTGTTAAGTCTACCGAAGAGTCTGTCAGTAACAGTCTTGATCTCTATTACTGTGTTTGTATTTCTAGTCTCTCATTTTTTTTTTTCCTTATAGTTTCCCTTTCTGCTGAAATGACTCATTTGACAATGAGCATTGTCTACTTTTTCCACCAGAGCCTTTGCCGTATTTTTCATAGTTATTTTAAATTCCCTATCTGATAGTCCCAATATCAGTGTCATATGTGAGTCTGGTTCTCTTAATTGTTTTGTCTCTTGGCATTGTGGGTTCTTTCTCTTGCTTGTTTGAATATCATGTAAGTGGTATTATTACATAAGTGGTATTATTATTTTTTAAATAGGGGAGATAGAGAAGAAGGATCTATGCAGGGCTCCATAGCCTTCCGGCACAGCTGCCCTTGCCCTCCCCTAAGCCTGTACCATGAGGACTGCCTTCTCAGGACTCCTGTCATAATTTTTGTGTGAGTACCCATTGAAATCTGTTGAAAGAGGGGTGTGAAGTCCCCTTTATTTGCAGCCTTTAGAGCTCCAAATTCTGTCACCAGCCAGTACTTAACCTCTACCAATACAATTCTAGGTGAATTCTTCTTCAGTTCAGTTCAGCTCAGTCGCTCAGTCGTGTCTGATGCTTTGCGACCCCATAAATCGCAGCACCCCAGGCCTCCCTGTCCATCACCAACTCCTGGAGTTCACTCAAACTCACGTCCATCGAGTCGGTGATGCCATCCAGCCATCTCATCCTCTGTCGTCCCCTTCTCCTCCTGCCCCCAATCCCTCCCAGCATCAGAGTCTTTTCCAAGAGTCAACTCTTCGCATGAGGTGGCCAAAGTACTGGAGTTTCAGCTTTAGCATCATTCCTTCCAAAGAACACCCAGAACTGATCTTTAGAATGAACTAGTTGGATCTCCTTGCAGTCCAAGGGACTCTCAAGAGTCTTCTCCAACATCACAGTTCAAAAGCATCAATTCTTCGGCGCTCAGCTTTCTTCACAGTCCAACTCTCCCATCCATACATGGTATTCAAATGCCCCAAATAAACAAATGCTTGCATTTCCCACCTCCCTGTAGGCATTTGCCTCTCAGATTTGGGGCTAGTTGACATTTCTTCAACTTTAGCTCTTTGATTCAGGAAAGGTCATTGACTTGCAGTTTGTTGAATGTTTTTTTTCAATTGTAAGGTCTTTTTCCAGCTATTAATACCCAAGTAGAAACCAGAAACCCCAAACTTACTCCTTCTTTTTAGCCCACTCACCCCCCACCCCCATATCTCTACTGGTAGGATGACTCTTTGTCCTGGTTTACACCAGTATAGTCCCCCTTTCACTCAAGAGTTTTCTTCATTTGAATCGTAAATTGTGTGATCACCCTGTCCTTGAAAATATTACATAATGAGGTTTCACTGGGAACATATGTTGACTTTTGATGAATTTGTTTATCTTGGATAAAAATCAAACATTGAAGGTCATTTTGGCTATATTCAAAAGGACATGGAGAGAAAAGGTGTAAATGAAAGACACATCGACCAAATCCAATGTGTAGACTTTGTTTGGGTCCTGTTTTAGCCCAAAATAATTATTTTTACACAATCAGGAGCATTTGAACATGGACTTAGGTATTAGACATTATAAAAATATTGTTATTTGGTTAAGTATTACAAAGACATTATAGTTATTTTTAAAAAATATTATTTGTTATAAATTCTGATGTATTTGGAGGTGAATTATGATAGTAGGAATTTATTTAAAAATGCTCAAAAATAAAACTGAAGGTGAAGGGAGAGAGAAATTTGATAGGTAAAAACAAGAATGACAAAATATCGATAATTACTGAAGCTAGATAATAGGTAATTATTTTATTATCTCATCTTTATTGTAGTTTTTGTCAACTTTCATAATAAATACTTTAAAAAAGAGAAACAGAAATATAATCAAGAATCTCTTTTTTTTGAAGGTAATTATCCCAAAATTGGGCTTCCCTGGTGGCTCAGATGGTAAAGTGTCTGCCTGCAATGCAGGAGACCTGAGTTCATTCCCTGGGTCAGGAAGATCCCCTGGAGAAGGAAATGGCAACCCACTCTAGTACTCTTGCCTGGAAAATGTCCATGGACTGAGGAGCCTGGTAGGCTACAGTCCATAGGGTCGCAAAGAGTCAGACATGACTGAGAGACTTCACTTTCTTTCACACTTTCTATCCTAAAATTTAAAGTGGTAAAGGTGAAGTTTTCTTGTGGCAGATCAGAGGTCAGGCAACCCTGCCTTATATCTCATTTGAAAGCTTCCTGTGCTTCAGTGGGTATTCAGGTAATCAGATAATATGTTATATTACAGGTATGCTGCTGCTACAGCTGCTGCTAGGTCTCTTCAGTCATGTCTGACTCTGTGTGGCCCCATAGATGGCAGCCCACCAGGCTCCCCCATCCCTGGGATTCTCCAGGCAAGAACACTGGAGTGAGTTGCCATTTCCTTCTCTAATGCAGGAAAGTGAAAAGTGAAAGTGAAGTCACTCAGTCATGTCCGACTCTTTGCGACCCCATGGACTGCAGCCTACCAGGCTCCTCCATCCATGGGATTTTCCAGGCAAGAGTACTGGAGTGATATTACAGGTATAGGGAGGGGGAAAAAAAGAGGTGAAATGCCATGGTTTTAATGTAGTTCAGTCCTGCAGACCTACACTGGACCCAGAGGAGGGAATGAACCTTGCAGGTGTCTTATTAATCCTGGTTCAATTTTGTGCAAACTTGAGCTTCCCTGGTGGCTCAGACGGTAAAGAATCCTCCGGCAATATGGGAGACCTGGGTTTGATCTCTAGGTTGGGAAGAGCTTCTGGAGAAGGAAACAGCTACTCATTGCAGTATTCTGGCCTGGAGAATTCCATGGACAGAGGAGCCTGCTGGCAGGCCAAATCCATGGGGTTGCAAAGAGGTGGACACAACTGAGCGACTTTCACTTCACTTTGTGTAAGCTTACCTTAGAAGGGGTATGATTTGCTTTGCTTTCCTTTTATCCAATTTCTCAGTGTTGCTCTATTCTCCCCTGTTTTCATAATATGGAGAGACAAATGCCTTGGGAAGGGGCTATCAAGGCTATAAACTCCATGGGGGCAAGGACTATTTACTGCTTTGAACTAGGTATACCTAGTACCATTACTGTACATGAAAAGCATTTAATAAGCAATGGGTGATTTATGTCAGCTTCATTTAAAATGAAAACAACATTGTGCAGTTGCATATAGACCACCTTTCTTTCAAATATATTTATGGGAATGATTAGGAGAGGACAGTAATTCTCTCTTCCCCTGTAAAAGTCCTTAGCTCTAGTTCAGCCAAGAAATCAAGAGACTGTAATATCCTGTCTACAGAAAGCTGAAATGACAGGTACCCTTAAATAAACAGGTGTAATTAATCATGGTGCTGCTTGTTTTGATGAGCATGCGAGAGTGACAAGTTAATAATAGGTCTCCAGCTCATACAGGGGAGGCGGCTAAGGAGATGCTGTGGTTTAATTTACATCTTTGGAAGGCACCAAAGATTTAATAATCTCCCTGCCTTATATATCAAACTAACACCCCTGAGGCAGAAAAGCAAACCATTTTTAACTGTTAATCTGAGAAGCAATAAAATCTTATCTGAGGTCAAAAATAAATTGAGTTTCTGGTGGTCTCAATGGACCCTTAGAATGTGTGATTTATTCTGATTCTAAAGCCACTCAGGACCCCTGGGGATCTGGGTTGCAAAACCAGGCAAGCTGGGAACATTATGGGTGATTGCCAGTCCAGTCAGAAGATCAGACCAAAGGCAGTGACTGATTTTACCTTAGATTTACCCAATAATTTATTTTACCTTCTGTGTCAGCTACAAATAGATTATGGAATACAAACCTTTGTGAATTTGAGATTCAGTTCTAAACGATTGCTTTAGCTCTGTTTATGTTAATTGTTGTATATTGTATAGTCACTCAGTCATGTCCAACTCTTTGTGACCCCATGGACTATAGCCCGCCAGGCTCCTCTGTCCGTGGGATTCTCCAGCAGGAATACTGGAGTGGGTTGCCATTTCCTTCTCCAAGGGATCTTCCCGACCCAGGGATTGAACCCAGGTCACTTGCCTTACAGGTGGATTCTTTACCGTCTGAGCCACCAGGGAAGCCCTCGCTTATGTTAATACTTGTTCTTAAAAGCTCAAAAACTGTTTTGAGATTTTTTACTAAGTGTAGGATTTTAACCTGACTAGAGAAACTGGGATACAGGAAGGGAAAATAATCCTTCATGGCACAATGAATCACTTGTGAAGCCTCAAGTGTTCAGACTTCCAGCTCTTTGTTTCTAAAGGAGCTAAACTATGAGGTACATTGAATTTATTAATTTGGAAAACCGCCTCCTTACAATACCAGTAGAGAAGATGCCATCTTCTTTGTTTAAAGAATGGGCTAGAGCTAGTTGAGGATCCCAAGAGAGACACAGAAACAATTTAGAAATAACTTGAGTCACCTACTCCCTGCTTGAAGGGAACCAGACTCTTGGTCTTTGGGGAGCCACGCAAATTGACTGAGGGAAGATGGAGGAAAATTCCCTGGATCCCTGCAGGGTTAATTTATTCAAAAAGGAAATTGAAAAATACTCAACATGCAAAAGTCTTGTGAGGAAAATAAAGGAAAACCACAGAACATGCCACAGGCTGAGGAAGACCGCCCTTTGGAAGCTGTACCACAGGAAGCAGAAAGAAATCCTCAACCTTCTGAAGAAGGTGTAAGCCAGGAAGCAGAAGGAAACCTTAGAGGAGGGCTGACTTAGCCTGGTTAGGGGTATAAAGAGGACGCTCCTGTCAAGCATTTAGACCCGGAAGAAATGATAAGAGGAACAGATGAGTTGGAAAGGCTTAGGGAAGAGATAAGAAGAACAAGAAGCAAGTTTGTGATGATGCATTGGAAGCAAGGACATCATGCAGCCGTCCTTATCCCATGTGCTTTAGGCCTTGGATTCTTTTTTTTTGTCCAATATTAAAATCTGGCCCCTGCTTTCTGTTAGCATTTCCTGATGTATCTTTGACTTTTGCTTTATTTTTAATCATCTGGTGGAGTTTTGTTTTAGGTAGTTTTCCTTGTTATCAGCATCTGCATTTTGTATTTTGACACATTCTCTAGGTCTATGTTTCGACTGGGAAATTTCACACATATGCATGAAAATATGTTCATTCCAACATAGCAGGTTACAAAGCAGCATGTTCAGCAGCATATTCAGGTATATTCATATACCTGAATGGTCTAGTGGTTTTTCTCCACTTTCTTCAATTTAAGTCTGAATTTGGCAATAAGGAATTCATGATTTGAGCCCAGTCTTTTTTTGCTGACTGTATAGAGCTTCTCCATCTTGGGCTGCAAAGGATATAATCAATCTGATTTCGGTGTGGACCATCTGGTGATGTCCATGTGTAGAGTCTTCTCTTGTGTTGTTGGAAGAGCGTGTTTGCTATGACCAGTGCGTTCTCTTGGCAGAACTCTATTAGCCTTTGCCCTGCTTCATTCTGTACTCCAAGGCCAAACTTGCCTGTTACTCCAGGTGTTTCTTGACTTCCTACTTTTGCATTCCAGTCCCCTATAACAAAAAGGACATATTTTTTGTGTGTAAGTTCTAGAAGGTCTTGTAGGTCTTCATAGAACTGTTCAACTTCAGCTTCTTCAGTGTTGCTGGTCAGGGCATAGACTTGAATTACTGTGATATTGAATGGTTTGCCTTGGAAACAGAGATCATTCTGTCGTTTTTGAGATTGCATCCAAGTACTGCATTTTGGATTCTTTTGTTGAATATGATGGCTACTCCATTTCTTCTAAGGGATTCCTGCCCACTGCTGCTGCTGCTGAGTCGCTTCAGTCGTGTCCGACTCTGTGCGACCCCATAGATGGAAGCCCACCAGGCTCCCCCATCCCCGGGATTGTCCAGGCAAGAACACTGGAGTGGGTTGCCATTTCCTTCTCCAATGCATGAAAGTGAAAAGTGAAAGTGAAGTCGCTCAGTTGTATCCGACTCTTAGTGACCCCATGGACTGTAGCCTACCAGGTTCCTCTGTCCATGGGATTTTCCAGGCAAGAGTACTGGAATGGGGTGCCATTGCCTTCTCCGATTCCTGCCCACAGTGGTAGATATAATGGTCATCTGAGTTAAATTGACTCATTCCAGTCCATCTTAGTTCACTGATTCCTAGAATGTCGATGTTCACTCTTGTCATCTCCTGTTTGACCACCTCCAATTTGCCTTGATTCATGGATCTAACATTCCAGGTTCCTATGCAATATTGCTCTTTACAGCATCGAACCCTGCTTCCGTCACCAGTCTCATTCACAACTAGGTGTTGTTTTTGCTTTGGTTCCATCCCTTCATTCTTCCTGGAGTTTTTCTCCACTGATCTCAAGTAGCATATTGGGCACCTACTGACCTGGGGAGTTCATATTTCAGTGTCCTATCTTTTTGCCTTTTCATACTGTTCATGGGGTTCTCAAGGCAAGAATACTGAAGTGGTTTGCCATTCCCTTCTCCAGTGGACCACATTCTGTCAGACCTCTCCACCATGACCCAGCCTTTGGCATGGCTTAGTTTCACTGAGTTAGATAAGGCTGTGGTCCGTGTGATCAGATTGGCTAGTTGTCTGTGATTGTAGTTTCAGTCTATCTGCCCTCTGATCCCCTCTCTCAGTGTCTACTGTCTTACTTGGGTTTCTTTTACCTTGGATGTGGAGTCTCTCTTCGCGGCTTCTCCAGCAAAGCGCAGCCGCTGCTCCTTACCTTTGATGCGGGGTAGCTCCTCTCGGCTGCCGCCCCTGCCCTTGGGCGCAGGGTAGCTCCTCTTGGCCACGCTCATGTGCCGTCGCAGTGGACAAAGACTCAAATTGTGTGTGTATGCACGTGTGTATACATACATGCATATATCAGAAATTTAACTGTGCTTTTTTGTGTGATTTTTTTTTCTTTTTGCTTATATGCATTTTTTAATGAACCCATCGCACACACAAAGAGAAAGTTTTTTTTTTAATTAAATAAGAGTCAATCAAATAATTTGCAGCCAGCTTATAAGCTCAATGGGGGCACCTAAACTCTTGATGATAGAACTATTAAAAAATGTCAACCTCAAAATACCTCTGGATCTCTTAGCCAGAGGAATAAAACTGGCAATTATTACAGGAAAAAAAAAAAAAGAACAATGGACCATAGTGATCTCAGAGAAATAGGAAGGTAGGATTATGTGCATTTGCTGTATGTACAAGTGTATTCATTGTTCTAATTTGATGTGAAATAATTTTTATAAAGGAATTAGATTGTAAAATATGATTTCATCTTTTTACAAATGCTGCTTATAATTTTAGCTGAATCATTGTGATGTTTAATGCACTGTTGCAGGAAGTAGAACATAAAAATACCCAGTTCCCCTCATCTCCTACCTCCCTCCAGCCCCCATGGCTTTAAATTATAGCTGTAAATTAGGGTTGCATTTTGTCATGTCTTCCAAGGGCACTCTGACTGGCATAGCATGAGCTTCAGACTGTAACTAGCTTACCCATTCAACTTAGCAATTAGAAAACCACATAGTATCACCCCAGACATACTTGGGCTGCTTCCACCTGCCTCTGTTTGAGGAAGGCTTTATTCTCCTGGTCAGGAGTTTGGCTTGGGCCAGGTGGGAGAAATCTTAGAGGAAGATCTCTTTCTCATTCGTAATTGACTTAGCAAACATCCTTTGACTCCCTTAGGTCATGAGGATGATGGGACGTACAAGGACAGAGGCACAGAGCGCTGTGTCAGTTTCCTATGGCTACTGTAACCAGGGTCTTAGTGTCGTAAGCACAGATTTACTATCTTCCTGTTCTGGAGGTCAGAAATCTAAAAGCAAGGTGTTGGCAGGTGTGTCCTTCTCAAGGCTCTAGGGAAAAGTCTGTTTCTTCGTCTTGTCCTGTTTCTAGAGGCTGCCTGCATTCCCTGGTTCATGGCTCCTTCCTCCAGTCACTTCACCTCCTGTTTCTGTTGTCACATCTGCTATTCAATATGATCTCCTCTTTCCCTCTTACAAGGATTCCTGTGATTACATTGAGCCCTGGATAGTCCAGCATAATCTCCTCACCTTAAAATCCTTATTCATACCTGCAAAATCATATTTTTAATAGAAGGTAATTCATGCATTCCAGGAATTAGGATGTGAGTGTATTTGGAGGTGGCCTTATTCAGCACAGAATTTGGCACTGGATAACTCTGTCACTCTCTCAGTTAGTTTGACTATTACGTGAGTTTCTTAATGTTTCTGAATCTCAAGTTTCTTTTTGAGAAATAAGTAAATAGTACCATCTCCTAGGTTTGCGTGAAGGTTGAAAGTAAAAGTGAAGTCACTCAGTTGTGTCCGACTCTTTGCGACCCCATGAACTGTAGCCTATCAGGCTCTTCCGTCCATGGGATTTTCCAGGCAAGAATACTGGAGTGGGTTGCCATTTCCTTCTCCAAGAGATCTTTCTGACCCAGGGATTGAACCCGGGTCTCCTGCATCATAGGGAGATGCTTTACCGACTGAGCCACCAGGGAAGTCAGGGTTAAATGCCTGGAAACAATTAGCATTGTGTCTGACACGTATTACTAGTTCAATGAATGGGAAGTTAATGGATTATTGTTTTTACTCTTCAGTGATGAAAGGGCACAGTCTCACCTCTTTGAGGACTTCTCAGTCCAGTGGAGAAGATCAACAGCTGAACAAGTCTTTATGAGTCAGCATGAGGCAGTGTTACATGGGCTATATTTGTCACAGGCCACAAGGGTCCTTCATACATGATTTCATTCATTCTTTTGTAGTTCTGTAACTAACATGAATTTTGGGGCAAAGGAAGGAAAACATAAAAGGTTGTTCTGAGGCTATGATTGACATGGAATGTCAGGTCCTGGAAGGTTGTGCATTTTTATTTTGATGACCTCAAATTTTTTCCTAAGGAAACACTTTTTACTGCTCTTGAGATAAAATGGTAACTTTCTTGGACTTGGAGTATGTGCCATTTCACAAGTTAGGGCCTTGGACGTCTCAGACTATATCGTATGGTAAAAGGAGAGACAACAGTGTAGGTCTGTAAGCCAAAGTTGAAAGTCTTCCTGTTCCTCTCTCTTCTTGCTGCTGACGTTCACACCTTCCCTCCCACAATGGGAAAGAGTGCTGATCTTTCGGAAATGTTCTAGGATTCTGGCTGGGCCATGTGTGCTGGTAACTGGAGTCCCTGTGTGTGAAGAAGTCACTCTTGAGTGGGTGCCATTTGTGTGTGTCTCATCATTGTGGCTTGGGTGGTGAGGACTGGGGTCCACTCTTTTCCTTCTGTGTGTCAGCTGGCCTGGGCACATGTGCTCTCCCTCTTCTGTCTGGTTTCCTACTTCTGCTGTCATTTCACCTGGCCTTTCAGCCACAGGTGACACCAACTGTTCGTTCGGCTTCTAGAATACCCCTTTCTTATGGTTTCTTCTACCTCATGCTCAGTTGGGTCTTTCTCATTTCCCTGACTTAATATTCAAACTTACCAAAACTCAGTCCCAAGACCTCTTCTCTTTTCTGTCTCTATTTTTCCCATTCTGTGGATTTAAATACATCTATATATTGATGATGCTGGCATTAGTTTTCCATTGCTGCTGTAACAAATTACCACAAACTTAGTGGCTTAAAACAACACTGATCTATTATTTTACAGCTTTTTATGTTAGAAGTTTGACACAGTCTCACTGGGCTACAGTAACTTGTCAACAGAGCTGTGTTCCTTTCTTGAGTTGCCAAGGGAGAATCCATTTCTTTGTCTTCCATCTTCTAGAGGCCTTCTACATTCCTTCAGTTCAGTTCAGTTCAGTCACTCAGTCGTGTTTAACTCTTTGCGGCCCCATGGACTGCAGCATGCCAGGCCTCCCTGTCCATCACCAGCTCCTGGAGCTTACTCAAACTCATGCCCATTGAGTTCGTGCTACCATCCAACCATCTCATCTTCTGTCGTCCCCTTCTCTTCCCACCTTCAATCTTTCCCAGCATCAGGGTCTTTTCCAATGAGTCAGTTCTTTGCAACAGGTAGCCAAAGTATTGGAGTTTCAGCTTCAGCATCAGTCCTTTCAATGAACATTCAGGACTGATTTCCTTCAGGATGGAATCTACATTCCTTAGCTTGTTTTATTCTGTATCAGAATCTTATATCTCTGAACCTTCTTCCTTTGTCAGCTCTCTCTCACCACAGCTGAGAAGAATTCTCTGCTTTTAAGGTCCCATCTGATAAGATTGGGTCCACTCACATAATCCAGGATAATCTCCCCACCCCAAGGTCCATACCCTAACCACATTTGCAAAATCTTTTTTTGCCACGTAAGACAATATTTTCACAAGTTTTGAGGATTAGGTCATAGACATCTTTGTAAGAACATTGTGCTGCTTACTGCAGTGTCCAAATAAATGTCTCCAGCCTAGACCATTCTCCTTAACTCTTAAGACCATATATTCAGCCACCTACTTGACATCTATGTTTGGATGTTTAATAGACATTTCAAAGCTATTTGTCCAGAACTGAGCCCCAAGCAACACACATACACATACACCATACATATATATTTATGTGTGTATATAAGAAAAAAACTTGTACATATATATATATGTTTGAAAAGATTTGTCTCTTGACCTTCATTTTGGTGCATGGTATACATCTTATCCCAAAGGTAGAACTGATAATTGGAGACTTCATAATGTATTCTTTTGTTGACTATGATGGCTATTCCATTTATTCTAAGGGATTCTTGCCCACAGTAGTAGATATAATGGTCATCTGAGTTAAATTCACCCATTCCAGTCCATTTTACTTCACTGATTCCTAAAATGTCGATGTTCACTCTTGCCATCTCCTGTTTGGCCACTTCCAATTTGCCTTGATTCATGGACCTAACGTTCCAGGTTCCTATGTAATATTGCTCTTTACAGCATCGGACTTTACTTCCATCATTTTGCTTTGGCTCCGTCTCTTCATTCTTTCTGGAGTTATTTTTTCACTGTTGTCTAGTAGCATATTGGGCATCTACCGACCTGGAGAGTTCATCTTTCAGTCTTGTATCTTTTTGCCTTCTCATACTGTTCATGGGGTTCTCAAGGCAAGAATACTGAAGTGGTTTGCCATTCCCTTCTCCAGTGGACCATGTTTTGTCAGAACTCTCCACCATGACCTGTCCATCTTGGGTGGCCCTACAGGGCATGGCTCATAGTTTCATTGAATTAGACAAATCTGTGGTCCATGTGATCAGATTGGTTAGTTTTCTGTGATTGTGGTTTTCAGTCTGCCTGCCCTCTGATGGACAAGGATAAGAGGCTTATGGAAGCTTCCTGATGGGAGAGACTGACAGGGGAAACTGGGTCTTGTTCTGATGGAGGGGCCGTGCTAAATAAATCTTTAATCCAATTTTCTGTTGATGGGTGGGGCTGTGTTCTCTCCCTGTTATTTGACCTGGGGCCAAACTATGGTGGAGGTAATGAAGATAATGGCGATCTCCTTCTAAAGATCCCATGCATACATTGCTACACTCAGTGCCCCCAACCCTGCAGCAGGCCACCACCGACTCCTGGACACTCCCAGGCAAGTCTGGGTCAGTCTCTTGCGGGGTCACTGCTCCTTTCTCCTGGGTCCTGGTGCACACAAGGTTCTGTTTGTGCCCGCCAAGAGTTTGTTTCCCACCTGTGTAAATTCTGGTGGCTCTATGGTGGGGTTAATGGCGACCTCCTCCGAGAGGGCTTATGCCATACCCAGGTCTGCTGCACCCAGAGCCCCTGCCCCTGCAGCAGTACACTGCTGACCCGTACCTCCTCAGGAGACACTCAACACAGTTCTGTCTCAGTCTCTTTGAGGTCTCTGGGACCTGGTGCGTACAAGGTATGTTTGAGTCCTCTGAGTGTCTCTGGCGGGTAAGGGGTTTGGTTCTAAACGTGATTTCGCCCCTCCTACCATCTTGCTGGGGCTTCTCCTTAGCCCTTGGACATATAGTATCTCCTCAAAGTCGCTCTAGCCCTGCATAGTCACCACGCCAGTACCTACCGTCTAGCTGGGGCTTCTCTGGCCTTGGATGTGGGTTATCTCCTTACAGTTGCTCCAGCGCTGTGCAACTGCAGCTCCGGTGCCACTCAGCTACTGCGGGCAGGAATCCCTCAGAAGAGATGGAGTAGCCATCATAGTCAATAAAAGAGTCCGAAATGCAGCACTTGGATGGAATCTCAAAAACTACAGAATGATCTCTGTTCATTTCCAAGGCAAACCATTCAGTATCACAGTAATCTAAGTCTATGCCTCGACCAGTAACACTCAAGAAGCTGAGGTTGAATGGTTCTATGAAGAACTACAGGACCTTCTAGAACTTACACACATAAAAGATGTCCTTTTCATTATAGGGGACTTGAGTGCAAAAGTACGAAGTCAAGAAATACCTGGAGTAACAGGCAAATTTGGCCTTGGAGTACAAAATGAAGCAGGGCAAAGGCTAATAGAATTCTGCCAAGAGAACGTACTGGTCATAGCAAGCACCCTGTTCCAACAACACAAGAGAAGACTACACATGGACATCACCAGATGGTCAATCCTGAAATCAAATTGATTATATTCTTTGCAACCAAAGATGGAGAGGCTCTATACAGTCAGAAAAAACAGGACTGGGAGCTGACTATGGCTCAGATCATGAACTTCTTATTGCCAAATTCAGACTTAAATTGAAGAAAGTGGGGAAAACCACTAGGCCATTCAGGTATGACCTAAATCAAATCCGCTATGACTATACAGTTGAAGTGAGAAATAGATTTAAGGGACTAGATCTGATAGACAGAGTGCCTGATGAACTATGGATGGAGGTTCATGACATTGTACAGGAGGCAGGGATTAAGAACATCCCCAAGAAAAGGAAATGCAAAAAGGCAAAATGGTTGTCTGAGGAGGCTGTACAAATAACTATGAAAAGAAGAGAAGCGAAAGGCAATGGAGAAAGGGAAAGATATGCCCATCTGAATGCAGAGTTCCAAAGAATAGCAAGGAGAGACAAGAAAGCTTTCCTCAGCAATCAGTGCAAAGAAATATAGGAAAACAATAGAGTGGTAAAGACTAGAGATCTCTTCAAGAAAATTAGAGATACCAAGGGAACATTTCATGCAAAGATGGGCTCAATAAAGGACAGAAATGGTATGACCTAACAGAAGCAGAAGATATTAAGAAGAGGTGGCAAGAATATATAAAAGAACTATACAAAACAGATCTTCACAACCCAGATAATCATGATGGTGTGATCACTCACCTAGAGCCAAATATCCTGGGATGCAAAGTCACGTGGGCCTTAGGAAGCATCACTACGAACAAATCTATTGGAGGTGATAGAATTCCAGTTGAGTGATTTCAAATCCTGCTGCACTCAATATGCCAGCAAATTGGGAAAACTCAGCAGTGGCCACAGGACTGGAAAAGGTCAGTTTTCATTCCAATCCCAAAGAAAGGCAATGCCAAAGAATATCAAACTACTGCACAATTGCACTCATTTTGCATGCTAGCAAAGTAATGCTCAAAATTCTCCAAGCCAGGCTTCAGCAATACGTGAACTGTGAACTTCCAGATGTTCAAGCTGGATTTAGAAAAGGCAGAGGAACCAGAGATCAAATTGCCAACATCCACTGGATCATTGAAAAAGCAAGCGAGTTCCAGAAAAACATCTATTTCTGTTTTATTGACTATGCCAAAGCCTTTGACTGTGTGGATTACAACAAACTGTGGAAAATTCTTCAAGAGATGGGAATACCAGACCACCTGACCTTCGTTCTGAGAAACCTGTATGTAGGTCAAGAAGCAGCAGTTAGAACTGGACATGGAACAACAGACTGGTTTCAAATAGGAAAAGGAGTACGTCAAGGCTGTATATTGTCACCCTACTTATTTAACTTATATGCAGAGTACATCATGAGAAATGCTGGACTGGATGAAATACAAGCTGGAATGAAGATTGCTGGGAGAAATATCAATAACCTCAGATATGCAGATGACACCACCCTTATGTCAGAAAGTGAAGAAGAACTAAAGAGCCTCTTGATGAAAGTGAAAGAGGAGAGTGAAAAAGCTGACTTAAAGCTCAACATTCAGAAACTAAGATCATGGCATCCAGTCCCATCACTTCATGGCAAATAGATAAAACAGTGAGAGACTTCATTTTTGGGGGCTCCAAAATCACTGCAGATGGTGACTGCAGTTATGAAATTTTAAGATGCTTGCTCCTTGGAAGAAAAGCTATGACCAACCTAGACAGCATATTACAAAGCAGAGACATTACTTTGTCACAAAGGTCCACGTAGTCAAAGCTATGGTTTTTCCAGTGGTCATGTATATGTGTGAGACTTGGACTATAAAGAAATCTGAGTGCCAAAAAATTGATGCTTTTGAACTGTGGTGTTGGAGAAGACTCTTAAGAGTCCTCTGGACTACAAGGAGATCCAACCAGTCCATCCTAAACGAAATCAGTCCTGAATATTCATTGGAAGGACTAATGCTTAAGCTGAAGCTCCAGTACTTTGGCCACCTGATGTGAAGAACTGACTCATTTGGAAAGACTCAGATACTGGAAAAGATTGAAGGCAGGAGGAGAAGGGGATGACAGAGGATGAGATGGTTGGATGGCATCACTGACTCAATGGACATGAGTTTGAGCAAGCTCCAGGAGTTGGTGATGGACAGGGAGGCCTGGTGTGCTGCAGCCCATGGGGTCTCAAAGAGTCTGACACGACTGAGCAACTGAACTGAACTGAATGTATTCTTGGCTTTGGCTCAGCTTTTTGTGACATTAAAAGATTATTTGGGAGCAACTGCAAAACCTCTTCTTTGTAATCCTGTCTGTGAACTGTCAGTGGTATAGCAGGAGGGGTCAATGCAGACATAAGGACTTCCTTCCCTCACTACGTAGGGGAGCTGGCCTCTGGCCCTCACAGCTGTTCCCTGCTAGAACAGTCATAGTTGCTGGGTGCCCTTTGATATCCTGAGCAGCTGTGACATCAAGCAATTTAGTGCAGAATAATCCATCAATTAATCTCTTTGTTATTGGACATTTGAGATGCTTGTGCCTTTGTTCATACTATAAATGAGGTGGGATGTGGCATGACTCCTGATTGTCACGCAGCTCTCAATGGGTGGTTGTCCCCCTGCCCAACCAGTGACCCATGGGGACCTCCAGAGCCCAGAGAAGAATAGCAACGGTGTTAGGAGTTGGTGAGACAGATTGTTGTGGTTCATTCGCTAAGTTGTGTCTGACACTTTTGACCCCATGGACTGCAGCACACCAGGCTTCCCTGTCCTTCGCTATCTCCTGGAGTTTGCTCAAACTCATGTCCATTGAGTTGGCAATGCCGTCCAACCATCTCATCCTCTGTCATCCCCTTCTTCTCCTGCCCTCAATCTTTCCAGCATCAGAGTCTTTTCCACTGAGTTGACACTTCGCATCAGGTGGCCCAAGTAGGTAGCCTGTGGATCATACACAACCCCCTCAATACTGGCAGTGACTCAAGACTTTGTCTCACACTATATGAAGTATATTAGAATGATACTGAGTGAGAGCTAACTTTGGGTCTCCTTTTAAAACTGTAACTGAGAAGTACATTATTTGAAAACTTTAATACTGGAAACACTGGGGACAAACTAGTGTCAGGATATCATGGTTCAGGCTTACTGCTCTCTTGGAATACTTCTAATAAATAAAAGAAATATAAAATGGTGTCTATGCACTTCAGCAGAATTGTCCAGAGGCCCGCTTTTGCCAAAGCTGAAAAATCCCTTAGAAATCTTCAGCTTCGCACTTAATTACCACCTCCTTTGGCTGTTTCTCTTTTACTCCTTTTCTCTCTTCCCCCTGTGATTTTCCTTTCTTGTTGCCAAAACACACTTTATCTTCCAGACACCATCTGTTTTCAGAATATATTTGCATTTCCTTTTTCCTTTCCAAAATGGCCCTATGTTGTTTCCAGTGTTTTCCTTTCAGTGTACTGCTTCCACTGGTGCCCCATGCATTGGTGGGATGGAAAGCTATGGCCTGCTAAATTGAAATATGACCAGTAAGTAACCCAACAGAGACCTTCTGGTCTTGAATGTATGCAGTCACCCTCCTAAGGACCTCGGGGTGCCAGGATTGGTTTGTGGTATGTCTTTAAAACAGCGTTTGTTTTTAACTTCAAAGAGTTCGAAAGTATCAAAAGGAGAAAGTGAAAATAATTCTCTGCTGTGCCAGTCACATTCCTCAGAGGGCCATGATCTCCTCAGCCACACACAGTGACCCGAGTGACCGCTCTCAACAGTGCGGCTTGTATCCTTCTAGCTTTTTACTATGCACGTATCAAAATGTGCAATATGAATACATAAAAATGCAAAACAAATTGGATTAATACTATACATATTGTCTGCAACTTGCTTGCTATTATTTTACATAAATGTCATGGGCATCTTTTCATGTCAGTACACATATATTTTCTCCTTACCTTTAACACCTGATATTCTACTGTATGAATGTACAATGATTTATTTACACGACCCATTAATGATACATGGTAATTCCAATATCTTATTATTATTTCCAGCACCTAACACATTTATCTTTATCCTTGTGCAGCTATATTCTGTAGGACAGTTGGAACTGCTGCATCAAAGGGTATGTGTATTTTGAATGTTGCTGAGGATGAAATATATGTTTTAAAGAGTTATGGGTTTTAAACATTGATGTATACCATCCTAAACTTTAAATATAATCACTAATAGAAGCACAGCATTTTCTCCCTTCAGTTATCAGAGATTATGAGATAAATAATGTTAATTTGCAGAGTGTAAAGCATTTCACAGAGTATTTTTATTCAACTTAACACTCACAGATATTCTATAGGGAGATAGTGTTGTCTCTCAATTTACAGGTGAAGAAACAAGCTCATCAAAATCAAGTGATTTGCCTAAGGTAGTACCTTTGGGTGGCAGATCTGGGCTTGAGTCCATCTTTTATCTCCAAGCCTGAAATTCTTTGGCCGACAGCAGTACTGGCTTCTCATGGAAGAGCACCTGCTGCTGTGTGAACTGACTGAGCATAGGTGCAGGGGGAGAGGGAGCGTGGAGGCGATACTGGTCCGCCCATCCCTGTGGCATACCCATGGACAGACAGACATTTCTGTCTCTGCCATCACTTCCTTGGTGATGTTGTTTGGTCACAGCTTCAGATACTGCCTGTATATCAGTAACTCCTAAACTTCTATTTCCAGTTTAGAACTCTCTCCTTGACATATCCTGTATGGAACTCTTGATCTCTCCTCCTAAACTTGCTCTGCCTATAGCCATCTCACTTGGCCACTCCCTCATCCTTTTAGTTTTTCAAGGCCAAGTTCTTTCTTTTTTAAATTAAGGTACAGTTAACTTTCAGTATTTTGTTTCTGGTGTACAGGTGAGTGATCCAATTATACATATATATTCTATTTCACATTCTTTTCCACTATACTTTATTGTAAGATAGTTATACAGTTATCTATGCTGTACAGTGGGACCATGTTTATCTATTTTATATATAGTAGATTGTATCTGTTAATCCTAAACTCCTAATTTATCCCTTTGCTCGCTTTCCCCTTTGGCAAACATAAGGTTGTTTTCTATGTCTGTGAGTCTGTTTCTATTTTGTAAGTAAGTCCATTTGTCATATTTTATGAACTTCCCTGGTGGCTCAGATGGTAAAGCATCTGCCTACAATGTGGGAGACCTAGGTTCGATCCCTGGGTTGGGAAGACCCTCTGGAGAAGGAAATGGCAACCCACTCTAGTACTCTTGCCTGGAAAATCCCATGGACAGAGGAGTGTTGTAGGCTACAGTCTATGGGGTCGCAAAGAGTTGGAAGTGTTATCATCTGTTACTTGTCTTTCTCTGTCTGATTTAACTTCATTTAGTATGAATCCCATGGATGGAGGAGCCTGGGGTCGCTAAGAGTTGGACACGACTGAGCGACTTCACTTTGACTTTTCACTATCATGCATTGGAGAAGGAAATGGCAACACTTCAGTGTTCTTGCCTGGAGAATCCCAGGGACGGGGGAGCCTGGTGGGCTGCTGTCTATGGGGGCGCACAGAGTCGGACACGACTGAAGTGATTTAGCAGCAGTATGATAATCTCTAGGTCCATCCAGATTGCTGCAAATGTTCAGGTCCAAATTGTTGTTTATTCTTATTCTCTCATACCCCTCATTCACAGAGGATAGGATGGAGGCTAGATGCCCGTTACTGCCAGGTTTGTAATTAAAATCCAGGCACACCTTGCTTTAAAATGCACCTCGATTATCCTGCCTTATTCTGATCCCACTAGCCTGAAATGTGGTTCTGATTTGACTCTTAGAATTTGTACTCTAGGTGAGGAGTGGTATTTAGACATGAGATCACATTCTTAATAAATTCTTTCTCCTGGTTTCTAAGACTACAAAAATTGAAAGTCTGAGTTAAACTTATCGAAAACATAATCAATTTTAGCTCAGGAGATCATTGTGCCTAGCCTCTTGAAAACAAGTCCTTCCTAGGTCAGTTTTTCCATATTGCATGCATACGTGTTGGGGGAAGAAAAAAGGGGATAAGAGGAATTCCAGAGGGAGGCTCTTGCTCTGTTGCTGTTCTCTTCCTATCAAAAGTATGGGATCAGAATGAAGGTCTTCTAAAGGGAAGGCCGCTGATTTAGGGTGTTTAAAGCAGGAGCTGAGGCAAAGTGGTGGATCTTTCTCCATGCACAACGAAGTGCAAACTCGTAAGTAACATGGTGAGAGACTTAAATTATTGATCAGAATGGGGGATTTATCTTGTTAGGAGTTGTTGATTTTAATTTTAGCATGTACTTTCGGTGTTTGTGTTCTTGTGCATATGTTTTTGTATAGCAAGAGATCATACTTAGAAGGCAAAAGCTGAACAGTATACGTGCTAATTCATTCTAAATGAACTGGGACCTCCCTGGCCTTAGGAAATTTAGGTAAACTTAATTCAAATCCTCAGTTTTCCAGCCTGGTTAGAGTTTGCCTGGGAGAGAGGGAGTTCCTGGAATGGGAGCTTTCCAGTGCTAACACTGGAGAAGTCCTACACAAATCAACAAGTTGGTTATTCTGAGCTTGACTGAGTCCAGAGCCCTTGCTTAATTTTTTCTTCTACCTTGTTGTGATTCTTGTATAGAGGCTTTCTCAGTTCTGTCCCAGGAGGACCTGCATACAAATCTCAGTTCCTTCATGGATTTCCACAGAAGATTCACTTGGCACTATGAATTTAATGAAGTAAGCACCTTTCCTGAAGACTTATTCCAATGAACAGCCTCTAACCATTTTTTTTTGTTGTTGTTGTTGTTGTTTTTTGGTGTTTTAGCATCTTTCTCTTTCTTTCTGTTCCTTTCAACAAAGTAGCAAATTTATTCTCTTATTTTACTCAGAGTATTTCTGCCTCACAAGGTCCTTGGAGGCACAGGTCCCACCTTTTATTCCATAGGATACACCAAGAAAAGTGAGTCTCATCTAAGAGGAAGCCTCTTACCCAGCTATTTAGAGAATAAAATCGTGTCCATTATGTTACAGATTGAAGAATATTTTATATGAACATAAGCAAAAAATTTTGACCTGATTTGGAAATTATTAAGCTCCTTCCTTTTTTACTCTTTCCTAAAATCTTGTTAAGATGCAACTCCGCCCCCAATTATACAATGTCATTTTTTCCTTCTCTCCTGGAGCTTACCAGTAAAGCCTAAACTGAGGGTAGAGCTTAACTATCTTCTTGTTTTAGGGACATTATGGAATTTTCCCCTGAGGTATGTGGCTTTATGCATTAACAAACCCCTCAGTATCCTGGCTATGCGAGGAGAATCAAGTGTGCAACTTAGAAGCAAGTGATGCATCTTAACAGTAGGCATTAAAGATTCACTTCTGACTTGGACGTGATCATAAGAAAGTTGTCAAAACCATTCATCAGGAAGGAGCTAGAGGGAAGTGAGGTCAGATGGATGAGACTCTGGGTGGCCTGGAGCCTCTGAGTTAAAGGTTCTTTTTGGTCTTCTTGGAATTGACACACCTGAGCAGGGATGGGAACCTGTGTATATCAGAGGTCAGAAGTCTCACTTGGTCTCCAGTTCCTCCTACTCTGTATGTCTGGACAGAGGGAGAAACAAGGGGTGTTACTGTTAGAGAAGTTAGTCAAGAGAAGTGGGAGGCATGGGGCAAGGCACCCATGGAAGATAAACAATGGGTCAAGAGAGTATAAAATGTCTAGAAACTTCTACAAGTCTGTGCCAGTATCCCTGTTTGAAAAGTTGTGCTTTGGAGACCACAGAATAATAATAATAATAATAGCAATGATAGCTAGCATTTATTGCATGCTTGCTATATGCGAGTTGTTGTTGTTTAGTCACTAAGTCATGTGTGACTGTTTGCAACCCCGAGGACTGTAGACCGCCAGGCTCCTCCACCCATGCCTTGGTGTTTAATGCCCACATGGGAAGGTATATAACCTGGAAAATGCAAATTGAAACTATAGTGTGATAGAGCTGTAAATCCACTAGAACGTCTGAAATGAAAATGTCACAAAATTGTTAGTGAGGATGTGAAGCGACTGAACTCTCATACACTGCTAGAGGGATTTAAATTGGAACAGCCACTTTGGAAAACTGATTGGCGATATCTGCTAAAACTGATACCCTTTGACCCAGAAATTCCACTTGAACCAGAAGTGTATGCATGGTTTCACCAAAAGATATGTACAAGAATTTTTGTAGCAGTCCTATTTATGATAGCCCCCAAATGGAAACAGCTGAAATCTCCATCAAGAGTAGAAGGGTAAATAAGTCATAGAATATTTGCAAAGTGGTTTAGTATACAGCAACGAGAGTGAATGAACTCTATGTGCAGCACAGTGGATGAATCTCATTTGCTCCTCAAAGTAATTTTATGAGGTAGTTATTGTTAATTCCATTTTACAGGTGAGAGAACTGAGCACACAGAGTTAAGTTATTGCCTAAGGTCCACACAATTCGGAAGTGGAGTAACTGGGATTCAGACCCTGGCAATTGAGTTCCAACCCTTAACCACTACACGCCACTACCCCCAACCTCTGGCTGTGTAATCAGCAGGTACTTGATGTGTGTGCTGCTTCAGTATAACACACCCAGAGGCACAGGGTGGAACTGGTGCAAGTGGGCCCTGCAAAAGGCATCTACCAGCTAATTTTGGTCACCATTTCACAGGCTGTGTATAGGCACTCCATCTAGAGTATAATCCTCACAACAGCCCTTGTAGTGTGTACTCTTCTTGTGTTCATTATTACAAGTGGGGAGACAGATATGGAGGTTAACTGGTTGTCTGAGGTCATGTCATGGGCATGTGATGGAATTAGGATTCCAAGCCAAGTCTGTGTGCTACAGATTCTGTGCCCTTCATTGTCCCACCATGTGCCTCTCATCAGCACCAGGAAAGCAAAGCTGCAGGGCCTACATCCTAACAGGAGCCACCACTTCTGGTCACAGAGCTTAAGGTCTTTGAGCTATATCAACTGACAAAAACCAAAAATTTAAGACCAAACTTGAGGTTTCATGAGGCCATGTGACTTCTAACTAAAGTGTCTGCCACAGGTTATCTTCACCCACCTTCAAGGGAAAAAGAAGCCTGCATTTCCATGGCCTTGACCACATCTTCCTAGAAACAAAAGAGAGAGATGGAGATCTCTGCAGTTTTTGAAGCTTTTCCAAATTGCTCCCCGGCATACTGTAAGCATGGCCGCCTTCTAACAGCCAGAGCTGAGAGGACTAGTACTGAGCAGAAAGGGAGGTTACTTAGCAGATGGTGGGGTGTGTGTGGAGTTCCTTGGTGAATTCTAAAACAGGCATGGGCCTACACCTCAGGGTTCTCTAATGAGAGAAGGCCAACCTCTAGCCACAAGCTGCTCGAGAAACAAATATCAGGCCTTCCTGCATTGCCAAGAGCAGAAGACATCAGGGACTCAGGTTCTTTTGCTTGAAGGTTGCTAGAAGAATGAGAAGTAGGAGGGTTGAGGACGTTTTGATATTTCTTCCTGGTTGTAGAATTTCTTCATCTCCAGCTGGAACCATTACAGTAGCTTCTTACCTGGTCTCTCTAAGTCCAGCCCTTCTCCTCCCTGATTGACCTTTCTCACAGATCACAGGGAGAAAGTCCGTATCTGAAATCCTGGCTGCCACTTCCTCAAGTACACCATGCAGTTGAATGTGGCCATGTCTTTGCAAATGCTGAATCCTCTCACTTGATGTGACATGAGCCTGCTTATCTCTGAAGCCCCAGTATTAAGCTCTGTCTTTGGTGTGATTCTTCCTTACCATCTCCTAGGTAAAATTCACTGTTAACTCCTCATCCACTCCCCGAATGATTTTTCTTCCCAATTTTAACATCCCTGTTCTGACAATGTACTATCATCATTTGCCATTCTATCTCTGGTATAGACTGTGGTCATCTTACAGGCAGGAGCTGTGGCATATTCCTCCCCATATGGCTCACACCTAACAGTACACAGCCTGTCTAACCACTCAGTAAATGTCTGTTGGATGAAATCCAAAAGCACAGAGGTTTAAAGTATGTCATCATGGTGTGTTTGCAACCCGAACACAGCCACTGGAAAATGAAGTGCTCTTCTCTGGCCAGCTTTGCCCTCTCTTGTCACATTGCTATCTCACCCATATATACCCCTTCTGAATTTCAGCATTAGTACTAGAAAGTCTTAGCACAGTGGTAAAGAATCTGCTTGGCAGTGCAGGAGATGCTAGAGATGTGGGTTTGATCCCTGGGTGGGGAAGATTCCCTGGAGAAGGAAATGTCAACCCAGTCCAGTATTCTTGCCTGGGAAGTCTCATGGATAGAGGAACCTGGCAGGCTGCAGTTCATGGGATTGCAAAGAGTTCAACAAGACTGAGCACACTGTAAGTCTAAGGGTAGGTGATGAGTTTCTTTCCTCCATCTCAGTTTTCTCATTCAGGTGGGTGGTGGGAGAGGTGACAGAGTTATCAGGGATGAGATCTAATGTAATCAAGTATTTGTGGGTGGGGAACAAGAACTTACTGTTTCCCTGGGCCCCTAGCTCCCTTGCTGCTGCTGCTGCTGCTGCTAAGTCGCTTCAGTCGTGTCTGACTCTGTGTGACCCCATAGATGGCAGCCCACCAGGCTCCCCACTCCCTGGGATTCTCCAGGCAAGAACACTGGAGTGGGTTGCCATTTCCTTCTCCAGTGCGTGAAAGTGAAAAGTGAAAGTGAAGTTGCTCAGTCGTGTCTGACTCGCAGCGACCCCATGGACTGCAGCCTACCAGGCTCCTCCACCCATGGGATTTTCCAGGCAAGAGTACTGGAGTGGGGTGCCATTGCCTTCTCCGCTAGCTCCCATGATGGGTTTAGTTCAGTCCAGTTCAGTTGCTCAGTCGTGTCTGACTCTTTGCGACCCCATGAACTGCAGCACACCAGGCCTCCCTGTCCATCACCAACTCCCGGAGTTCACTCAAACTCACGTCCATTGAGTCAGTGATGCCATCCAGCCATCTCATTCTCTGTTGTCCCCTTTTCCTCCTGCCCCCAATCCCTCCCAGCATCAGAGTCTTTTCCAATGAGTCAACTCTTCGCATGAGGTGGCCAAAGTACTGGAGTTTCAGCTTTAGCATCATTCCTTCCAAAGAACACCCAGCGCTGATCTCCTTTAGAATAGACTGGTTGGATCTCCTTGTAGTCCAAGGGACTCTCGAGTCTTCTCCAACACCACAGCTCAAAAGCATCAATTCTTATGGACTGAGGTTCGTGACATTGTACAGGAGACAGGGATCAAGACCATCCCCATGGAAAAGAAATGCAAAAAAGCAAAATGGCTGTCTGGGGAGGCCTTACAAATAGCTGTGAAAAGAAGAGAAGTGAAAAGCAAAGGAGAAAAGGAAAGATATAAGCATATGAATGCAGAGTTCCAAAGAACAGCAAGAAGAGATAAGAAAGCCTTCCTTAGTGATCAATGCAAAGAAATAGAGGAAAACAACAGAATGGGGAAGACTAGAGATCTCTTCAAGAAAATGAGAGATACCAAGGGAACATTTCATGCAAAGATGGGCTCGATAAAGGACAGAAATGGTATGGACCCATGATGGGTTAGCAAATATCAAATGCTAACTTTAATCACCTCATGCGAAGAGTTGACTCATTGGAAAAGACTGATGCTCGGAGGGATTGGGGGCAGGAGGAGAAGGGGATGACAGAGGATGAGATGGCTGGATGGCATCACTGACTTGATGGATGTGAGTCTGAGTGAACTCCGGGAGTTGGTGATGGACAGGGAGGCCTGGCGTGCTGCGATTCATGGGGTCGCAAAGAGTCGGACATGACTGAGTAACTGAACTGGACTGAACTGAACTTTAATCAAAGTTTAATAAGCAAACTTTGAACAAATTTTATTTGCTAGAACAATAAGCTAAAGTGTGTCACTTACTCAGATTGCCTTAGTGTTTACCTAATGTCCTTTTCTGTTCCAGCACGCAGCCCATTAAATTGAGTAATCCTGTTTACGTGGGCTTCTCTCTGCTGCGACAGTTTCTCAGGCTTTGTTTTAGATGATCTTGATGGTTTTGAGAAACCCTGGCCATGTATATGGGGCAGAAATGGCAACCTGCTCCAGTATTCTTGCCTGGAAGATTCCATGGACAGAGGAGACTAGTGGGCTACAGTCCATGGAGGTTGCAAAGAATTGAATATGACTGAGATGCTGACCATTCACAAATGGCCATATATATTGTAGGATGTCCCTAAACTGGAATTTATCTGATGTTTTCCTCATCTTTAGACTGGAGTTACAGAATTTGAGGAGGAAGATCACAGGTAAAGTGTCATTTTCATCATGTCATACCAGTAGTATAAACAAACTTTTAAAAATGTGAGCATATAATTACCCTTCCTTCTCCTCAAACTTGTGTTCTCTTCTGTATTTCCTAACACAATTAATGCCATCATCACACACACAAAGACTGGAAACTGTATGTACTGTTTCTTCTCCATTTTCCATCTGACTAGCCATCAGTTACTAAGGTGCTTCTACCTCAGTAGCTCTGTACTTCCCCCCTTATCTGATTCAAGCGATCTCTAGTTAACTTATTTTTTTCCATAAACTGTAACCACAGTTCCCTAACTAGTCTCTCTGATTGCATTTCCTTTCCTCTCCACTTCCTTCTTCCTATCAGTTAACTGTTGGTTCAACATCAACTCCATCTTAAGAAATTTCAAAATGATATTCCATCACATACACATACTATGTTTAAATTTCTTTTTAAAAAAATTTATTTATTTTTAAATTGAAGGATTATTGCATTACAGAATTTTGTTGTTTTCTGTCAAACCTCAACATGAATCAGTCATAGGTATACATATATCCCCTCCCTCTTGAACCTCCCTCCCATCTCCCTCCCCATCCCACCCCTCTAGGTTGATACAGAGCTCCTGTTTGAGTTTCCTGAGCCATACAGCAAATTCCCATTGGCTATCTATTTTACATATGGTAATGTAAGTTTCCATGTTACTCTTTCCATATATCTCACCCTCTCCTCCCCTGTCCCATATCCATAGTTGTGTTCTCTGTGTCTGTTTCTTCACTGCTGCCCTGCAAACAAATTCTTCAGTACCATCTTTCTAAATTCTATATATATGTGTTAGTATATGATAATTATTTTTCTGTTTCTGACTTACTTCACTCTGTATAATAGGCTCTAGGTTCATCTACCTCATTAGAACGGACTCAAATGCATTCCTTTTTATGGGTGAATAATATTCCATTGTGTATATGTACCATAACTTCTTTATTCATCTGTCAGTGGACATCTAGGTTGCTTCCATGTTCTAGGTATTGTAAATAGTGCTGCAATGAACAGTGGAATACATGTGTCTTTTTCAGTTTTGGTTTCCTCAGGGTATATGCCGGAGAAAGCAATGGCACCCCACTCCAGTAATCTTGCCTGGAAAATCCCATGGATGGAGGAGCCTGGTAGGCTGCAGTCCATGGGGTCGCGAAGAGTCGGACACGACTGAACGACTTCATGTTCACTTTTCTCCTTCATGCATTGGAGAAGGAAATGGCAACCCACTCCAGTGTTCTTGCCTGGAGAATCCCAGGGACGGGAGTCTACGGGGTCACACAGAGTCGGACACGACTGAAGTGACTTAGCAGCAGCAGCAGCAGGGTATATGCCTAGGAGTCAGATTTCTGGGTCATCTGGTGGTTTTATTCCTAGTTTTTTAAGGAATCTCCATACTGTTTTCCATAGTGGCTTTACCAATGTAATAATGTTTAAATTTCTTGATGTGGAATTCAAGGCTCTTCTGGGGCTAGCTCCAAATGACCTCATTTCCTATATTAAATATTAGTTCCCTTACTCTGTATTTAATGGTTTTGGAGAATTTATTTATCTCAGAAATAAATGGGTGTTTTCTTAAATCCGCCCCCCCCACAGAAATAAATGAAATGATATGTGTGTGTATGTGTGTGCATGCACAAGTGATGTGCACACCTCCCTGGGTGTGTGTACCTCTTCCGGTCATGACTTTAGCTGGGAGAAAGAGCTATGTACATGGCTTCAAGTCTAGAATGAAGAGGACCAGTTCATTTGCTGCATAGTTTGTATCAAGTTAGAAAAGATGAGGGGGGAAAATAAGGTGAGGAGAAAATACCCTTTTCCAGAAGTGTATGTGGGTGGTTAACAAAGCACCCACTCATTTTCCTTTTCTGTTTTTTTGTGGCTGAAAACCACAGCATCTGTCGTCTCAGTTTATGTGGGGCAGGAGTGGTTCGGGGTTTCTCCCAGGGCTGTACTCAAGGTATTAGCGTCTCTACTCTTTGTTTTGCACTTCAGTCACAAACCCTTTCTAAATTCACTGACTAAACTTCAACTACTTCAAACTTCTTTACCACAGAGAGCTTTTGTCACACTGTGGGAATGGTGTTTAAATGTAAATTAAATTCTTCCCTGCCTGGGAGAGCCGGTTATCCATGTCACAAGATGTGAACTGAGTCTATTATGCTTGATTGTATAATATGGCTATCCTAAATTTTAATGAGCAAAAGAAATTAGCTTTCAATTCCGTTTGCAAATTATTTATGTAAGTCTACAGTCTTCATTATTAAAATTTAAAGTGCATAAGGAATTTGTGAAAGTCTCTTGGGCAGTCTGCTGAGGAATGCGTAAGGCCATCTGGGTCAGGGACCACTTTTGTGCCCAATGCTAGACAGAGAAGGGCTAACAGAGATGCAGAAACAAGAATGGGGAAAGCAGGGGCCATGGCTCTGAGAGTGCTCACCCCCAAGACTTTGGATAAGTCCTTGGATTAGTCAATCAGGAAGGCCATTGCTGTTTTTGCATATTTAGGCATATTGAGCTGTTTGCAGCTCTGTTGTGGGGAAAGGCAGAGATTGTGCAGAAATTGTCACCACTGGTTTGGAAACTTTTCATTTCCTGATCTCCTAAATAATGAAACTGTTTTATGAGAGTGGAACAAAAACTGTGATTCTGGGATGGAAAACAACCGCAGCTCACCTGATAAGAGCAGTGACTGTAACCAAACCACCAGTGTTTCTGCACTCTTTGGGGATCCCATTTGTCCACAGTATAGAGTCCTTCAGTCTCACATGCTTTTGATAACTGTGTCGCCAGCAACAGAGGTAAGGGCTGTTTATTAAGAGTTTAGGTGGTGGTGTGCAGACACTGACAGGCCTAGACAGCTGGTGAGAAACAGGAAAAATACATAGAACACACCATTTATTAATAATTTCACTTAATCCATGCAGACCTAGTCTCTATGTCCTCATCTTCATTTTGGCTTTCAAGAAACACACAACACACACAGCACTATCCACCATGTATATGTCAGTCATGTTCCTCTACTAGGTTTTGTCCACATTAGTAGAATAGCTAAGGATATTTCCAAATACTAATTTTTGGTGTATTATCCATGCCATGACTACCTTTGTTAGTGTAGGTGCGCAATATTTGATTATACAAATGGTCAGCCATGTTGCTACTACTCTTCTAAATTTCTGTTTCTCCTGTTTCTGTCGGTGGATTATTTTCTTAAATTCTAGCATAATTTTAGATTTTACCTTGTTGTTTATTCCCCACCTAAAGTTGTTGTCCTCAGTTTTCAAAGTCATAACCATCTCCAGACGGTCAGCAGCTAGGACCAAGTCATGTCAGGGTCATCCTTGGCTGCTATTAACCTCTCTGATATGGCCATCTGCTTTCCTAATGAGGCCTGGGGCTAAGGGCTCTCTGAAGCCTCAGGGTTCGTCTAATGAGAAGACAAGGGCAATGGGTACTTTTAAACTGGACCTTCTTGTCTTGTTTCTTCCGAAGAGTTAGCCTGGACAGCTAATGAAAGACCACTGGCTCAGTGTCTGCCCCCTTCTGGCTCCTTTCCCTTCTTGTCATTAGCCTGAAGGCTGTACCCTTTGATGTTTAGTCTAGCTGGAAAATTAACCCCTGAGAATTTTCCTCTCTTGTCCCTAGTATCAGACACAATTAATACAGTCTTGGATACCTAGGTGTTTGAGAAATTTGGGCTTAAATGAATGAATGTATGAGTTCTTATATATTCCTTTCTATTCTGTAAAAGGATATCATTATCAGAACAAAACTTTTAAAGAATTTCTATTGGAGTGTAATGGCCTTTACAGTACAATGAAGTGAATCATTGTATGTATACATATATCCCCTCTTTTTTGGATTTCCTTCCCATTTAGGTCACCACAGAGCACTGAGTGGAGTTCCCCATGCTATATAGTAGGTTCTCATTAGTAATCTATTTTATACATAGTAATGGATGTATGTCAAATCCCAGTCTCCCAATTCATCCCACCTCCCCTTCTCCCCTTGATATCCATATCTTTGTTCTCTACATGTGTGTCTGTTCCTGCTTTGAAAATAAGTTCATCATTACCATTTTTCTAGATTCCACATATAAGTGATATTATTAATATATGGTATTTTTCTCTTTCTGACTTACTTCACTCTGTATGACAATCTCTAGGTCCATCCACATCTCTGCAAATGGCACAATTTCATCCCTTTTTATAGCTGAGTAATATTCTGTTGTATAATATATCCATTCTGTTGTTAATGGACATTTTAGGTTGCTTTAGGCATGATCTGTTCTAGAGTGAGGATTCAATACAATGTTTGATGAATCCATCAAAGGACCTATTAGTAAGTGAATCAGAATTTTACTTGTCTTTCAACGGCCACTTTAAATTCAACCTCTCTTAACACTTCCATGACAACTACAGCCAACCATCGTCATGCTCTTCTTAACCACTCTTGTGTTTGTTGAATGTTGTTATAGAATTTTACAGTGCTATTTATTTTATGATGTGTTGTACACTAATATTTGCTTGTCTGTGTCCCTTCTCTCCCAGTGATTTTATAGTATAATTTTCTAGAGAGAATAGACAGTTGTTTTTTTCCCCCCTCTGGCATGACTAATGTAAACTGGTATGTTTACTATTGATAGTTGCTTACATATCTATGTGTGCTATCTCACATGCAGACATATTCACTCTTTGTTGTACTGCTTGCTATACCCCTGGATCCTACAAAGACAGGAATTCTATTTTGTGAGATTTTCATCAAAGAAAGGGAAAAAAATACTGCATCTCTAATTGTGTAACTGCATTATCAACTGTTTTCCTAATAGGGGATGATTTTTACTTTGCCAGGATATTGACAAGAAGCAAAAGCTCTGCTTACAATGGATTGTCCATGCCCAATGATAGGAGGAATCTTTCACCGACTAGCTCTGGCTGCACCTCTTTGAAACTATAGATCTTCTCTACCGCACACTTTTCCAGAGCCACAGGACACTTACATATCATGAATCAATCCTAGATCCTGGGATTTCTCATCTATTATTTCTTCAGTTATGTCTCATGGCCTACAGACACAGCAAGTGTCTGCTGTCTTCTCTTAACAAGTGTTGGTCTCTGGGTCTTCTCTTGACAGTTGATCACTAGCAGTATATTTCTGTTGACCGTTCTTGGATTTGCAGTTTTAGGAAGTCCAAGTTAGAATAAAATCTGATTTTAAATTTGCTTCTAATCCAGACATTTACTGTATTGACTAAAGACATGAAGTCATCCTCAGGACCTGAGGTAAGATATATTTCTCTCCTACAAGCAAAAAACAGTGGGTAATTAAACATGGTGTGGACAGTTTTTTATTCCAAGGCCCTGTAATAACTTTGTAATTGGTCTTTTAACTGTTGAGCTGAGTCTGATGTTCTAGCAGGAAAAGTTCCGTTCTACTAACTGAATAACTATAAATCACTAATATTAAAGGGGCAGGCATGGGAGATGGCATGCCACGAAGAACCAGAGGGGAAACTGGGAGTTGTGTCATCTTGGTTAAGACTTTAGACCCAAGTCGGACAGACCTAAGTCCTGCCACTTACTACCTGTGTGATTTGGGGCAAGTCACTTACGCTTTGTGAGCTTCTGTTCCTCACTTGTGAAATGAAATAGAATAACCCCATGGGATTGTGAGAATTTGTGTATAAAGCACTCTGCACAGAAGCACATAGTAAGCACTTCTGAAATGTTAGGTACCATTTATTTACTTCTAATGTTTCTGTCTCTTCTGGTTCTATATATCTAGATAGATATATCTCTCATATCTTTGGTTGTTTAAACCTTTTACCGGAACCCAACTTCTTCAGCTGTTTATCAAAAACAACTCTTGATAGCAGGGGCCAGGGCTTAGTCATTTTCTGCCTAAATAATGCCTAAAAGCATCCCTTTGCACATAATCATCCCTCCCATTCATTCAGCAATTTACTATTTCCAAAATGTTTTTCTCTGCTGTATAACTCAGTCTTGAAAACCAGTCCCTGGTGTTCTCCGCCCTTCTGCTGCCGCTCACCCAGCTGGAGCCCAGCGGAGGACCACACACTAGAGGCTCCTCCTGTGGAGATGCCCGGCTGCCCCTGTCGTCATTCAGATCTTACCCCTGGAGTCGCCTCTTCAGAGAGGCCTCTGGCTCATCCCCTAAGTCATTCTCCAGCAGAGCGCCCTGTTGTACTGTTTCAAGTACTTTTCACATCTGATACATTTATTTGTTTGTTTATTTCTTATCCAACGTCTCATGCTAGAATACAGGTTTTGTGAGAGCAGAAATATCCTCTCTTCCCTTAGGGTGTACATTCTCAACAGGGATGATATTATCCCCAGGGGGCAAAATTATCTCACTCTTGAGGAGTCAATTATCTCACTCTTCTTATGTATATAGCACAGATTTATGTGTAGTACACAAACAAATATGCAGTATATATATGGCATTCAAATCTAAGAGGCAGAATTAGGACCAAAAAAGTCTCCTTAGGAGGAGCATGGGCTTCCCTTGTGGCTCAGCTGGTAAAGAATCCACCTGCGGGAGACCTGGATTCGATCTCTGGGTTGGGAAGATCCCATGGAGAAGGGAAAGGCTACCCACTTCAGTATTCTGGCCTAGAGTATTCCCTGGACTGTACAGTCCATGGGATGGCAAAGAGTCAGACATGACTGAGCGACTTTTACTTTCACTTAGAGGAGCATAATGAAATAAAAGGTTGAGAACATTGCTTCACAGTATAGAACAATGATGAACACAGAGTAGGCTCATGAATACCTTTTTTTTTCTTCCTTTGAGTGACTACATTACACCCTTTAATAGTTGTAGAAACTGAGGTTCAGAAAGATGAAGCTGCTGGCCTCAGGACATGAAGGTGATAGATGATAGAACTGAGTCTGAAACCTAGGTTTCCTCAGTCTTGTGGTTTTTTTCTTAATGCTCATTATATGCTTTCTGAGTTGACTTGAACATACTAGACATTCCTACAAGAGGAAACAAATACTTCCTAAGTGACCAATAGATAGTCTCAGAAAGTCAGTCTATTCAGAAGAATCCAGCTAACCTTCTCCAGGGGCATTAATGATGCTTGGCTCATCTTTGAAATGGGAGTTGGTTCCATCTCCTACTCTTGGTAAAATAAGAATGAAAAGTGAGCAATATTTTAGTGTCTTAGTAATTGTTTCACAACATGACTGGGCCAAAAGGAATAACTAACAACTCCATTTATTAAGTAAACACGTCAAAATAGCTTAATACGCACTCCTGTTCTAACAATTTAGTGCTTGTTGAACACTGCACACCTTCTCAAGCCTTAGAATCATGTCAGCCACCACCAGTCTTATTTTCTGCTACACACTGATTTTCAAGTGGTGCTTGCTTTCATCACAGCAATTACTAAAACCATCTTTGAAAAGATTTGGTCTTTGGGAACAGTAAAATAAACTATTATCAAAACTGAACTACCTCAAGCACTGGCTTCCCTGGTGGCTCAGATGGTAAAACGTCTGCCTGCAGTGCAGGAGACCCTGGTTCGATCCCTGCATTGGAAAAATCCCCTGGAGAAGGCAATGGCACCCCACTCCAGTACTCTTGCCTGGAAAATTCCATGGACTGAGCAGCCTGGTAGGCTATAGTCCATGGGATCGCAAAGAGTCAGACATGACTGACCAACTTCACTTTCACCTTCACCTCAAGTTAGCAGTTTCTGACAGATGTTGCTATGATTTCCATGACGATTTAAAATAACCTGAGACACCCCTCTGAGTTGATGGTGGCACCTGAGGTGCCTCAGTATATGCTTTCTGAGTTGACTTGAAACCCAGCAAGTACTGTGGCAGCAAACCAGGCAAGATATGATACTGGCTTGAGACAGAGTGGTGGCAGGGGAGTTAGAAAGAAGCAGGAAGATTTGCAGAGAGGTAGAACTGAAAAACTGAAGGCAAGGAGAGCTGGTCCAAAAATGGTGAATGAACAAGATGTGGAGATGAAGGGGAAAATGATTTGAAAAATGAAGTCTGGCACCTGGTTTGGAGAACTCGTATGTAGTAGATGGCTTTCTGCCCAGCCCACCCTCACTTCCTGGAGAACTGACAGCCACCCTCCACACAGGAGTGGCCCTGGCAGTCATGTTCATCCAGTGTGATCCATCTCTCTGGCAGAAGTGAATGGGCTCAGTGGACATGTTGTTGTATGTGAGTTAGCCTAAACCAGTTAGATTTTCTCTCCCAGGGATGTGGAATGAAAACTTAGTGCAGTTATTTCTTATGGCTGCTGCAACAAACCACCAATAACCAGGTGGCTTCCTGCAATAGAAATAATTCTCTCACAGGCTGGAGGCCGGAAGTCTGAAGTCAAGGCATAGACAGGGCTGCACTTGCTTTGGCAGCTCTGGAGAGAATCCTTCCTTGCTCCTTCCAGTTTCTGATGGCTGTTGGTGGTCGTTGGCTTCCTCGACCACATTTCTTCAGGCTTTGCCTTTGTGGTCTCACTGCTGTTTCCCCTTTATGTGTCTGTGTCTTCTCCTATTCTCTGTCTTACAAAGTCAGTGGATTTAAGGGTCCACCTGGGTAATTGAGGATAATCTCATCTTGAGACGCTTTACTTAATTACAACTGCAGAGACTTTTTCTAAATAAGATATCATCCACAGGGTCTGGATTTTAGGACACAGGCACATCCTTTTAGAGTTAGCGTTTAACCCACTACACTTAGAGACAGAGATGAATGTGAACTGAGAGTATGGGTATGTGGGGCACTGGGTTGACTGTTTTGTAAGATTTGGGTAGAAAAGTAGGGAAAGACAAATCTAAGGTAAAGGAGAAAAATGACATACATAGAGAAGCAGAAACAAAGGGACATTTGGGTCCAGAGAGAAATATGTAGACAGAGGAACCAGGCTTACTTTAGCTTCACTTTCTATTTTTGGTTCACTTGGTGATTGTTCAGTTCAGTTCAGTCGTTCAGCTGTGTCCGACTCTTTGCAACCCCATGAACTGCAGCATGCCAGGCTTCCCTGTCCATCACCAACTCCCAGAGCTCGCTCAAACTCATGTCCATCGAGTCGGTGATGCCACCAACAATCTCATCCTCTGTTGTCCCCTTCTCTTCCTGCCTTTAATCTTTCCAAGCATCAGGGTCTTTTCCAATGAGTCAGTTCTTTGCATCAGGTGGCCAAAGTACTGGAGCTTCAGCTTCAACATTAGCCCTTCCAATGAAGATTCAGGATTGATTTCCTTAGGATTGGCTGGTTTGATCTCCTTGAAGTCCAGGGAACTCTCAAGAGTCTTCTCCAACACCACAGTTCGAAAGTATCAATTCTTCGGCTCTCAGCTTTCATTACGGTCCAATTCTCACATCCATACATGACTACTGGAAAAAACATAGCTTTGACTATATGGACCTTTGTTGGTAATGTCATGTCTCTGCTTTTTAATATGCTATCTAGATTTGCCATAGCTTTTCTACCAAGGAGCAAACTTGTCTTATTTAATCTTCAACAAGCACCTGTTGGGTGCTTGGCCCTATTTGATAGATGTGGGAGCTACATAAGCACAGAGAGGTTAAGCAGCAAACTGCACATAAGGAATAAATTCAGAGCTGGAGTCATCTTATAATAGTAAGAAAAATCACTGCTTATGTATGAGCAACTACTGTGTTCTGAGTCTTATACACATTTTGCTCTAAGGCCTTTTATAATGACAAGTCAGTGATTTCTGCAGGTTCTTACCCAGGGTCCTCCTCTGCACGAGTTCCGTGGGCCAGGACTGCTTGAGTGGGCTTGGTGTCTTGAGGTCCTCAGGGTTACTGTCCTATTTTGCTCTGAAGTCTGAAAAAGCCTCTGTCTTCATAATCTTGTCTGCTCGCTGACCTAATTATTTGCTCACAACTTAGAAAGAACAAGGCCCTAGCCTCATCTCTCTCACTTGATCAAAATGTAAGTTTCCTTGAGGGGTCAGGCAGCTTAAGACAAATGGAGAACTCTTTACACTTCCTGTTAGCCTTTTTGGTTAAAGAGAAGTGTAGGTTAGCAAAAATGATTCCTAAATCTGATCTACTTTTTAATACCATAATTAGCATTCAGCTGGATATCCACTTCTGCATATGTTTCTTGTTTGTGTTGGTTTTCCCTAGTGTTTGCCTGCCCCTCCATCTCTCTGGCACTGAGGCCACCCAGGCTTCTGTCGTCGTGCAGTGGCTGCAGCGGGGCCCTATGGAGGAGGCCGTGGTCACTGGCCACAGCTCTCAGCAGCCCTGGCAAGGCCTCTGGGGATGGGGGCTTATATAGTCTCAGGTCTGATGCAGAGGTTCTGTGTAGACTGCATAAATGTTTTCCTTCCCGTAATAGTATACACTTTAACCCTTAACTTTTTTCATCTACTGTCCCATACACTTCAGGTATAACCCATGTTGCTGCCTATATTATAGCCTGTCTCATATATCTTAGGTAACCCTAAAGTTAAGCAAGCATGACTTGTGGGTCACAGTCATAAAGCTGCTTAACTTTTTTCTTCTAGTCTCCCTTTAAAATGGTCTGTGGGACAAACTGTTTTCCTGCTTTTGGGTGAACTCAGTCGGATGCCAAGACTTTTATGGACACTCTTGGGGGTCAAAACACAGCCTCAATCTGTTTGTCTAAAGGGATAATCAAAACTTTTAACTTGAAATGATGGCTTCTTTCTTTTTCAGTTTGGCCCTGATGCAAACAGGAGACGTGCAGGTGGGGAATGAGAGAGTGGTCACTTTCTGCTTTTTTTCCTGGTGTTTTCTACTTGGGTTCATCACCAGCCACTGTACCTGTGCCTCCGGTTGAGTCACTTTTTTCTGGCTCCTCTGAGATTAGATCAGAAGGAGGGAATAGAGAAGGCATCAAGGAAATCGTCACTTGTCTGATCCTGCTTGATTAGGTTGATACTTCCTCTTGTGGGGCACTTTCAAGAGTCAGAAAACTCACCCTCGTTACTGGGCATCTGTACCCTGCATTTCTCTTGGTGGGGGTCAAACTCATTTCTGTTTTGGCTGGTTCTTTGCTTTTCCTTGGTCCAAAGAACCTGACAGTACCCTTAGCTTCCCTGTGCTGAGGCATCCTTGTCTCACCAATTTCGCTCTTAGAAAGGACCCCAAATAACCATACACATTTCTTAAGAGGAATCTGTAGCACCAGAGAAAGCACTCATACATGTTTTTACCCTTAATAAGCCCTAGGGGAAGGTGATGGTTTGTTCCCAACCAAGCAGTTCTTCCTTTGCTCTGGTCTCTGCCCACTAGTCCGCGCAACTCTTGCTCTTTAGAACAATTAGGTAGGATTCAGACACAAGCCCACTGTGCCTCTTAATATGTTAAACTTATCTAGTGGTCCCCCAAACCTCATTTTGTGGACTAGAGGTTAGGAAGTGGGGCTTACAGCTCTTTGAACAATTCTTCCTTAATCACCCACTCCTGCCCCTCTTACGCACTTCACGTGTTACTGTCTGCTCTTGTGTAGGTATTGTCTTCTCATGCATGCTTAGTTGCTCAGACATGTCTGACTCTTAGTGACCCCATGGATTGCAGCCGCCTGCCTCCTGCCAGGCTTCTCTGTCCATGGTGATTCTCCAGGCAACAATACTGGGGTGGGTTGCCATGCCCTCCTCCAGGGAATCTTCCAAACCCAGAAATTGAACCGGGGTCTCCTGCATTGCAGGCAGATTCTTTACCAGCTGAACTACCAGGGAAGTGTTGTCTTCTCGTGTCTCAGCTCAAATACCATCTCCTCAATGTTAACTTCCCTAACCATCGTGTCTTAAGGGCTCATTGTCTTAGACATCTCCATCGTATCACCATATTTTATTACTGCATTGTAAAGTGATCTTGTCTATTCATCTGTTGTGTCCCACACCATAAGGAGAACTCTAAGAAATTAGGGACGCTGTCTCAATGATTGGTATCTTCCAGGGGCTAGAAAAGTGTCTCTGTGGTAAATGTACAACCCATAATTAGTGATCAATAGATAATTTATTCAATGAATGAATAAAAGTCAAGAGTTAGAGTCTCTGGGAGGTGTCTCAAGGCAGGATTTGAATGAGGCCACAGTCTAAGTGGAATCTGGGAAAAACCGTACTGTATTTTTATCTGCATTCTCTGAGAAGAAAGATGGGGGTAAATACATAGAGTAGTTATTCTCCTGGACTTTCCTGGGCATCTGGCAGCATGGGTTCTGTTTCTGGCTCCTTTAAGACTCGATAGTTATGGATCATCCTACTTCGTACAGGGACATAAATTTTTGCAGATAACTTAAGGGTTCACAGACCTCCTGAAGAGGGAAAAGAACCCTTAAAAATTTATGGAGAGATGAAGAACCTCGCTGCAACACCGGCAGACAGGCGTTAAGTAAGATAATGCATGATGCACTTTTAAAGAACTAGGACAAGTGTCTGGTGAGAGAGGGTGCCTTTGGGGAGAGGTGTCTGATGGAAAGGAAATGGCAACCCACTCCAGTTTTCTTGCCTGGAAAATCCCATGGACTGAGGATCCTGGTAGGCTACAGACCATGGAGTGCAAATATCGCTGCCTGGCGGTTGCTATGGACGCTTGCCTTCTCCAATCATCGAGCGGCTTGCTAAGCTGTGCGGCGCTGCGTGGTTGCTGTGGCAACGGTGGTAACAGCTCCGCTACCAGGCGGCACAGGAGGAGAGCCAGCTGCTTGGAGCCGGGTTGGGAAGCCCTTGCTACAGCGTCTGTGAGTTGGACGCGGGGTCTTGGTGAGGAATGGGGCGCAGAATTGACAGAGGGTGGAGGTCACCAGGGTCGAAGGCCCTCGCAATGGTCGTGGGGTCTCAATATGAGGGGTATGAGGACTGGCTGGGGCATCCCCTCGACTTCCAGCTCTTTGTCCCAGGGGTTCCCTAAGCTTTCCAGATCCCATCTCTCCCCAGCCTCCTCACGCTCTTTCTCCTCACCCCCTCTCGCTTCAATAGTGGAGCCTCCAGTTTCTGCTGGTTCCCCAGACTACCTGTGTGCACGAGGAGCAGACATCAGCCCGAAGGACAGAGTTAGAAGTTCACCTTGCTTCTAACTTCTATTTAGCTCGGCCTTGGGCAAGTCATTTTCTATATTTCCTTAACGGGAAAATGGGGGGCCATGCCCCCTCCTCCCTTCTTCTCGGGATGACTCTGAGGATCAAATGCATTCCCGGTATACCCTGATATGATTTACCTGTGTGGTCTCACTGCATAGCTGCGCCTGTGAAATGACTAATGATTAACCGCCCTTCACAGTTCTGCAGTCTGGGTTCATAGAGTGCCCCGTGTTTAGAGCTGTCGGTGTGACTCTTAACCACCTGCTGTCCCGTTCTCTACGTGTCCTCACTTGTTTTACCTTAGATTTCTTGCTCCCTGCCTCTATAGAGTCTTGACTTTTTCTCTTCAGAATACTTCAACCAGTATGTATTTTATCTAGATGATTCTTCCCCACTCTCCTTTGCTTTACTCCTTAAAGTAATTGAGATCCTACTTAATGTTTAGTAGTAACCTAGATGTTTTGCAGGAAAAAAAGACAGGATTTGTGCTCTTGATGAGCTTATTTAGTAGAGTCATGTTTTACTCCTGTATTAGGTTGGGTATGCTAAAGTCAGCGTTGAAGGAACACCTTCGTTGCTGCACTTGGGCTTTCTCGAGTTGCAGGCTACTCTGTAGTTGAGGTACGTGGGCTTCTCATTGCTGTGGCTTCTTCTGTTGCAGAGCACCAGCTCTAGACGCACAGGCTTCAGTAATTGTGGGCTTAGCCGCTCTAGGGCATGTAGGATCTTCCCGGACCAGAGATTGAGCCGGTGTCCCACGCACTGGCAGGTGGATTCTTAACTGCTGGACCACCAGGGAAGTCCCTGTTCCATTATGTCTTTGTTCTTCTAAATTTTGCTGTAGCCTTCATTTCATTCTTCAGCTTCTTCCTTGAGAACATTGAGGAGGCTGTTGCCATTCATGTGGCTACCTGGACATCACTCTGCTTGGTGGGCTGCTAAAGCCTTAGAATCATTCATGCATCCTTCTGGGCTCTCCTCAGTCTGCACTGGACTGACTGTTGAGCGTTGACTGATGAAATTGACACAAGTATTCTCAGAACTAATGACCATCTCACCTCATTCTACAGCCCACTGACTAAACAGCAAAGACAATCACCCAGCTATTATAAAGGTTATTTTTTTGTCTTTTTATTTAGCTGAATTTGAATAAATTGAATTTCCATCATCCCCATTGATATAACTCTTTTGAAGTCTTGTTGTAGAGATTGTATGTGCCCTGCATAGGCGTCAACACTTGATATTATCAGTCTTTTAAAACTTTGTCTTTCTTATGGGAAAATGATGTTTACCACTTTGTTGTGATTTACATTTGCTGGCTTACTAGTGAGATAAAGCAGTTTATGACTATTTACTACTGATAATTGATCTTCTCTGGGTTTTCACTCTTTATCTTTGTCCAATTTAAATCTGAGTGTCCTTTTTATATTGATCTGTTGGGGTATTTTACATACCGTTGGTATTGATACTTTGAGATATTGATGCTAATTTTATCCCAGTATGTTCACAGCTGTTTTAAAAAGTCAGATTTATTATGCATAATTTACATACTGTAAAATTCAACTCTATTTTTTCTTCTAGTTTTATTGAGATATAATTGACATACAGCACTGTGTAAATTTAAGCTGAACAGCATAATGATTGGACCTATATTAAGGATGAAATGATTATCACAGTAAGTTTAGTCATCATCCATTATCTCATATAGATACAAAATTAAAGAAATAGAAACAATTTTACTTGTGATGAGAACTCTTTAGGGTTTATTTTCTTAACAACTTTCATGTATAACATGTAGCAGAGTTAATTGTATATATCGTGTACATTACATTCCTGGTACTTATTTATCTTATAACTGGAAGTTTGTACCTTTTGACTGCCTTCATCCGGTTCCCCCTCCCTCAACCCATTACTACTGGTAACCTGATCTCTTTTTCTATGAGTTTGCTTGTTTTTGGAGTATAATTGACCTCCAACACTGTTAGTTCCTGTTACACAACATCGTGATTGAATATTTCTATGCCTTTAAAAATGATCACTACAATAAATCTAGTTATCTGTCATCACTCAAGGATATATAATTATTGAATACATTCCCCACACTGTATGTTTAATACCCATGACTCTCTTATTTTGCAACTGGAAATTTGTGCCTCTTAATCTCTGTTACTGATTGCTCTCCTCCCTTCACTTCCTCCCCTCTGGCAACCACCAGAAAAAAACCATACAGTTTGTTCTCTGGGTCTACGACTGTCTCTGTTGTGTTATGTTTACTCATTTGATTTCACATATAAGTGATTACTTTTAGTATTCTCTGTCTGGCTTACTTCACTTAGCGCAAAACCCTCTAGATCCATCCATGTTGTGCCAAATGGCAAGATTTCATTCTTCTTTACGGCTGAGTAATACTCCACTGTGTGCATATACCACATCTTCTTTATCCATTTTCCTATTGATGGACATTTGGGTTGCTTCCACATATTGGCTATTGTAATAATGCGGTGAACATTGGGGTGCAGGTGTCTTTTCTATTTAGTGTTTTTGTTTTCCTTGGATAAATACCAAGGAGTGGAATTGCTAAGCCACATTATAGGTCTAGTTTTAGTTTTTTGAGGAATCTCCACACTGCTTTCCATAGTGGCTGCATCAATTTACATTCCCACCAACAGTGCACAAGGGTTTCCTTTCCTCCACATCCTCACCAAAACTTATTTGTTGTCTTTTGGATCATAGCTCTTCTGAGAGGTGTGAGGTGATATCTCATTGTGGTTTTGATTTGCATTTCTCTGATTAGTGATCTTGAGTGTCTTTTCGTGTACCTGTCGATCATCTATAAAGAACCCAGAAATGAATTCACACTTATATGGGCAATTAATCCATGACAAAGGAGGCAAAAATATATCATGGGGAAAAGACAGCTCCTTCAGTACACAGTGTTTAGAAAACTGGACAGCTACATCCAAAAGAATCAAACTGTACTACTCTCTCATACTATGCACAGAAATAAATTCAAAATGAAATAAAGACTAAAATATAAGACCTGTAACCATAAAACTTCTAGAAGAAAACATAAGCAGTATACTCTGAAAATGATCTTGGAAATATTTTCTGGCCATGTCTCCTCAGGCAAGGGAAACAAAAGCACAAATAAACAAATGGGAATACTTCAAACTAAAAAGCTTTTGCACAGTGAAGGAAACTGACAAAAGGCCACTTACAGACTGGGAGAAGATATTTTGAAATGCTATGTCTGATAAGGGACTAATATTAAAATATACAAAGAAATCATACAGTTCAACATCAAAAAAGCAAAAGACCCAATAAAAATGGGCAGAGGATCTGAATAGACCCTTTTCCAAAATTTATTCCTTTTAGAATAAAAGATCAAATCCTTTGTGATTATACAGTGGAAGTGAGAAATAGATTTAAGGGCCTAGATCTGATAGATAGAATGCCTGATGAACTATGGAATGAGGTTCATGACATTGTACAGGAGACAGGGATCAAGACCATCCCCATGGAAAAGAAATGCAAAAAAGCAAAATGGCTGTCTGGGGAGGCCTTACAAATAGCTGTGAAAAGAAGAGAAGAGAAAAGCAAAGGAGAAAAGGAAAGATATAAGCATCTGAATGCAGAATTCCAAAGAATAGCAAGAAAGATAAGAAAGCCTTCTTCAGCGATCAGTGCAAAGAAACAGAGGAAAAGAACAGAATGGGAAAGACTAGAGATCTCTTCAAGAAAATGAGAGATACCAAGGGAACATTTCATGGACTCGATAAAGGACAGAAATGGTCTGGACCTAACAGAAGCAGAAGATCTTAAGAGGTGGCAAGAATACACAGAAGAACTGTACAAAAAAGATCTTCACGACCCAGATAATCACGATGGTGTGATCACTCACCTAGAGCCAGACATCCTGGGATGTGAAGTCAAGTGGGCCTTAGAAAGCATCACTATGAACAAAGCTAGTGGAGGTGATGGCATTCCAGTTGAGCTATTTCAAATCCTGAAAGATGATGCTCTGAAAGTGCTGCACTCAATATGCCAGCAAATTTGGAAAACTCAGCAGTGGCCACAGGACTGGAAAAGGTCAGTTTTCATTCCAATCCCAAAGAAAGGCAATGCCAAAGAATGCTCAAACTACCGCACAAATTGCACTCATCTCACATGCTAGTAAAGTAACACTCAAAATTCTCCAAGCCAGGCTTCAGCAATATGTGAACCGTGAACTTCCAGATGTTCAAGCTGGATTTAGAAAAGGCAGAGGAACCAGAGATCAAATTGCCAACATCCACTGGATCATGGAAAAAGAAGAGAAAAACATCTATTTCTGCTTTATTGACTATGCCAAAGCCTTTGACTGTGTGGATCACAATAAACTGTGGAAAATTCTGAAAGAGATGGGAATACCAGACCACCTGACCTGCCTCTTAAGAAATCGGTATGCAGGTCAGGAAGCAACAGTTAGAACTGGACATGGAACAACAGACTGGTTCCAAATAGGAAAAGGAGTACGCCAAGGCTGTATATTGTCACCCTGCTTATTTAACTTGTATGCAGAGTACATCATGAGAAACGCTGGACTGGAAGAAGCACAAGCTGGAATCAAGACTGCTGGGAGAAATATCAATAACCTCAGATATGCAGATGACACCACCCTTATGGCAGAAATTGAAGAGGAACTAAAAAGCCTCTTGATGAAGGTGAAAGAGGAGAGTGAAAAAGTTGGCTTAAAGCTCAACATTCAGAAAACTAAGATCATGGCATCTGGTTCCATCACTTCACGGGAAATGGATGGGGAAACAGCAGAAACAGTGTCAGACTTTATTTTTTTGGGCTCCAAAATCACTGCAGATGGTGACTGCAGCCATGAAATTAAAAGACGCTTACTCCTTGGAAGAAAAGTTATGACCAACCTAGATAGCATATTCAAAAGCAGAGACATTACTTTGCCGACTAAGGTCCGTCTAGTCAAGGCTATGGTTTTTCCAGTAGTCATGTACGGACACGACTGAAGCGACTTAGCAGCAGCAGCAGCATTTATGGATGTGAGAGTTGGACTGTGAAGAAAGCTGAGCACCGAAGAATTGATGCTTTTGAACTGTGGTGTTGGAGAAGACTCTTGAGAGTCCCTTGGACAGCGAGGAGATCCAACCAGTCCATTCTGAAGGAGATCAGCCCTGGGATTTCTTTGGAAGGAATGATGCTAAAGCTGAAACTCCAGTGCTTTGGCCACCTCAGGACTTTGATGCTGGGAGGGGTTGTGGGCAGGAGGAGAAGGGGATGACAGAGGATGAGATGGCTGGATGGCATCACTGACTCGATGGACGTGAATCTGAATGAACTCCAGGAGTTGGTGATGGACAGAGAGGCCTGGCATGCTGCGATTCATGGGGTCGCAAAGCGTTGGACACGACTGAGCGACTGAAGTGAACTGAACTGTAGAGTTCTGTGGATTTTGAAAAATTTTTATGTATGCATGTAAATATATAGAATGATTCTGTTAACTCAGGAAGTTCTCTTGTTGCTGGTTGTAGTCATTCCCAGAAAAGTCTTTGTATCAACATATGTTATTATAATTTTTGGATAAATACCTGGGAATGTGATTACTAGGTTCTATGGTAAGTATATGTTTAATTTTATAAGAAACTATTTTCCAAATTAACTGTAGAATTTTGCATTTCTATCAGCATAGTATGAAAGTGTCATCTGCTCCACATCCATGACATCTAGTGACAGTCTTGTTCATTTTAATCATTTTTGTAGATGTGTAGTGGTTTTTCATTGTTTCAAATTTGCATTTCCGTGATACCTAATGATGTTGAACAACATGAGTTTATCGATTATTTTATCTCTTCTTTGGTGACGTTTGTGTTCGTATCTTTTGCCCATGTCTTATTCACTTGTCTTCTTATTGAGTTGCCTTTTGGAGTCAAAAGTTTTAAATTGTGATGAAGTCCAGTTTACTGTTTTTTCTATTATGTATTATGTTATCTAAAATTCTTCACCTAACCCAAAATAACACAGATTTTCTTCTGTGTTTTTTTCTTGAAGTTGTATTGATTTAGTTTTACATTTTATTTCATGTTTTGTATATGAGCAAATTTAGAATTATTTAGGGGAAGGCCCAACAGTCCCTCTGGCTTGTGTGGGAGAGTGATTCATGTGATCACACAGGATAGGGGAAGTTATTATTTATTATTAATTAGTGGTATAGTTTTACAAGCTTCACAGTAGCTTTGAGAATGTTTTTATATGTTAACCTCAAAAAATATTTAGAAGAGGAAAACTCACATCAAGTGTGAGAGAACCGACATAGCCTATGAGTGAGTATTGAACCTATGTTTAAACTGCTAACTGGGATCTGCATAGAGTAGAGATGCTTGACTCTGGATTTATGTTAATAGGTTTGTTTGTTGTTTGTTTTGAGGTGAAAGTTTTTTCAGGGAGGAAACACACTCCATAAACAGATTTTGAGCCATCTCAGAAGGCAAGAGAGGCATTAGAGGCACCAGGTTATGCGGTTGTCAATTTTTATAGGGATGGGTAATTTCATAGGCTAATGAGTGGGAGGAGTATTCCAGCTCTTCTGGGGAAAGGATGGGGACTTCCAGGAATTGGGCCACTGCCCACTTTTTGACCTTTATGGTCATGGTGCCTGTGGGTGTGTCATTTAGCATGCTGATGTGTTTCAGTGAGTGTATGCTGAGACTCAAGGTCTAGTGGAAGACAACTTGTCTGTCATCCTGGACCTTGTTGTCTCTGCTGCTGCTGCTAAGTCGCTTCAGTTGTGTCCGACCGTGTGACCCCATAGACGGCAGCCCACCAGGCTCCCCTGTCCCTGGGATTCTCCAGGCAAGAACACTGGAGTGGGTTGCCATTTCCTTCTCCAATGCATGAAAGTGAAAAGTGAAAGTGAAGTGGCTCAGTTGTGTCCGACTCTTAGCGACCCCATGGTCTGCAGCGTGCCAGGCCTCTCTGTCCATGGGGTTTTCCAGGCGAGAGGACTGGAGTGGGGTGCCATCGCCTTCTCCCTGTTGTCTCTACTCAGTTGGTTGTACCCTCAGGCTAGGTCATTCTTTTAAAGGTTGTACCCTGCCCACTTTCCCACCTCATTCTCCCTTCAGAGATTTTACTCCCATTATCTTTTGGGGAACAGAAAGTTGACAGTCTTCTGCAGCTGCTTCAGTGCTGAGTAGTTACTGAAGTGCTGCGTCGACCCTGCCTGTCAGGGAGTAAGCATTTCTGGATGCCTGACCTAGGGGCCCCAGGGGCAGGACGACTGCTTGTTTTGAGTTGGTATGGCTGGAGTCCTCCCATATGGCTCTAGTTGTTATCTTAGGTTTATGTTTAGTTTAGATTTTATGTTTATTTTCATCTTTCGGAGAACAGTGTTCACAGCTTTTAACTGATCCCCAGTGGGATTTGAACCTCGGAGGTTAAAGATCACTGGTTTAGGAGAGCACGTTTCAGAATGCAGGGCACAGTGACACGCTCCATCACAGCTGCTGTTGTTAAAAGCGAAGAAGCAGCTGTTTCCGAGGGCAGATTTTTTTCTTTCATATATTTTCTCCCAAGATCTATTTCCTCATCAACAGTTGCAAAGGAGCTTAGCATTTGGCTGCTCTTCATATAAAATGTCTTGCAAGGGGAAGCCAGGCTTGAAATAAGGCAAAAATCATTGTAGGATCATGACTACAAGAATTCGAGTTGGACACAGCAAAAGTGAGGAATTGACATATCGCATAATGCCTCTACCGCAATTTAACTTCAAAAGCTGTGCAGTCAGTCTTTTTACATCTTTGAGGATTTAAAGTGCTTTAGTTCTCTGATTTTTAAAGGGTCATATTTATCTGTTACAGTGGTGGAGGAGAGAGGGCTTTTTAAAAGTCTTTCGTCTCTGAAAGACTTGTCAGAAAGTGTATGGTATTGTTTAAGCGGTGATCTTCATCTTAAAATGAATACCAAAAAGTGAACTCGTCTTACTTTGAGGAAAAATTAGTGTGACATGACTAAGAAAAAAATCTCATGTAATTACACTGTCAGTTCATAAATCTCTCCTGAATTTTATTTTTAAGTGGCATCTTCTTGCTTTAATAGGCTATCTAAAATGTCCTAAATATAGGGTTGCTCTATTAACATTATGATCTCACATCATTTATCTCTTTTTATTTTTTTAAACTACTCTTATAAACCCAAGTTAAAAAACTTCGCCCCTAATTTTGTGTTCTGTATAACTATGTTGTTGATGCTTGTTTTTATTATAAACAATCCACCAGGTTTGTGGCAATGACTTTGAAAAATCCTTAATTAAAATAAATTTCAAGGTTAAGCTATTTTTATTCATGCCTAGAAACAATCACCAATACTTGTGGCTTTTAGAATAATAACAGTGTGGTAAGCATATTTCAAAACCAAGAAGGCTGAAATTTATGTTTATGAAAGCCAAAAAATTAGTCTTGCAATACTTGGGAATGTCCCAGGTAATTAATTATAGGTGATGTGTATTATATGAAAACACAAAGATTTGAACAGGAAGTAGAAAACAGGAGCCTTAGGTATTTCATTTCTGATATAATCCCTGTCACTCTCAGAGGGAATTAAAGTTTAATAAAAAGGAGTAACAGAGAAATATAATCCAAGAATACTGATTAATAACTTTAGCACCACCAGAATGAGATTCTGTAATAAATAGTAGACTGCCAGTTGCTAAATCATGAAATATTGCAGAGAGGAAAAAGGCAACACACTCTCTCACTATATGGCTTGTTATGTTAAAACTGTTAGTGGTAGGGAAGTTTTGTACTTGTTAATCATTTGTGTTTTTGCATCGCTATTTGTAATTACAATTAAACAGATGGTTCCTAAAAAGATCGTGTGCTCTTAGCAATTAAAATCATGGCAGGAAGCTTTTCCTCTTCCCCAACATACAATTAAACTGAATAGAATCACACATCCTGTGGATTCCTCTGAGTAAAGGTTCTGTGCAGATTCAAGTAGATGAGCATTCTCTTCCCCAGCCCTGACATTTTAAGCCCTGCAAGTTGAGAACGGTGAAGCTGGCAGAGAACTTCCAAACTTGGGTCTTAGAAAGTAGCGAGCCCTCTCTGCTTTCTTCCCAAGTCCTATTCTCACCATATGGGGATTAGTAGAGTTTGTTTTTAAGTGGGATCTTTGGAACAACCTAACAACCATTGGATGTATTGTTTCTGATACGGCTTTCTAAATTCTGAAAGCTCAGCTAGCCAGTGAAATTTCTCAGGGGCACAGGAAAAATTGTATTTTTTTCTTTGTCAGAGAACAAAATGTTGACTTTTGCTTGTGAAAAAAAAAATTCCTTAGAGTTTTTCATCTAAAGAAGACAGAATTTACTTTGGGTTCTAGGGAAAACAAATTCTACCTTAGGTTTCTGTTACAACAAAGTAACTTCAGGAGATTTTTCAACAAGGACTCAGCACCCCATGAAATATTTCGCTCACTGATGTATGGCTTTGCGGCTAGTGCCCCTTCCTTGAACCAGACCTCAGCAGTGTTAATGGGTCTCCCCCAGAGAGATGGAGTTGGAGCCTGTGGTGATTTGCTCACAGGTGAAACCTTGGAAATAAGTGTTTTGTTTGCATGAGCATAGATAGGCCCAAGTATACATTTAATGATTTTTAGGTACGGCTTTTGTGCCCACAAGTAAGCAGTTATTTGCTGGTTTAATTAACCATCCGCACCTTATTATGAGTGTGCAGCTGGCTAATTATGCCTGGCACTTGTAGGGCAGGTTAAACTTCTCATCTCCATAAAAAGTGAATTTTCATCAAAGGACAATGACCTTTACAAATAAGTCCCTAAATTTAACTAGTTCAGTTTGAGGTCACCACTCATGGGTTTGTTTTGTTTTGTTTAGAAGAGAAATTTATATACGGGTAATATTTGGTAAGTAATGAATACAGAGCCATAGGACAGACTTCTGTTATGAGTCAGGCACAAATGATATTGCTGCTGAGTTCAAATTATTTTGGTTTCTCACTTTGGAAAAGTTGTTCATTAGTTTGGATTTACAAGTATTAATGAACTTGTATGAATGACAACTTGGATCATTCATTGGGACTTCAAATGGAATGATTTGTGTATTTCAAAATCATTTTCAGCAATAGTTGTTCATTTTTCTTGTAACTTATTGGATGGATTGTTTGAGAGAACAGTAGAATGCTAGAGAGCAGAATATAAAATATCAGTGTAGGTTAAAGTTGCAGTCAATACCAATTAACTAAGTTTGAAGTAGATCTGCTATGGGGAATCTTCCCACATTTGTTTATCCAAAATTGTCTTTAATTTACTCTTGAAAGATACTTTTGCTGGCTATAGAATTAAAATATGGCAGTTTTTTCTTCCAGTAAATTTGTTTGCATAATTCTACCATTTTCTGTCTTCCATTATATTGGGAAATTAGCTCTCAATCGAACCATGGCCTCTTTGAACATAATTTGTCTTTTTTTATTGGCCTTTTAAATGATTTATCTATTTTTAGTTTTCTTTACCATCTCTAAGATGATTCTAGGTATGGATTTTCTCCCATCTATCTAGCTTGGGATTTAGTGGACTTCTTGAATCTACATACTGGTCTTTTTCAACATTTCGGTAGAATCCTCAGCTATCATTTTCTTAGATATTGCCTCTGACTCATCTCTTTGCTCTCAAGGCTCCAATGATATCAGATCTTTCTCTTCCATGTCTCTTAACTTCACTTGTATACTTAAGAAACTTCTACATTTAGCTACTATACCTCTCACTGTTAGATGTTCTATTTGGATCTTATGAAATCTTCTCTACAACTTCCCCCAACAACTTCCCCCTACAATGTTTTGTTCTTAAAAGTTTCCGAATCTAAAGAAAACTTGAAATAATAGTACCTAAATGCCCTTTACTTAGGCTCATTAGTTGTTAACATTCTGCCACATTTGCTTTTGTGTCCTTTCCCATTGCTCCTTTAAATACATGAACAGATACTTTCTAAGAAGAGCAAAATTCTTTCAGGTAATCACAATATTGTTATCACAGTCCATAAGCTTAAAATTAATACAGTGTTAATAAATTCTGTTTTCATTTCCCCTCCAATTTTCAATAGTGTTTCCTTTTTATTTTTAAATTAAATTCAGGATTCAGTCAAAGGTCTTGTGCTTCATTGAGTTTTTAAGGTTTTTAGTCTCCTTAGTGTAGAATAGTTCCCCTGATGTATTGGAGGGGGGCAGGGGGACGGTGTTGGTTTTTGCTATTTAGAATATTAACATGTTTGAAGAGTCCATTTGTTTTCACAGAATTGTTGTATCATTTTGGTTATAGATTCCTATGTCCTAAAGAGATCTTCAGGCTTATCTGTTAGTACTTCAGACCCAGTAATATAGTTATTTCATAGTCTGTATCCATTAAGTACCCTCTATGAAGTCTTTGATGATCTACTGTCTGTTCAGTTCAGTTCAGTTGCTCAGTTGTGTCTAACTCTTTGCAACCCCATGGACTGCAGCACACCAGGCCTCCCTGTCCATCACCAGCTCCGGGAGTTTACTCAAAATTATGTTCATTGAGTTGATGATGCCATCCAACCATCTCATCCTCTGTTGTCCCATTCTCTTCCCTCCTTCAATCTTTCCCAGCATCAGGGTCTTTTCAAATGAGTCAGTTTTTCACATCATGTGGCCGAAGTACTGGAGTTTCAGCATCAGTCCTTCCAGTGAATATTTAGGACTGATTTCCTTTAGGATGGACTGGTTGGATCTCCTTGCAGTCCAAGGGACTCTCAAGAGTCTTCTCCAACACCACAGTTCAAAAGCATCAATTCTTTGGTGCTCAGCTTTCTTTATAGTCCAACTCTCACATCCATATATGACTACTGGAAAAACCATAGCTTTGACTAGATGGACCTTTGTTGGCAAAGTAATGTCTCTGCTCTTCAATATGCTATCTAGGTTGGTCATAACTTTTCTTCCAAGGAGCAAGCATCTTTTAATTTCATGGCTGCAGTCACCATCTGGAGTGATTTTGGAGCCCCAAAATATAAAATCTGTCACTATTTCCACTGTTTCCCCATCTATTTGCCATGAAGTGATGGGACTAGATGCCATGATCTTAGTTTTCTGAATGTTGAGCTTTAAGCCAACTTTTTCCCTCTCTTTCACTTTCATCAAGAGCCTCTTTAGTTCTTCTTCACTTTCTGCCATAAGGGTGGTGTCATCTGCATATCTGAGGTTATTGATATTTCTCCTGGCAATCTTGATTCCAGCTTGTGCTTCATCCAGCCCAACATTTCTCATGATGTTCTCTGCATATAAGTTAAACAAGCAGGGTGACAATATACAGCCTTGATGTACTCCTTTCCTAATTTGGAACCAGTCTGTTGTTCCATGTCCAGTTCTAACTGCTGCTTCCTGACCTGCATACAGATGTCTCAAGAGGCAGGTCAGGTGGTCTGGTATTCCCATGCTTTAAGAATTTTCCACAGTTTGTAGTGATCCACACAGTCAAAGGCTTTAGCATAGTCAATAAAGCAAAAATAGGTGTTTTTCTGGAACTCTCTTGCCTTTTCAATGATCCAACAGATGTTTTGGTCTCTGGTTCCTCTGCCTTTTCTAAATCCAGTTTGAACATCTGGAAGTTCACAGTTCATGTGCTGTTGAAGCCTGGCTTGGAGAATTTTGAGCATTACTTTACTAGTATGTGAGATGAGTGCAACTGTGTGGTAGTTTGAGCTTTCTTTGGCATTGTCTTTCTTTGGGATTGGAATGAAGACCAACACTTTCCCGGCCTATGGCCACTGCTGAGTTTTCCAAATTTGCTGGCATATTGAGTGCAGCACTTTCACAGCATCATCTTTTAGGATTTGAAATCTCTCAGTTGGAATTCCATCACCTCCATTAGTTTTGTTCATAGTGATGCTTCCTAAGGCCCACTTGACTTTGCATTCCAGGATGTCTGGCTCTAGGTGAGTGATCACACCATCATGATTATCTGGGTCGTGAAGATCAGTTTTGTATAGTTCTTCTGTGTATTCTTGCCACCTCTTCTTAATATCTTCTGCTTCTGTTACCTTCTATATTCTGCTTCTATCTTCTACCGTCTGTAGTTTCTGTTAATTTTGCTCATGGTGTCTTGTTTTCCTATGTGAGGTCTTGTTTTTTTTTTCTTCATTGTCCTTGAAATATTATTTGTAGGGATTTTAGTTTTTTAGCGTCTGATAGGATGGTGCCTTCCTCCATAGGAGATTTGTATTTGCTTCTGCCAGGCACCTCAGGATTTGTTAGTTTGGGACGACCCTGAACCTAGCACATGACTTGAAGTTCTGTGAACAACTTAAGTGCTATGACCTGGACTGCAAATTTGAGTCAGAAGTGACCCCACCTTTATGGATATTTTTCCCCCTTGTTTTTCTTTTTATTCTCTTTTTCTTTTTAGCACCATGGTAGATTTTATTGTGGCTTTCTGGGGGTGGTGATGGAGTCGTCAGTTTTCGTTGTGGGCCCCAAGCTAAGGTGAAAAAGCGCTTTCATTATACTTCCCATCTTGAGTGGAGTGTGATCATTGTTTCACATGTTATTGCCCAGCAAGACCAATAAAACCAAAGCCCAAATTTATCTGGATTAGCAAATGCCCTAGGGCAAAAGTTGGTATGAGTTCTAATGCTTTGCTCACTTCTCTGGTGTTTGATTTCCTTCAGATTTTGGTCTGGAAATTGTTGACTATATTGGAAACTCTAATACTTTAAAGGAGATTGAATTTTTTTTTTTTTAAAGATTCCCTCATAGCTCAGTCGGTGAACAATCTGCCTGCAGTGCAGGAGACCTGGGTTTGATTCTTGGGTCAGGCAGATCCCCTGGAGAAGGAATTTTTAGTTGTGTTCATAGGACTTGTTGGCTCACCTGTTACCTGCCGTTACTGGAAATGGAGGTCCTGTTTAGTTTTAGAAGAAAGTTTATAGTTGTTCTTATTAGAGATATAGGCTGGATACAGATATTTTTCACACTGTTAATGGGAATCGATTTGGCCAAGCCCTTTGAAAGCACCACACTCAGAATTTTCTAGTCAATATGTAGCATTGTGATAACTGAAAGAAGAAAAATGGCCCCGTAGTACACTAGACAGCTTAAGTATAGTGTTTTAGTTTGTAACCAATCTCTGTCATTGGTTTTCATTACTGAATTCTCTTATGACAGCCACCCAATATGAATTAAAAGAACTCCATTTGACATTTTAATAAAAGGTGGACATGCAGCGTTTAACAAGTAGCTGCTTGTGAGGGTGTATGAGACAGTGATCAGTGTGGAAAGCACTCTTGAGCCGAGTCAGGCACGCTTGCTGTTCACTTTCTTCTGGGGTTCACCACATCCTTAATGGCCAGTGGAGATTGATGAAAGCATTGGTCCCTTTCTTCACTCATGTTTGTTGAAACCATGGAAGGGTCACTGAGGAAATCCAGATTTGCTCTTATGTGAATGGCTGGCTTTCATTAAGGAGACTCTGTGAAGGAAATCTGATTCCCAGGCATTATTTTTGTCAGAGAATTTGGTTAACAAATAAGATCACTTTTAAATAACATTGCAAATAACTCTAGGTTGTTTACTTGGAGAAAATGATGTAAAATGTATCAATTTTCTGTAAAGGATTTTTCTGTGTAGCCCTCTATAGACTTTCATCCTTCAAAGTGTGAAAATGAAATAATTTTTGTTCTTTCTTCTGGACTCACACATTCTGGATGACCAGAATATTTGGATCCATGTGAGCTTCTGCAGAGACCTTGTTACATGCCAGTCATATTCAAATATGGGCTTGGTAAGAGCAGAGTAATTTATATATAGAATTCCTGTCCTGGGTTTTATAATCCCATATCTGATGATTTTTAATGATTTCCAGATTTCTAGGCATCCTGGAGAGTACATCTGATGGTACAAATGAATTAACCTATATAGTATATGTAAATACAAATTGTATAAACTTACTCTCTCTTAACCTAATAGAAGTGAGGCATTTTCTACTGGTTTTGGAAATAAAACCCATGCCTTTGCATAGTAGTTATTTATAAAATCATCCTTCTAATTGCCAGGAGTAATTTTCAGGTAAATGTAAAAGTCCTAAAAATATAACAGCTATCACTAGAGAGTGTCAAATTTCAAGTGACAGAATCTTCCTTCAAGTTTCAGTACTGCTCAAACAAAATAAGAAATTTATTAGTTTGTGTAGTTGGGACACTAAGACACTAGGATGGCTCGTAAGATCAAAAGATGAGCTGTAGATACCAGGGCCTCAAAGGTTAGAACTGCTTTCAATATGGTTGTGATTCACTTATATTCATCTTTGTTCCCGCCTGTCATCCATCCATCCTGCTGACATTTCAGCTTTTATCTACATGGCATTGACCTGCAGAAAACTTTCTCCATGTAGTGGAGAAGATGCCTGCTGATATCTTTAAATTTATTTTCAGCCCAGAAGGTCCAAAGAAAGAACTTCTCTTTCCCAGTGTTCAACTATCACTCAAGAGAAGATTCCAGTTGACATTATTAGGGTTGCATTGCTCACACTCAGGAACAATCAGAGCATAGGAGAACAGGTTACCATGATGGGCCAGGTCTGCCTCTGCCTCTGGACAGGGCAGTGGGTTCTTATAGAAGGAACAAGAATGGGAGGGGGAACTTAATACTGGACAACTCAAATCCTTTACAAAAATAGATTGTTAAAAAGCATTAAATACTGTTTAAAAGTATTCCTTACTGAGTATGCGTTCTTGAATCTAAGTAACATAAGCAGGTTTGAGAAAATGATCCACTAAACCCGTTGTCGTATCATATGAGAAGATATTTTCTCATGTTAGAAAAATTCTATAGAGGAATTGATACAGCACACTGGAGGAGAGAACACTTGAATTAGGGATTTTTTTTTTTGGTTAGGAAAAGAAATTAATACACCCAAGATTTTCCTTTGCTTAGCTAGATTTCTTTCACAAAGAAGTTATTAAGAGATCATAGACTGTAGCTTATTTTTAAATTATTTTTTTTTTTGCTAAACCAGCAGGAGTGCCATTTCATCTGTTATTATCAAAATAAGTCTTCATTGATGTAATGGTTAGATCCAAAAAGGGGTTTTAGTTATCAGTAAATGATAATTTCAAAATCTCTTCTTCGCTGCAACAAATTCATAAATAAATATGCATCTGTTTATGAATTTTCTGCAATGAAAATAATATGATTGCCTAGCATTCGTAAGCATATAAAATAGATTACTTTTGAGCGATGTGCATTTGTATGTGGATTGAAGCAAATTCTCCAAATGAACATTCATCATGTGTTTCGTGAAACCAAAGGCATTCTCAATGTGCTTTTGTAAGCCTACTGGTTTTTAGACTCTGGTGGTAACAGAATCAATGGCATATAAATTAGCAGTTATTTTATTTTAGTAAAGCAAACATGGATTGAAAATAGCTTGTTTGCCATGTTTAAATTAGTATATTTGACAAAATGAACAAGTCTGTCAAAAACTGCTTTTACATGTTATGGTCTGGAACCATAACTCTCAAGTTATTTATGCTATAGTAATACATTACAGTAATTAACTGAAGACAGTAGGGAAAACCACTAGACCATTCAGGTATGACCTAAATCAAATCCCTTATGACTATACAGTGGAAGTGACAAATAGATTCAAGGGATTAGACCTGATAGACAGAGTGCCTGAAGAACTGTGGACAGAGGTTCATGACGTTGTACAGGAGGCAGGGATCAAGACCATCCCCAAGAAAAGGAAATGCAAAAAAGGCAAAAAGGTTGTCTGAGGAGGGCTTACAAAAAGCTATGAAAAGAAGAGAAGTGAAAGGCCAGGAGGAAAAGGAAAGATATACCCAATTGAATGCAGAGTTCCAAAGAATAGCAAAGAGAGATAAGAAAGCTTTCCTCAGTGATCAGTGCAAAGAAATAGAGGAAAACAATAGAGTGGGAAAGACTAGAGATCTCTTCAAGAAAATTAGAGATACCAAGGGAACATTTCATGCAGAGATGGGCACAATAAAGGACAGAAATGGTATGGACCTAACAGAAGCAGAAGATATTAAGAAGAGGTGGCAAGAATACACGGAAGAACTATATAAAACATATCTTTACGACTCAGATAATCATGATGGTGTGATCACTCACCTAGAGCCAGACATCCTGGAATGCAAAGTCAAGTGGGCCTTAGGAAGCATCACTATGAACAAAGCTAGGAATTCCAACTGAGCAATTTCAAATCCTAAAATATGATGCTGTGAAAGTGCTGCACTCAATATGCCAACAAATGTGGAAAACTCAGCAGTGGCCATAGGCTGGGAAAATGTTGGTCTTCATACCAATCCCAAAGAAAGACAATGCCAAAGAATGCTCAGACTACCACACAGTTGCACTCACCTCACACACTAATAAAGTAATGCTCAAAATTCTCCAAGCCAGGCTTCAACAGCACATGAACTGTGAACTTCCAGATGTTCAAGCTGGATTTAGAAAAGGCAGAGGAACCAGAGACCAAATTGCCAACATCTGTTGGATCATTGAAAAAGCGAAAGAGTTCCAGAAAAACATCTACTTTTGCTTTACTGACTATGCCAAAAGCTTTTGACTGTGTGGATCACAATAAACTGTGGAAAATTCTTAAAGCATGGGAATACCAGACCACCTGAACTGCCTCTTGAGACATCTGTATGCAGATCAGGAAGCAGCAGTTAGAACTGGACATGGAACAACAGACTGGTTCCAAATTAGGAAAGGAGTACATATGTTGTCACCCTGCTTGTTTAACTTATATGAAGGGTACATCATGAGAAATGTTGGGTTGGATGAAGCAAAAGCTGGAATCAAGATTGCTGGGAGAAATATCAATAACCTGAGATATGCAGATGACACCACCCTTATGGCAGAAAGTGAAGAAGAACTAAAGAGCATCTTGATGAAAGTGAAAGAGGAGAGTGAAAATGTTGGCTTAAAGCTCAACATTCAGAAAACTAAGATCATGGCATCTGGTCCCATCACTCATTGCAAATAGATGGGGAAACAATGGAAACCATGACAGACTTTATATTTTTGTTCTCCAAAATCACTGCAGATGGTGACTGCAGCCATGAAATTAAAAGACGCTTACTCCTTGGAAGAAAAGTTATGACCAACCTAAACAGCATATTCCAAAGCAGAGACATTACTTTGCCAACAAAGGTTCATCTAGTCAGAGCTATGGTTTTTCCAGTAGTCATATATGGATGTGAGAGTTGGACTATAAAGAAAGCTGAGCACCGAGGAATTGATGCTTTTGAACTGTGGTGCTGGAGAAGATGCTTGAGAGCCCTTTGGACTGCGAGGTGATCCAACCAGTCCATCCCAAAGAAAATCAGTCCTGAATATTCATTGAAAAGACTGATGCTGAAGCTGAAACTCCAATTTTTTGGCCATCTGGTGTGAAGAACTGACTCATTTGAAAAGACCCTGATGCTGGGAAAGATTGAAGGCAGGGGGAGAAGGGGACGACAGAGGATGAGATGGTTGGATGGCATCATCGACTCAATGAACATCAGTTTGAGTAAGCTCCAGGAGTTGGTGATGGACAGGGAAGCCTGGCATGCTGCAGTCCATGGGGTTGCAAAGAGTTGGACACGACTGAGTGACTGAACTGAACTGGATTGATCATTGACAAAGAAAACAATAAATGATTCAACTGCCCATTAATCATTAAACAAATATTTATTGACTCCATGCCTGGCACTGTTAATATATTAGGCATATATACTAGTGGTGAGCACAATAGTTGAGGTGTCTGAACTCAGAGAACTTGCCCTCTGGTGAAGACAGATGTAAAAATCTAGTTACACAGGCAGTTTATTCATTATATGAGAAGTGCAATTACCTGGGAACATATAACATGGGCCCTTCAGGGTGGTCAGGGAAGGCTTTCTAGAGGCAGTGATGTTTCAGCTGAGACCTTTAGGATGAGTCTAAGCAGGGGAAAGGGTATAGAATGGGAGGAGAGAGTTTCAGAAGTTTTCATCCCTAAGTAACCCTATAGTTGGAGCAGGGGAAATGGAGAAGCCTGAGAACCTAGTGAAAATGGGGACAGAGTGTACCAGTAGGGCTAATGGACTTGGTAGAAGAGGCTGGATATTCCAGAGATGAGAACAGTGCATTTCACCGTGTCATCTGAGGGTGTCTGTGATAAGTGAGTCTCATAATCCAGATCCATACATGGATAAGACTCTTTTTGAAAGACAAAGGCCCGTCTAGTCAAAGGTGTGGTTTTTCCAGTAGTCATGTACGGATGTGAGAGTTGGACCATAAAGAGGACTGAGTGCTGAAGAATTGATGCTTTTGAACTGTGGTGTTGGAGAAGACTCTTGAGAGTCTCTTGGACTGCAAGGAGATCAAACCAGTCAACCCTAAAGGAAATCAGTCCTGAATGTTCATTGGAAGGACTGATGCTGAAGCTCCAATACTTTGGCCACCTGATGCTAAGAGCCAACTCATTAGAAAAGACCCAGATGCTGGGAAGGATTGAAGGCAAAGATGACAGAGGACGAGATCATCACCGATTCAAGAGACATGAGTTTGAGCAAGCTCCAGGAGTTGGAGATGGACAGGGAAGCCTGGCGTGCTGCGATCCATGGGGTCACAAAGAGTCCGACACGACTGAGCGACTGAATAACAACAAAGCTTGTAGAGTCTCGATTTTAATATACCTGTTCAAAGATTTTTGCTTTTGGGAGTTCTTAAGGTGAGAAGGAGTTAGAAAAACATGCCTTTGGCTGCTTGATAGACAAATTAAAAATGTTTACTTTTGGGCACTTAAATTCTGCAAGTAGCTATTCAGTGTTAGCACACTAAGTGTGCATCTCACTAAGTGTGCATCTCATGGTAATTGTATCTCCACTTTTACCTGAAATGACACAATCAAGATGTCAAGATATCAGCTCTGTATATCTTGGATAAGTGGCATGAATGGGATATCCAGGTAATTTCAGACATCAAGCCTCTAAGTAGACATCTACTTGTCCTGGGTGCTATTTGTGTTGTGCTTATTTTATATTTTATCTTCAAAGTTTCAAAAAAGTTGGAGTATTGGAAAATTCTTTAGGTGTGGGTTAGGATTTCTCCCCTTGTACCATCTACACTTAGTGAATGAGGATTTCTGCTTCTAAGAATGGTAGACTAGGTAATACAGGCCCACCCGCCTGCTGAGGGTGACTGGAAAAAGTGGACAGATTATAAACAAAGGCCTGCTTCAGTTCACTAGAAGGTTAACAAATAGTGAAGTTATCAGGCCATGTCCAAGGGCAACAGCAACCCAGGGACTATCCTTTTGTAATAAACCAGTGATCTAGAAAGTAAAATGTTTCTCTGAGTTCTAAGGGCCACTGTAGCAAACTAATTGAACCTGAGGCTGGGGTTGTGGAAACTTCTGATTTACAGTCAGTGGGTCAGAAGCACACACGCTGGGCTTGCGACTAGTGTCTGAAGTATGGGAGCAGTCTATAGGACTAAGACTTAACCTGTGGGATTTGATGCCATCTCTATGTAGATAAATTACTTGCTGTTGTGGGGAACACCCCTCCTGCCCCTGCCACGCCACACACACAAACACACATGCATGTTGGAATCGGTGACCAGAACAAAATACAAAATACATCTCTATTTTTCTTTTCTTCAGCCTGGTCAAATAAGAGGATTCTTTCTGAAATTTGTCTCTCTTTTATCTGCCTAGGCTATAAGCCACACATCCTGCAGAGACAGATTGTTTTCAGGACGTATTTCAGGGGAAAAGAGCAAAGCCCAATGTGAAACCTATGAAACTGCAGAAATCCAATTTAAAAGAGATCTGACACATAAGAAACCAAGAAGCATAGCAGCTTTAGAAACATAAGAAAACCAGAAGAAGCAGTAGGATTAAAATATGAAAATTAATCCTTTTACTCCAAGTGCCTAGAGAACCCCTCACTGGAAACAAGTCATGTTGCATTTACTTGAGCATTTTCTGCATTTTTTTCTTTGATATTTTCCTGCTAAAATGGTACTTTGAGGGTAAAGAAATGTTTATCAGCATCCCAGAGTATGTAATGGCCCCTGTCCTCACTTTAGCAGTAGCAGAACTTGAAGACACGTGAGCAGTTTCATAAGATGCTCTTACTTATTTTTAGCAAGCAATGTTTAATTAAATGGAATTTCCATCTTTTCTGTTTTTTTAAACCAAACTTTCTGCTAATAACATTAAGAACAATTATATGCCAAGTACTGTACACAGTGACATACAGTTATTATGTCATTTAATCCTCTGCGGGAGTTGGTGATGGACAGGGAGGCCTGGCGTGCTGCAATTCATGGGGTCGCAAAGAGTTGGACATGACTGAGCGACTGAACTGAACTGAACTGAATAAACATATGAGATAGATGTGGAAGATGGCTTTCAAGATGGCTCCCAGTGACCCTTACTTTCTGGTACTTATGTCCCTGTGTGGCCTCTCTCATATGGAATAGGGCTGATCTGTGTGACTAATAGATCTCGCCTAAATGAGAGTGTATGACCTCTGGGCCACAGAGGACACAGTGCAGCTTCTCCCATTGTCTCTGGGACTACTCTCTGTGGAAGCAGTCAGTCATCGTGCCATGAGGACACTTAATCATCCCTGTTGAGAGGCCCATGAGGGAAGGGACTGAAACCAACAGCCAGGAGCAACATGCTAGCTGTGTTGAGTGAGCCACCTTGAAAGTGGGTTTTCCAGCCCTAGTCAAGCCTCAGATGACTGCAACCCTTGCTACCATCTTTGCATCCTCCTCAGAGACTCCAAGCCAGGTTCTATTTCCTAAGCTGGATGAGAATGCATTTTTTTCTGTTTTCTCTTAAAGAATATACTGTGTCATGCATACTGAACATTTATGCAACTAGACTGTTAGGTAGAAACCCTGGAAGGAGCTGGAAGTTGATGCTTAAATTAAGGAAAAAGAGGGAAATTGTTCCTCTGTAAAATGTTTTGGCCTAGTAAAAATTCTCTTTTAATGAGTATGATTTAATATTAAATTCAATTCAACAAATATTAACTGAGCCCCTTTGTGGCAGTCACACATGGTCTGTACAATGAAGGAGCTTATATTCTTGAGGCTTGTGAGCAGATAGTTGTAGTACAATGTATTACATTCAGTAAGAGTCATGTGCAAAGGACAAAGCGATTGGCATTCTTTGAATGTGTTAGGGAAAGCCTTACTTCTGGGGACCCTTGAGGTAAGTTTTATAGGATGAATAGGAGTTCACAAGGCAGACAGGGATATGAATGTGAAAAGAAAGGATGAGTCTATATAAAGGTATAGAGGTATGAAATAGCCTGGCACATTTGGGGATTGTGAAAGCCATTTCATTGATTAAACACATTTATTAAATAAGCGTGTGTATGAGGCACTGTGCTGGATTCTGGGAACGCAGTGATAAGAAACAGAAAATCTTTGAACTCAAGAAACTTAACAGTCTCAGGGCAGAAAAGGAGATGAATAGATGGCTATGATAGGGGGAGCATGAGAACCTGTGAGGTCAGTAAACAAGTGGCCGCCCTGGATAGTCAGGGAAGCCTTTCTGAAAGAGGTCACATCTTGATTCCAGAAAGACAAGTTGGATTTAACTGGAGAGAGGAGGGGTGTAGGGGAGAAGAAAGGCATTCCAGGTGTTACGTATAATTCTGGAGGTGTGTGAGCCCCTGAGACTTTGTGAATTGTGAGTTGAGCATAAAGTGCAAGAAAGGCAGGTTCCTGGAATGGATGTCATGCTGAGAACCTTATGGAGTATTCTGGACTAAAGGATTTTAGGCAGGGAAATGGCATTACCTGGTTTTCCCTTTAGAATAGTCACTGTAGCTGCAATGTATAGAGTGACTAGGCTGTGGGGGTGGAGTGGGAGTAGAGACCCAACTCTGGAGGCAGGGAGGTCAGTTAAGCTGTTGCAGTCATCCAGACAAGCCATGAAAGTAACATTAACAAAGGAAGGCAGCAGGGATGAGAAGGCATAGGTGAATTTGTGAGATATTAGGGGATAGAATCTCAGGGTAGAGGCAGAATAGTGTCACCCTTGAGAGTGTGGACTCTGGAACCAGAATGACTCTTCTCCTTGTAGCTCTCCCCTTTCCTAGTGTGGGAACTGGGGCAGGTTACTTACCTCCTCTGTGCCTCTGTTTCCTTATCTGGGATATGGGGAGACTAATAGCACCCACATCTGGGTTGTTGTAGTGATACACAGGTGACTGATAGGTATGTGGTATTATTTAATCATGGTATTAATTTGTGTTTTCCTGATGTCTGGTGATGTTGAACAGCTTTCATATGCTTTTTGCGCTTGATACATCTTCAATGAAATGTCTCCATGTCCTTTATCCATTTTCTTTTTTCTTTTTAAATTTATTTATTTTAATTGGTGGTTAATTACTTTACGATATTGTATTGGTCCTTTGTCCATTTTCCAATTGGATTGTGTGTTAGGTAGAATAATGTCACTTTTCCACCAAGTATGTCCATGTTGGGAGAAGGCAATGGCACCCCACTCCAGTACTCTTGCCTGGAAAATCCTGTGAATGAAGGAGCCTGGTAGGCTGCAGTCCATGGGGTTGCTAAGAGTCAGATATGACTGAGCGACTTCCCTTTCACTTTTCACTTTCATGCATTGGAGAAGGAAATGGCAACCTACTCCAGTGTTCTTGCCTGGAGAATCCCAGAGATGGGGGAGCCTGGTGGGCTGCCGTCTATGGGGTCGCACAGAGTCGGACACGACTGAAGTGACTTAGCAGTAGCATGTCCATGTTGAGTCTTCCAGTCCATGAACATAGATCTCCTTTTACTTAGATACTCTCTGATTTTTTGAATTGGCTCTTTGTCATTTTTAATATACAGATCTTGTATATGTTTTGTTCAACTTACACTTAGTTTTTGAAGGAATCACAGTTACAAATGGTATCGTATACATCTTTATTGTTAGTATATAGAAATATGAATGATGTTTGTGTGTTTATACTCACTTGTTAGTTTTAGGAGGTTTGTTGTATATTCTCTGGGAATATCTATGCAGACAGTTATGCCATCTGCATCAAAGGCGAGTTTTCTTTCTTGTTTTCTGCTCTATATGTTTTTTATTTCTTTTTTTCCCTTCTTCTAGCACTGACTAGAACTTCCAATACTATGCCTGATAGCCATGGTTAGAGTGGATCTCCTTGCCTTGTTCTCAGTCTTTACAGGGAAAGCATGCAGTCTTTTACCATTCAGGATGATGTCAACTGGGCTTCCCAGGTGGCTCAGTGGTAAAGAATCTTCCTGCCAGTGCAGGAGTTGGGGGTTTGATCCCAGAGAAGGGAATGGCTACCCACTCCAGTATTCTTGCCTGGGAAATCCCATGGACAGAAGAGCCTGGCATGCTACAGCCCATGGTGTTGCAAAGGAGTTGGATATGACTTAGTGACTAATCAGCAACAGGATGTCAGCTGTAAAGTTTTTTGTATATTTTCTTTATTATGTTCCTCTATATTCCTAGTTGTCTGGGAGGTTTTTTTTTTATCATGAATGTTGTTGAATTTTGTCAGATGCTTTTACTACATAAATTGATATGATCATATGATGTTTCTTCTTTAGACTGCTAATGTGATGGATTACATTGAAATTTGAGTGTTGAACTAGACTTATATTCCTGGAATTAAACTATTTGGTGATGGCATATAATTAGTTTTCATATTGCTAAATAACTTGTTAAGATTTTGATAATATTTGTTAAACTTTTTTTTCACATATTCATGACACATACTGGTTTTTAGGTATTTTTTGGGTATTACTTTCTTTGTCTGGTTTTGTCTTAGGCCTCATAAAATGAATTGTAAAATGTTCCCTTCTTTTCCATTTTCTGAAAAAGATTGGTAGTATTGGTGTTAATTCTTCTTGAAATGTTTCCTATAATTCTCCAGTGAAACCATCTATGCCTAGATATTTCTTTTTTTTTTTTTTGAGTTATAAAATTATGAATTCTTTTTTATAATACTTTGAGTTATTCAGATTATCTGTTCATATTAAGTTGTGGTAGTATGTTCTTTGAGAAATTGAAGCAATATATCTAAGCTGTCGTATTTATGAGTGTGCAGTTGTTTATAGTGTTTTCTTATTATTCTGATATCTATATGGTTTGTCCTTTTTTATTAAATTCCTAATATTGGTAATTTGTGTCTTCTTTCTTTGCTGGAGGTTTGTCAGTATTATTGGTTCCTCCAGAGAATCAGATCTTTGATTAATTTTCTCTATTGCGTTTCTGTTTTTAATTTTACTGATTTCTGTTCTTATCTTTATTATTTGCTCTTGTTTGCTTTTGTTTTATTTGGTCATCTTTTTCTTTTTCTGGATTTAGGTGCTTAGATGACATAATTGACTTCTACTGTTTTCTAATCTAAAAAGCCTCTTGATGAAAGTGAAAGAGGAGAGTGAAAAAGCTGGCTTAAAGCTCAACATTCAAAAAACTGAGATCATGGCATCTGGTTCCATCACTTCATGGGAGATAGATGGGGAAACAGTGGAAACAGTGTCAGACTTTATTTTTGGGGGCTCCAAAATCACTGCAGATGGTGATTGCAGCCATCATTTTAATTTAATGAAATTAAAAGGTGCTTACTCCTTGGAAGGAAAGTTATAACCAACCTAGATAGCATATCAAAAAGCAGAGATATTACTTTGCCAACAAAGGTCTGTCTAGTCAAGGCTTTGGTTTTTCCAGTGGTCATGTATGGATGCGAGAGTTGGACTGTGAAGAAAGCTGAGTGCTGAAGAATTGATGCTTTTGAACTGTGGTGCTGGGGAAGACTCTTTAGAGTCCCTTGGACTGCAAGGAGATCCAGCCAGTCCTAAAGGAGACCAGTCCTGGGTGTTCATTGGAAAGAGTGATGTTGAGGCTGAAACTCCAATATTTTGGCCACCTCATGTGAAGAGTTGACTCACTGGAAAAGACCCTGATGCTGGGAGGGATTGGAGGCAGGAGGAGAAGGGATGAGGAGAGAGGATGAGATAGCTGGATGGCATCACTGACTCGATGGATGTGAGTCTGAGTGAACTCCGGGCATTGGTGATGGACAGGGAAGCCTGGCGTGCTGCAATTCATGGGGTCGCAAAGAGTCGGACACGACTGAGTGACTGCACTGGTTCGATGCAGGATACAGGATGCTTGGGGCTGGTGTACTGGGATGACCCAGAGGGATGGTATGGGAAGGGAGGTGGGAGGGGGGTTCAGGATTGGGGACACATGTACACCCGTGGTGGATTCATGTTGATGTATGGCAAAACCAATACAATATTGTAAAGTAAAAAAGAAAAAAATAATAATAATAAAAAAATAAAGTCTAAGGTCTGAGGATGAAAAAAAAAAACTTTCAACCTCCTCCAAATTTTGAACTGTTGGGTTTTCATTTTCATTCAATTCAACATACTTTTAATTTTCCTTCTTTGATTTATGTTTATTTAGAAATGTGTTGTTTAGTTTCTAAGTATTTGGAGATTTTGCGTTATCTTTCTGTTGTGTGTTTCTAATTTGATTTCACAGTGGTTAACCAGCACCCTCTGTATGATTCCAGTTCTTTTAACTTTGTTGAATTTTATTTTGTGGCCTGGAAAATTATCTATCTTTGTATATGTTGCTTGGATACAGAAAAGCATATACATTTCTGCTGCTGTTGGGCAGACTGTTCCATAAGTATTGATTAAATCATGTTGGTTATGTTAAGTTCCCCTATATCTTGTTAACTTTCTGCTTAATACTTACATTAATTGTTGAGAAAGGAATGTTGAAGTCTCCAACTACAATTGTGGATTTGTATAGTTGTTTTAATTTTTTGCATCATATATTTTGAAGCTTGGTTCAAGTCATATATTTTAAAAGTTGTCTGGTGCATTTATAATTATGATTGTTGTGTCTTTTTGGTAGATTCACCCTTTGACATTACGTAATGTCCGTTTTTGTTCCTGGTCATTTTCTTTGATTTGAAGTCAACTTTATCTAATATTACTATAGCCCTTCTTTCTTTCTTTTGTCCAACATTTGCATGATATACCTCTTCCCTCCTTTTGCTTATAATCTATGTATGTCATTATTGTTGAAGCGATTCTCTTAATTCATAACTGTCGTCTCCATCCCCTCTCACGTGCCCATGTTTGCACACAAGCACTATTTACTAGTTTAGTGAAGTGGGTCATTTTCCTGTAACATTTTCTGCATTCTTGATACAGCTTAATTATGTTTTTACACATGTTCCTCCATTTTCTGAACTCCTGTACCCTAGCTGGTAGATCTAGAGATTAATTAGATTTAGGTTAAGATTTTTGTTAATAGTGCTGCACAGGTGGTGCTGTGTACTACATCACGTCAGGAGGCACATAATATGTCTGGTTTTCACTCTTTTAGTGTTAAGATTGATGTAGAGGGCTCAGGTGTTGTTAGCCTGTTTGAGCCATTATAAAGTTCTTTAACAACATTCTTCCTAATGGTTCTGGCATTGATGATCCTTCGTTTCATTAGAGGCTGAAAATGGTGATTATTTTTCTGTCATTTCTTCTGCATTTATTAGCTGGAGTTTGTCTATGAAGAATAATTTTCTCTCATAAACTATTTGGATAACTTATGGTGTAATTTGTACAGAAAGGGACAGGATAAATGGTTGATTCTTCCCTGTTATTATTTCCAAAATAATTAGTTTTGTGTCCTAGCAACTTCCAAAGGTGACCCATGATTTTTTTTTTTTTAGTATCTTTTTTGAACTCAGAGTTTTAAAGATGAATCCATTGCACTTTTTGTTTTCCCAAATTGTCCTGTCTTTGCTGAATGAAAACTCCTTCAAGTTGCTCTGGGCTCCTTAGACTCAAGTAAGCCTTTGATAACATCTTTGTTTTTCAGTATAGTAGAATGTCCCAAGTTCATCTTATACATTTCATGCCCCAGACCTTGAGTTACTCATTTCTCTAAGGAGTATGGTTTCTTTTAGTGGGAAGTAGTATTTAAAGACCACATTACGTCCTGGGACTGTCATCACTTACTGAGCTTTCATTGCTTCTAGGGTCTTTCAGTAGGCAAGTTATTTAAAAGGAGAAAATAACATGAGCTGAAACTCATATTTGCAATTTAAATTTAAGATTATAGTATTTCTTAATATAAGAACTTTTATGGTTTTATTTTTTTAATGTTGAAATGCTTGATTCCTAACAATATTGATATTGCTACTTGTTTTTAAAATATTATTAGTAATATTATGACAATAAGACTACTATCCAATGATGATATATAGTCAAAAATCATGTTTTAAGGTTGTTTAGAATAATTGTTTTCTCTTTGTAGTTATGACACCAACTTGATATACAGCAAGGTTTATTTGTTTCACTTTTCAACTTTTTTTTTTTAGGATTATATGACTTTATTATTATTTTTTTAATTTTTTTTTTAATTTTTATTTTTACTTTATTTTACTTTACAGTACTGTATTGGTTTTGCCATACATTGACATGAATCCACCACGGGTGTACATGAGTTCCCAAACATGAACCCCCCTCCCACCTCCTTCCCCATACCATCTCTCTGGGTCATCCCCGTGCACCAGCCCCAAGCATCCTGTATCCTGCATTGAACATAGACTGGCGATTCGTTTCTTACATGATAGTATACATGTTTCAAAGCCATTCTCCCAAATCATCCCACCCTCTCCCTCTCCCTCAGAGTCCAAAAGTCCGCTCTACACATCTGTGTCTCTTTTGCTGTCTCCCGTACAGGGTCATCATTACCATCTTTCTAAATTCCATATATATGTGTTAGTATACTGTATTGGTGTTTTTCTTTCTGGCTTACTTCACTCTGTATCATCGGCTCCAGTTTCATCCATCTTATTAGAACTGATTCAAATGTATTCTTTTTAATGGCTGAGTAATACTCCATTGTGTATATGTACCACAGCTTTCTTATCCATTCATCTGCTGATGGACATCTAGGTTGCTTCCATGTCCTGGCTATTATAAACAGTGCTGCGATGAACATTGGGGTACATGTGTCTCTTTCTATTCACTTTTCAACTTTTAAGGGTTGATTTTTTTAAATGTTTTAAAATATATTTTAACAGCTTTATTGAGATATAATAGTTCACATTCAATTCAGGATGCAATTCATCCATTTAAAGTGTACATACAATTCACAGTTTTTAGTATATTCACAAACATGTGTAATTATTACCATAGTCAGTTGTAAACATTTTCATTTCAAAAAGAAATCCCATACCTTTTAGTTATCACTCTTCTATCCCTTCATTCCTCCCAGACCTTTGCAATGACTAACCTACTTTTTCTCTATAGAGATTGTCCTGTTCTGGTCACTTCATGTGAATGGACTCACATGATATATATTTTTGTGTGTGTGTGACTGGCTCATTTTACTTAACAAAATGTTTTTGAGGTTTTTCCAAGCCTCTGTGATCCAAGGGAGTGGTTCAGTCTCACCCTCGGTTCTGGGATTTTCACAAAAGTGTCTTGTCTATGGATAATTGCTGTTAATAGATGGTCTTTTTGTGAGTGGGACTGAAGTTGGCGACTACCTATTCTACCATGTTGGTAATATCACACTTCCCATTTATAATAATTATGTATATTGTATGTGATTTATTGTTAGTCTTTATTTAGTATGTCATCTTTGCTTTTTCTAAAATTACTTTTGGTATTTAGGAACATTAATCTTTATGTTCAGTAGTTTTGTTTGTATGTAAACCCTTTTATAGTGCCTATATTTTTATCTATTGCTGTATAACAAATTACCCCAGATTAATAGGTTAAAACAATATTTGTTTTCCCAGTTTCTGTAGGTCAGGAGTCTAGAAGATGCTTAGCTGGGTGATTCCTACTTAGGGTCTCTCGTGCATCCCCAGTCAAGCTGTTGGCCCAGACTGCAGTCATCTCAAGGCTCAACTGGGGCTGGCAACTCTGCCTTCATTCCCATGGTTGTTGGCAGGCCTTAGAAGATCCACTGCCAAGCCCACTCATGTCACTGCTGGCAGGCCTTGGTTCCTCACCACATGGGCTCTCTGTAGGTTTCTCAGTGTCCTTACAGTGTAGTAACTGGGATCCGAGAGAGAGCCAGACAGGGCCCAAGATGGAACCAGTTCTCTTTATAATTGATCTCACATGTGACATCCATCACTTGTGCTGTTTTATATTTGTTACAATACCTAAGTACAGCCCATACGCAAGGGGAGAAGGATTATATAAGTACCTGAATGCTTAGAAACAGGTATCATTGCTGCCATCATTGGGGCTTTCTACCACAAATCCCTTAATTCTTCTTTATTCTGTCTCATTAAATGGTTTGATTCCTACCTCTTATACAACTACTATTAATCTTAATCTACTTTTCAGCTTTCTTTTCTTAATTTTCATGTAAAATTGTGTCCTTTTGGTTGGATGAGCCCATCCTCTAGTATATTCGTCAGGAGGGGAACATGTTTGTAATATTCCCTGGTCTTTGGCATGTTCAAAACTCCTTTTCTGTAGCCGTGATGATGGAAGGAGAGCTTGGTTGCTTGTAAAATCTCTGGCTCAAGCTTTTTAAAGTTTTTGGAAAATATTCCTCCTCTGTTTGCCCATTTCATGGATTGCTTTCACAAAGGGTATCGACATCCAGTTCTCTTGCTTTCATACATTATTTTGACTTTTTGTCTGGATGCTAATTTTAAAAATTCTTTAAACTCTAGTAGTTCTTCCAAGATATGACTCAGAGTTGATCATTTTGGGTCAATCTTCCTGGGTAACCACCAATCCCTTTTGCTTGTTTTTTTATGGAAAATTTTCTTGGATTATAGTTTTAAATATTAGTTCTCCTCCTCCAGTACCTTATTTTTCTTCATTGTCTCCAGTTAGAGCATGTTAGAACTTTTTGGCTGTTTTCTGTTTCAGTCATCTTTTTTTAAATTGTTTTTCTTATTTTAAAATTTCATATTCATTTCTTTGGGTGTTTTATTGCTTTATTTCAGTGAACCTTATTACATTTTCATTCGTACCTATTTTCCTTCATGTACCACTTTCCCTTCCAGTTTGGTCTGGTAATGCCTTATTGTCTTTTGAACTTTTAATGATTTTAAGGCTTTTTTATTTGATGTTATATCCAGTATTTCTCCCCCACGTGGTTAAAGAATCTAGCCTGCTATTACTAAAAACAGAAATTCCTACTTAGTCACAAGTGAAAGTGAAATTCATTCAGTCGTGTCCAACTCTTTGTGATCCTGTGGACTGACTATACAGTCCATGGAATTCTCCAGGCCAGAATACTGGAGTGGGTAGCCCTTCCCTTCTCCAGGGGATCTTCCCAATCCAAGGATCGAACCCAGGTCTCCTGCATTGCAGGCAGCTTCTTTACCAGCTGAGCCACAAGGGAAGCCCCTACTTAGTCATAAATGGATTCCCAAAGTTGCAAATGCCCTGGTAGAAGTATAAGGAAATATATGGAATGGGGAAATGTCATATTTCTTTGATTTGGAGGTATTGGGTGGCTGATTAATGCCTTATTTATTACTATAAACTTCAGAACATTTTCAGAAACTTCTTCCCCATATCATCTCATGCTGCCTTTTTCAATTCTCTGCCAGCTGCGAAGGCCTGAAGCCTTATATTTATTCTGTTTGAAGGGTGTCATGAGAGAGAATTGTCAAATAAGCAGATAAAGTCGCAAACTATGAAGTATATTTATTGAGCAGTTTTTGTTTATCTGGGGAAGATAAAAGTACCAAAATGTAAGAGCTGCTTGCGTTTTCATGTCTTCCCTGGGCTTAGTCCAGAATCACTTGTTTTGTCTAAAAGGGGCCCCAGAGTTTGGGATAAGGCTAACTCTAGACTGGCTCATGGAATAGACTCCTACAGTTAAGGCATTGGTTCCAAGTACTGGATATATTTTTAAAGATCAGTATTTTCTAAACCTTCTTGTATTTGAGAAAGCTTCAAAAAATGTGACCTATATTCAGAAATTAACTGCATTTGTTCTAAAACTTTTTGTTTTTCCTTCTTAGGTAAACAGAGGAAATAGCTAAAAATGACAAGCAGAAGTATTGAGGAGTCCATGGGGGCTGTTCATATGGGGTTAGTCAGAACACTTAAAGGATTCCAAAGCAAGATTTTACCACCCCTGAGTCCAAAGGTGGTTGCAGAAGATGAAGTAAATCGAATGGTAATGTATCAGAGAATTTCAGAGTAAAGTATCTCCTCTGAGAGGAGAAGTATCTCTCAGAAAAATAGCTTTCTCCTCTGGAGAATGACAATGGCTGCCTGGCATTCTCAGAATATCGAACAGAATATCAGATATTCTCAGTTTAGTTAACATGGTAGCTTGCTACAGAGCATAGATACCTTTTAAAGCCTGGGAAGTTTTTGAAATTACATACATCAAAGTAGAGGCTTAAATTGCTTACATTAATCAGTTGAAGTAAGACTATACAGACAAAGCAATGAATAGTAGTTGGTCTTGGGTAAGCCCTTGCTGGGTTATTTAAATGATAAGTAACATTTTTTCTCATAAGATTAGAAAGTGTTAAAGCATTTTATGTTCTTATTTGGGTAAGTGGATGTGACTGGCTATTGTATCTGATGATCAGCTGAAAGCTCTTTGGAAACAAGATATGAATGTGCTCTTAGGATTTCTAAAAAGTTCAAACTCATTCCTAAGCAGCACAGTCACACTTCCCAGATCCTTTACATTTTCTAAGACTTCTCTTTAACCAGGTATAACATGATAAACACCCAAAAGCTTTGCTTGCATGTTGTAACTTCAGTTGAGAAATAGAAATGTCTCAGACTCTTTAGCTCTGAAGTGCCGCGGCCAGCACAAGCAAGAGTTGCACCTGCACAGGGAGAGAACGGAGCGTCCCCGCTAAGAAAAATAAGAGATAGAGACAAAAGATGGGGTTGAGAGGATCAGACCACAAATGGCTGATGCCTTTCTTTATTAGGCTACAATATTTATAGGATAAAATACGTGACTTAAGACATGCACAGGATTATTTTTTAACCTCAGGATACAATCACCAGACCCTTACCATTGTGTACAGAGCACTATAAGATTATCTATCTTACATGTTGCAGAAACAAGACATCTTGGGGCTTTAAGGGCTATAAAAATTCTTGAGGGTGGCGGGACAGGGAGCTTAGGAACGTGCCTAAGGCTCTGCATATCTGCTGAGCAGCTCCCAAGACTTAACCCTTTACGGGCGGTCCCCCGCAGCTCCCCTCTCTTTATTATTTTTTTAAAAGTTCCATAAGATGTCGGTGTTGCAACATGTTTTTATGTATCAGAATTTTTACATGTAAAAATTCTTTAACAATACTACGAATAAAACAAGGAGCCAAACAAATCACGATAAGTACAACAGTCAAAACCACGCCCACAGCAATTATGCTTTGCCACAGTGAATGCAGGCTAGGGAAGTTAGAAAATAAATTTTGTAAAAAATTGTTGACAGTATCAGCTATATTTAAAGTAGCCTTAGGAGAATTTTCAATATTAAGGATTTCATTATGTAATTGCAATAGATCTAGAGAAACATTAGTATTAAACCAAATTTCTTGTAGATGTTTCTTCACCTTATCCCACGGAAAGTCAGATGCATTATAGGCCTTTTTAGTAACACAAATCCATTTATAATTAGCATGACATTGAATTTTCATACGAAAGTTAATGCTCTGAACTTGTTCCCCTAGAACTCTAACCACATCATATAAAGCTGATAATCTATCTTTTATTTTTTTATCTATATCTTTTTGTGTTCCCATTACTTTAGTAACGTTATATGACAAGGAATCTATAGTATGAGCAGCTTGAATGGATTGTGCTAGAGATACAGAAGCGGTAACAGCAGTTGCTATAAGGGTGATTAAAGATACTATACCCAGAACAATCAGGCTTACACTTCTTTTAGGGCGGCTAAGAGCCGTGTTAATGCGTTGTAGCAATTTTAAAGCAGTCTCGTCATACCAAGCTTCAGTTATTTTAACTGGTAACATTACAAAAGCAGGTTGTTTTACTATTATAACTTGTTCTCCTTTTTTAACACCTCTTATGCAATTGGTAAGTATGCAATTAGAACAATTTAAATGATAAATATTCAATGACAATGTTATTTCTATATGGCCTTGTATCAACATGAATGGGTAAGGGACACAAGCTCGGGGATATAAAAACCCCGTAACTCCTACATTACCATATTTACTCCCACTGATATTGGGTTGCAAATATAGACTATTACCATGACCAAAGGCAGCCAAAAGTTTCCACAGTTCTGTTTGATATACATTAGCAGTGTTTACAGAGAGAATGGGTGGATGCTGTCCTCGATTCTCAGGAAAATCAGGTTTTCCCCCAGGTGCCCAATCCCACAAAAAGGTGGTATTTGCATTGTTGATGTTGTACACCGACGCAACCGGGCTCGACATAAAGTCCAAGGAGTGTCTATTCCTATGCGGATGCTTAGATGTTTGTCACAAAACGGAATGTCGAGAGGTCCAGTTCCGTCACGGTGCGATCTTTTTCCGGTTTTTTCATCAATGCCAGAAATAGTCACTCGAGGATAGGATATATCAGCTGACACCTGTATACAGTGAGGATGTTGTAATTGATAAGAAAAGCATATAGGATATTGCGTAGTAAGACCATAAAAGGAGATATTGGCTTGCTGAGGGGAAATATGAGTGTCTGATTTTCTTCTTAAAAGACTTGTGTCGTTGACATAGACAGGTACTATTTCTTTATCCCATCCTAATGATTGAATCATAGGCGGGTCAGGAATGTATGCCCAAAAAGCCGTAGCCTCTCCGTTTTGTATCTGCTGTAACAATAATAATAACATGATCAATATATTTGTAGGTGTCACTGGAGGTTTGTATACCTTGCTGCCGATTAACATCGGCTATATGAGCACACTGTTTAACATTTTTAGATTTTCACAATAAATAATCTCCCCCCGAAAGACGAGCTCTAGCTATTTGTTTTTAATCATTTGGGGGTAGATTCTGAGTACCCAAATTTTTTATCATAGCAACAGTGAATGGAGCGGTAGGACCGTATTGTGAGCAAGCAATCTTTAACTCTTTTAATTGTTTGAAAGGCAGCGCTTCATAGAAACGCTGGTTGTTATGTTCAAAGACAGGAAAAGCAAGAGAAAAATCGGAGACAACCTCACCAAGTCGTTGTGCTTGTCTTAATGCCTTTTGTAGCGGAGACACAATTTCAGATGGCGGAGGAGGAGGAGGCCCCGGAGGGGGATCAAGACCCGCAACAACAGAAGGAGCATAGGCAGGGGGAAGAAGTGGAGCAGAAGCGAATTTTAAATTGTTATTAGGAAACTTAATTCCTGAGTTCTGTAAAGCAACAGTGAGATTTTTTAAACATTCAACCAATTCATCTTTAGATGTTAACGCCCCCTTTTCTTGTGCTAAAAAACCCCAGTCTTCTTGATGGTATTTAGCAGCCCCTTCGTCTAATTCCGCCTCATCTGTGGAGGAAAGTGAATCATCATTATCCGAAGGACGCGATAAGTTACAAAATGGAGGGTCACCTTTAATTCCCTCGGGAACAGCATACTTGGGCTCCGAATCAGGAACATGAAGAGGATTTTCTTCCTGTTTTAAAAAATTTCCTAAACGTTTTAATTCATCATTATCAAAGTCCAAGCAATCACGAATTAGTGTCCAAAAAGATAAAGTTTCTACAGGAACCTTTTCAGGGCCATGTAAAGTATAATGAGTCCGAATTTGTTCCCCTACCTTTTTCCACGTCTCTAAACTTACTGTGCCTTCTCTGGGGAACCAAGGGCAGACTTCTTCAATAAATGAAAGAAAATTGATTAATTTAGGTTTGGAAATAGTAATTCCCCGGTGTTTTAACATTACAGATAACATATGTGCAAACAATTGACGACTATGCGTCTGTCCCATATTTATACTCTCAACTATATACCTTACTACTCCTCCTTAATTTAAATCACTTGTATACTTATATACTCACTCTTTTCAGCTTAATAAGAGTAGTGGCGAGGAAAACTGTCGATCTGCCCCACGTTGGGCGCCACCTGCCGCGGCCAGCACAAGCAAGAGTTGCACCTGCACAGGGAGAGAACGGAGCGTCCCCGCTAAGAAAAATAAGAGATAGAGACAAAAGATGGGGTTGAGAGGATCAGACCACAAATGGCTGATGCCTTTCTTTATTAGGCTACAATATTTATAGGATAAAATACGTGACTTAAGACATGCACAGGATTATTTTTTAACCTCAGGATACAATCACCAGACCCTTACCATTGTGTACAGAGCACTATAAGATTATCTATCTTACATGTTGCAGAAACAAGACATCTTGGGGCTTTAAGGGCTATAAAAATTCTTGAGGGTGGCGGGACAGGGAGCTTAGGAACGTGCCTAAGGCTCTGCATATCTGCTGAGCAGCTCCCAAGACTTAACCCTTTACGGGCGGTCCCCCGCACTGAAGCCCTTAAGTGATTTTAGAAACCTAGAGTTTTATGCTCTTCTGAGCATAAATGTTAAGCTCACTGGACATGCTCCTGTGCAGTTTCTTGGCCTTCCTCTCCCCAACCCCATCTTCTTTTGTGAGATTCCTTTAAAATCATAAGGAAACGGCAACCATATGTCATTTCAAATTATTGTGCAAAAAGCTCAGAAGTGCATGGGTCTTTCTCTTGTTTGTATTATTTAGTTATTTTAAATGTTTTATAAGGGAACTTAGTGGCATTCCAGAATTATCATGAAAGCTATAAACACAAATTATTCATTACAGGCCCTTACGAAAACACTTTTTCAGTATTACCACTTATGAATCTTCAGCTCCTGTTGTTTTCAATTCTAGCTGACACCCTCGGAGTTCCTGAAGGAAATGTCCCTCACCACAGAGCAGAGACTGGCCAACACCCGTGTGATGTGCCGACCGCAGATCATTGAACTTTTAGATATGAGGGAAACAACACATCAAAAGGTAGCTGCTTTCTGTTGTATTTGTGTATCAGGTAGATCCTGGAATAATGTGACTGTTCTAAAACAGTAAGAACTAAGCAGCACTTATTGGTTGGGGGCTAACTAATCCCTTATTTGGAGAAGGCAATGGCACCCCACTCTAGTACTCTTGCCTGGAAAATCCCATGGATGGAGGAGCCTGGTGGGCTGCAGTCCATGGGGTCGCTGAGAGTTGGACACAACTGAGCGACTTCACTTTCACTTTTCACTTTCATGCATTGGAGAAGGAAATGGCAACCCACTCCAGTGTTCTTGCCTGGAGAATCCCAGGGACGGGGGAGCCTGGTGGGCTGCCATCTATGGGGTCACACAGAGTCGGACATGACTGAAGTGACTTAGCAATTTCATATTGGATTTGTTTTATATATTCTTTTTCTACCTCTGTTGATGTTGGTATCTATAATTTGATACCAAGAATTGCAGAGTATAAGTAACTGTTGATTAGTTACATTTCTTCCTTAGCTACTTCTGAACACTATGGTTTACAGAGTAAGAGTAATCCTGAGAATTATATTAGTTAAGCCCAGTTAGGTTATCTTTCTAGCAAAAGAAGTCCCTGCTTAACTGAGCTGTCATTACTAGAAAGGAAGAAGGAGGAATTGTTTATTAAAACAGGCATTTTTGTCTGTTCTGGCTCATTTCCAATAACAAATACATCCTTTTAGTCTGTAAAGAATAGCTATTTTGATGTTTCTGTTTTTGAATGTAAACTATATATTCCAGGCTTTAGGAACATGTTTTTAGCATGGGACTTATTTCCTATTTTTAAATTAATTTCTTGAATTATATGCTTCAGTTTTTATGTACAAATTATGGTATGAGCCTCCCTTAGTTGAACTCCTGGAGACTAGCTCCCACTCAAAGGGTTCTTAGCTATTCCTGAGGGGTTTTCAGAGTGATTTCCCTCAAGAGGAGTGATTGCCTCAGGCTGTTTTGCTCTCCTTGGCATGCCATTGCTTCTCCTGTCTAAGATATGCATACAATTTACTCTTTTTCTGAGCCCTGCCAGCTTTAGTTATTCATTGCTTCTTCTTTTTCCGATGCTGCTGCTGCTGCTAAGTCCTGTCAGTCGCGTCCGACTGTGCGACCCCATAGACGGCAGCCCACCAGGCTCCCCCGTCCCTGGGATTCTCCAGGCAAGAACACTGGAGTGGGTTGCCATTTCCTTCTCCATAGCCACCCTCTAACTTCAAGGCAGGGAACACAGCTTCTTCCAAAGCTAGTTTATCATTATTAAGGGCTATCTGCTTCATTCCTAGAGCATAACTAAAACCAGACTGTGTGTATTGCTGTGTGTGTTACTGCTTGTGTATGTGTTTTAATGTATTTTGATTGAGGCTCTTAGTGTACCACATCTCATCTTCTTTCATCTTCTGTTAACTTGGTCAGTTATTTTTTTTTACTTTATTTTCCTGAGTTTCGTTTGTTTCTTATTTAAATGAGAGTCATACCCTTCTCATTTCCTCAAGAAGAGATTATGGGAACTGTATGTCCTTTATTTTATATGTTTGACAATGTTTGCTTATTGCTTTTAGCGGTGAACTGTAGACCTGGTGGATGTACAGTTCTTGGGCCACATGTTTTCCCTATAAGAGCTTTGCAGGCATTTTCTTCACTACCTTCTGGTTTTAAATGATGATATGAGGAAACAGTGAAAGTGAAAGTTGCTCAGTTGTGTCTGACTCTTTGCAACCCCGTAGACCTAGTCCGTGGAATTCTCTAGGCCAGAATACTGGAGTGGGTAGCCTTTCCCTTCCGCAGGGGATCTTCCCAACCCAGGGATCGAACCCAGGTCTCCCGCATTGGGGATGGATTCTTTACCAGCTGAGCCACAAGCGAAGCCCAAGAATACTGGAGTGGGTAGCCTATCCCTTCTCCAGTGGATCTTCCTGACCCAGGAATCAAACCGGGGTCTCCTGCATTGCAGGTGGATTCTTTACTAGCTGAGCTATAATATTAACTTGTGTGCCCAAAGATTGTTTATTCTTGTTTGATATCCAGTGATTTTATTAGGGAGGCTTCCCAGGTGGCGCTGGTGGTAAAGAACCTGCCTGCCAGTGCAGGAGATGTAAGAGATGTGGGTTCAATCCCTGGGTCAGGAAGATCCCCTGGAGGAGGAGATGACAACTCACTCCAGTGTTCTTGTCTGAGAAATCCCAAGGACAGAGGAACCTTGTGGCCTACGGTCCATTGGGTTGCACAGAGTCAAACTTAGCATGCATGCAGCATGCACAATATTATTAGGATGTGACTAAATTTTTCCTAAAATATGATGTCTGTTATTTTTTTGCTAGAAAGCTTTTCTTGGATTATCAAGTATTCATGCCATTTTTTTTTTCCTTTAGAAATATCAGTAGTGAAGATGCTATATCTTCTTTGCCCTTCTTCACCTTGTATTTCCTCTCTAATCCATTGTAAACTTTGTTCATTCCCATTTCATTGTAATTACATTTGTCAGCATCCTTTGTATCCCTTCTTTGAGGTGTGCGTGTGTCTTAAAATTCATTCTTAAGCTTGATCAGTTCAACACAGTTGGGTCATCTCAGCATTTTACATAGTCAGTGTCTTTTTTGTACCTTTTAATTCAGTTGTGTCTCAGATATCACACTCCTTTGGCTTTCTTCCTACTTCACTGGTAGTTTTTTTCCTATTTGTTGGCTCTTTCTCCTTTTCCTAATCACTAAACATTGGAGCTCCCCAGTACTTGCTCTTTAAACTTCTTTCCCTTCTGCACTCACTCCTTAGGTGGCCCCTTCTAGGAACGAGGTTTTTAATTTCACCTTTTAAATGATTACTTTCATAATTATATCTCCTACTGTGGTCTAGCTCCTGAACTCTGGATCATATATTCAGCTCAGTGTATGACTGGCAGCTCAAACTTAAAATCTTGAAGATCTAATTTTTGCATTACATTCTTTCCCTAAAGTCATGATCTTTCCTCCCTCCACCATGTAATACCTCCGTTGATCTGTTTTTTCCAGGCCAAAAACCTTGGTGTTATCTCTCATGCCTCTGTTTTTCTCACATCTTATGTGAAATCCAACAAGCGCTAGTGATCACAAATACATCTCTATAATCAAAACACTTCTCCCCACCGCTGCCACCACCATCCCGTCCAACCCGTCATCATCTAGACCTCTAAAACAGCCTCCCTGCCTCCCTCCGGTCACCCCATTATCAGTTCTCCACAAAGAAGAGTGGCTTTTTAAAAAAATGTGAACCAGAACATGTTGCTTCCGTGTTGAAAACTGCCTAGAAGCTTCCTGTTACCCTCATAATGGGAAAGTCCTGCAGCATCTGAGCCTGCATCCTTCGCAGTCTTTTCCTTTGTCTCTTCCGCAGCTCACTCTCCTCTCACTGCACCTCCTTTTGCTGCTCTTCAAACACTCACAGATACTTCTTACCCCAGGGTCTTTGCACTTGTTATTCCTTCTAACTGGAATGCTGTTTTCTCAGATCTTTGCATGACTTACTTCAATTCAAATCATTTCCATAGAGAGTCCATCCCTTGACTGCCTATCCCCATTCATGCCGTCTCCTTGTCCTGCTTCGGCTTTCTTTATAGCTTTAACACTGCTCGACCTTGTTTTATGTATTTTTATTTTTTATCCATTTCCTCAAGAATTTTATCTTCATGAGGCAGTGGTTTTATTGGCTTTGTTCACTACTGTATGCTCGACATATGGAAAGCATTAGAAATTCAATTAGCATTTATTGAATTAGCGCTTGAATTTTTCATCACTTTTGATTGCTTAATCTTCCCTGGAACTCTTGAATATTTGCTTTGTGCTCTCTGATTTTTTTCTATTATGTTCTTTGAGCTTATGATGAAGTGGTGTAGTTAAGATTCTTATTATTTTCATGGCAACCAGAAAAGTGAATATTCATTTGACGTTTTCTTTGCTTCTCTTTTTCTTTTTTTGGTGAGTGTTTTTGTATAGATCCTGGCTTGTTTGTCATTGTGATTATTATTATCACTCATCTTTGAAATAAGGAAGGGAATTCTTCCTGGACTTGCTGTTTTCAGGTAGTTAATGTTGAGGCAGGGCTGGTACTATTGAAGTCCAATAGGAATTCGCCATGATTCTAGGGGCAGCTCTTTATGAAAGAGGATTGTATGTGTGTGTTCATTTGGAAGGGGGATGAGAAGAAGGGAGATGTGACAGGATTGTGTTAGCCTTTTCTTCCCTATAGAGTTCCTCAGCTATGAGTCTTCCAGCCTGTCTAAACGATGGGCTCTTCCTATAAATATGCATATTAGTGTATTTTCCACACACCTGCCAGTGGTTCAGTGTAGATTTTCTTTTTCTTTCTTTTAAAATAAAGTGATCGTGCATTTCTTCCCATTAGGGGAGTCCATAGAGTTTCTTTAGTTTCTCTCAATAATGGTTTGTAGATTTTCCAGATAAAGGTCTTACACATCTTCCATTGGATTTATTCCTATGTATTTTATGTTTTAGAATGTGGTTTTAAATGGTACTGTTTATAAATTTCATTCCTAAATGTTCATTGCTAGTACAAAGAAATATAATTGATTTATGTTGACCTTTTATTCAGTGACCTTGATAAGTCACTTATCAATTCTAATTTATGGGTTATTTTGAATTTTTTAAAATTAATCAATTTTAATTGGAGGATAATTACTTTACAATATTGTGATGGTTTTTTGTCATACATCAACATGAATCAGCCACAGGTATACATGTGTCCCCCTCATCCTGAACCCCCCTCCCACCTCCCTCCCCACTCTATCTTTCTGGGTTGTCCCAGAGCACCAGCTTTGGGTGCCCTGCTTCATGCATCGAACTTGTACTGGTCATCTGTTTTACATATGATAATGTATATGTTTGAGTGCTGTTCTCTCAGATCATCCCACCCTCGCTTTCTCCTACTGAATCCAAAAGTCTGTTCTTTACATCTGTGTCTCCTTTGCCGCTCTGCGTGTGGGATCATCGGTACCATCTTTCTAAATCCCACATATGTGCATTAATATGCAGTATTTGTCATTCTGTTACTCCTTTTAAAGTATTTCCTTGGTTCTTAGTGTTAATATTTATAAGTATGTGTAGTAATTTCTTATCTTTTCCAGTCATTTCTGCCACTTTGTGACTATACGATTAATTTATTTTTTCAACTGTAGTTTCCAGGAATTGACCTGGATCAGGCATTATTCCAGCCTTTTCCATCAGAAATCATATTTCAGAACTACACACCCTGTGAAGTCTATGAGGTCCCACTGGTTTTGAGGAACAATGACACAGTGAGTATGTTTGCTGGGATGGCTGTACCTTTTATGGATATATAAGAAGGGATTAGATAGAATGGGATCCCATAAGATCTTAGATAAGCTCTTTAATTTGATAGACCTAGGAAAATAGATGAAGACATGCCCTTTGATTATGAGCTTGATGAAGTCAGGACTATACTGGTTGGTTTGTTGCTGAATGCTCAGTCCCAGGGCAGTACCCGCCATGGTAAGCTCCCATGTGCACTAAGTATTCTGTTGAATAAAAGATTAGCTGGACGAGTGTCATGAAATTCTCACCAGTGACCATTTGGGAGAGGTTTTCATTTAAGACAGTGCCATTACTATTCATGTTTACATACTCCACAGTAGAGCCACTATTTCCCACTATTATAGCCACAAATTCTAGCTGTAATAAAGGAGGGGAATTAAGTGAAGTCTCTGTAAGAATTAAAGGCAAATGGGAAGACTTGCAGTTATATTCACTACAGTAGCTCATTAAAGGAATCAGTGATGCCTTTCAGAGAAGGTATCAAGTCTACTCATATGAATTGCAGTTGTTGAGCCAATGCGTTTAGATTATGCAAATTATATTAGAGAAAACTTCAAAAAAGGAAGTTCCTGTTTTCTCTTTTTCATCTCCCCCCTTCTACCTCAGAGAGCCTTCAGAATTTGTCTACATATAGATTTGGATGGCTTCTCCCACTGTCTGTTCCTTCTTTGTGGTTGCAACTGAGGATTTCTTCTCCATCATGATGCCTTTTCCTTTCAGAGATAAATTAGGCTTTATTTCAAGAAAGAGTATTAGATGACCAAAGATTTTCTTGACATATAACAATGATGAAAGAAAGAATAATACAGAATGTCAGCATGAAGCACAGTTAAGCATGAAAAGTAATCAGATAGGGAGGAAGGCGTTAGGGAGATGCTAAATAACAGGTGTTAAGGACAAGTAGAAATACTTATAGGAGACTTAGAACATTGAGACAAAAATTTTGGTATAATAAAAGTGGGAAATTAAGTGAAGACTATGTAAGAATTCAAGGCAAATGGGAAGACTTGCAGTTATATTTGCTACAGTAACTGATTAAAGGAATCAGTGATGCCTTTCAGAGATCAATGAGGTTATTTAGTGACAGCAAAGTCAGACTTTGAAAGATGGAACATTTAGTTCTTCACTGCAGGAGAGTTAGCAAGAGAAGCTCATGGGATGGAAGCTAAAGGGTAGGCAGAGGGAAGAAGAAGAACCCGTGATGTTTATACTTCTGTTCATATATCTCAAGAAGAGATCAGTTACACAGGGCTGCCAACCAGTTTAGTTTCTCACTTTCAGTTCTCTTTTTCCCTTTCTCCACTGCTTTTTGACTCTTGTTCAAGTTTTTTTAGGCTATTAAAGTCAAAGAGGACCTAGAACAAAAGGCACTCCTCCCTGGCCATCAACAAGAAAAGATTGTCAGTGGGTGTAGTGAGCATGTCAAGAATAAGAGGCATGTGTTAGCCTTGTCTACCAAAGCACACTCAGTTCTTGTGGATAAAACCCACACCTCTTGGTCAGATGCTATTGGAGTATTGGACCCCATGAAAAGAAGGTTCTTATCCGAGGAAGTTCAGCTGCCAACAAGCAAACAGGTTCTCTAGGCCAGGCAGGCTTGTTCTTGGTAAGTTAATCCCAGGACCCTTGTACGAGGTGGCTGATGTAAGCCTGCTTCTCTCCTTCCTGTTTTATGAAGGAACCACTGAGATAAATTTAGGACACTGAAAAATGCTCTCTGTGTCACTCACCTTTGGCTTCCTCACTGGCTTGGAATGCCAAAGACAGAGCCTGGTTGTTGTTCTTCTCTCTCTCTTGAACACACAAGTTGAAAGTAAGCCATGAACACTCTACGAGCCACAATGCAATTCACTTGGGGTACAATTATAAGCACCCAGACTCCAGAGTCAGATTAATCTGGGATCAGATTCCAGGTGGGTGCTCTCCTAGCTGTAGACTTTGGGCAAGTCACTTCACTTCTCCAAGCTATGGGGATAATAATTGCACCCATTTCAATAGATTGTTTGGAATATTAAAAGAGATAATGGATGTAAAGTATTCAGCTCAGTGCCTGTCATTAGTAAGCATTAAAGCAGTGTTAGTATTATTACTAGTGTTGCTGTTGTTTTCCTTTCTAGTTTTTAATCCACAGTTATGATCTTACTAAAAGTATTCCCAACAAGCTTATATGACATCATTTAACACATCACGAATGCCATTGAACTTTTCTCCTAACAGCAAAGCCAGTTCTATTCCTATCAGATACGCAC